>NC_134586.1:23942500-24242500 GCF_037038515.1 Microtus pennsylvanicus
TTCTTTATTATGTATACAATATTCTGTTTGTGTGTATGTCTGTAGGCCAGAAGAGGGCACCAGACCTCATTAAAGATGGTTGTGAGCCACCATGTGGTTGCTGGGAATTGAACTCAGAACCTTTGGAAGAGCAGGCAATGCTCTTAACCACTGAGCCATCTCTCCAGCCCCGATGATTTTTTTATTAATATTTTTATCATCATCGTCATCATTTTTGTAGTTCTGGAAAACCTGGTCTTTAGACTTATTTTTCTTCTTAAATTAAAATTACTTTACAGTTCCTTTTCATTGGGGGGTAGTCACAGCCCAGCCTGCAGATGGAGTCAGAGGTGACTTGCAGGAGTTAGTTCTCTTTCCACCATGTGGGCTACTGGTGCATGAACTCGGGTTGTCAGGCTTGACTCATGGAGCAATACTGCAGGCCCCTTCTTTATCTTTTATTTTGGGGAGTAGTGTTTGAAATATGGTCTCACACTATAGCCCAGACATGCCTGGAGAATCACTAAATAGCTCAGGCTGGCTTCTAACTCATGACAACCTTCCTGCCTTATTTTAGGGGTGGGCCACCCCACCTACTTTTGTACTTCCTTATTCTCTATACCACACTCTTATCTGCCCCTTCTCTACCCTCTCCTCCCTCCCTCTGCTCCCCTCTCTGAGTCACTGTATTGCATGCTGAGTGTAGGCTCAGAACATGCTGAAGAGGATAGAAGGCCTGGAGAACCTCAGCAACCTGACCACTTTGCATCTCCGAGACAACCAGATTGAAACTCTGGATGGCTTCTCCAAGGAGATGAAATCACTGCAGTACCTGAACTTGAGGTACGGGGTACAGCCTCTCTAACACCCACCTTGCACCCAGCCATCACCAACAGCAGCTTCTGAGTCAATGGCCCTCCCAGTAACCCACAGCTGGGTCCTTCTCTTGTTCTCCTTCTGGGTCCTGTCCTCTGCTTTCCTTCGTTCGTTCCTTCCTTCCTTCTTTCATTTATTTTTAATATTTTTAATTCATTTACTTTTATTTTATGTGCATTGGTGTTTTGCCATAGGTGTTGGGTCCCCTGGAACCGGAGTCACAGACAATTGTGAGCTGCCATGTGGGTGCTGGGAATTGAACGCAGATCCTCTGGAAGACCAGTCAGTGTTCTTAACTATTGAGCCATTTCCCTAGTCCCTCTGCTTTCCTTTCTTTCTTCTGTATTTGGTTCAAAGAGCAACACAAAGATCTTCTTGAGCTCTGAACATCTAAAAGAATCTGTTTTTTCTTTTCTTCTTCTCTCTCTCTTTTCTTTCTTTTAATGGTTTTAGTTTTTCGAGACAGAGTTTCTCTGGCTTTCAACTCAGAGATCCTCCTGCCTCTGCCTCTTGAGGGTTCGGATTGAAGGCATTCACTACCATATCTGGCTTTTTTTCTCATTTTCAAACATGGGGTCTTGCTACATTAACCAGGCTGGTCCCAACCTCTTGAACTCCTGCAGAGCTAAATTATAGGAATTCACCACTATGTTCTAATCCCTGTTTTTAAGCAATTCGATCTGACTCCAATGCCACTTTCCTGTCTGTATCCTATATAAATGCCCTTCTCTCTCTCCTAGGCCCCATTACCTTTCCATTTCTGGTTTCTTTGCTCCTGAGCTGAGCATCACCTGTAGAGGACAGCCCTTCACTGATAAAATGTAGCCTGGCCGTGGTGGCCCACGCCTTTAATCCCAGTAGTGGAGAAGTAGAGGGACACTTGACAGATCAGCCCTCAACAGTCATTGCTTTTAGGGCCCAGCTGGCGGTGTTCTTGCAGAGGAAACCCAATTCCTGGCTAGCGATCAAAGCCCATGCTCTTGAGGTAAGCCCTCGTGACCTCGTCCACAGGAGCAATATGATTGCTGACCTGGGGGAGCTGGCCAAACTGCGGGACCTGCCCAAGTTGCGAGCCCTGGTGATGATGGATAACCCGTGTGCAGACGAGACCGATTACCGCCAGGAGGCCCTGGTGCAGATGGCAAACCTAGAGCGCCTAGACAAAGAGTTCTTTGAGGATGAGGACCGGGCTGAGGCAGAGGAGATCCGTCAGAGGCTGAAGGAGGAACAGGAACAGGACCTGGATGTAGACCATGACATGGAACCTTACCAGCCACCGTCTTAGAGGCTCTTCCTAAACCCATAGTAAGGGAAATGCTGCCGGAAGGGCAACTGCAGGTCAAAGGTTGTGCACACAGAGGAGGCCAGGAGAACGCTTAGTAGAGAGCAGACTTAAGGGTTGGAGGTATCTTGGGTATGAAGAAAAGATGAGAGGCCCAGGAAGAGCTGATAAAGGACATGGGGGACCAGAAAAGTGAGTGGCAGGCAGAGGAACTGATAGGTAATCATACCCTGCAAAGGGATGGTTACAAAGGGATAGGTCTGGGGCATAGAGGAGCTCGTGAGGAAAGGAGAGGTGGCTGGAGGTACATGGAGGATGCGGCTGGGCCAGGGAAAAGATCCTGCACTGAACCTGAATCTAAAAATAGCAGGACATGGGTGGGGAGGCAAAAGGAGGGCAGCGAAGCAGAGAGTCTGAGAAGCCCAGGGATGTGGGCCTTTCTAGTGGGGCACAAGCTGCCCTTCTGTCCTCTTCTTCCAGGAGACCAATGAGGCTGGCCTCAAGAATTGATAAGACTCCAGTGGGGGACCACAACATTCATGGCCCTGTGATGGAAGTGGAAGATACTTGCTGTCTTTTGTCTCCGAATTAACAATTCATCATATCCCAAGGCCCAGGTTCTTTGGTGGTCATCTCTGTGTGACTTGCTCTATGGGCCTAAACTCCTAAGCTCTGTCTGGAGCCTAGATCGGGGACAGCCCTCAAGCAGGTCTGGGGTAACCAGGATGGAGTAGGGGTTGTCTGGAGAAAGGAGCTGAGGAGGTGGACTGTGGTGTGACAGTTCAGGTTTCAAATAAAACAGTATTTTGATATTCTCGAGTCTGACCGAGTTCATGGGTCCGCGTCATGGGCTTCTCCACCAGCATGGGTCAGTACCTGCCGCAGTGCTGGAGTGAGGCGACGCCTGCTTCCCTCGAGTTGGCTGGACATGGGTTATGAGCGCAAGTGCGCTTAGGGGGTGGCCATCCTGGTCCTGGATCGCCCCTCCCATCCCCCACCCGTTCCCCACCACCACCCGCGCTCGTACGTGCGTCTCCGCCTGCAGCTTTTGACTCACCGGGGGCTCCGGGTCACATGCGCCAGCCGGGCTCTGTAGGCGCCGCCCCCTGCCCGCCCCCCGCCCGCGCTGGGAGCCGCAGCCGCCGCCACTCCTGCTCTCTCTGCTTCGCCACCGTCACCACCGCCACCGCCACCGCCACCGGCTGAGTCTGCAGTCCTCGAGGTGAGGCCCGCATCGGGCCGCATCCCCCTTACTCGCTCCTTGCCGTGTTCACTCCCCTCTGTCCTGGGCTTGGCGCACCGGGCGGGTGACGCTGCAGACCTGCTTGTCACCTGCTTTCCCCAGCATCCTCCATCCCAGGCCTTTCCGGACAGCTCCCGGCTTTCTGGCTCTTACCTCCTCCCGGTTTAGGTACCAGCTCTCTGCACCCGCTTCTCTAACGGCACGGTTCCACCCTCGCCTGCCCCTCTCCCCACGCCGGTCTTCGCCTAGGGTCCTGCCGATTTGTTTCTTAAGTTCGATGTCTCGGCCTGCGGCGCGTGTTTGCCTGGCACGTCCTTTTTGCTTTGCATTTGGGAAGATACCCTCTCTCACCCTTCCTTGGCTGCCTCAGACTTGCTCTAGACTCGTTTTTCAGTCCCTCCTCTTCGCCTCTCTCCTTTGACATTTCCTTTTCTCCGATGCATGGGGGGGAGGGGTGAGAGGAGTGGGAATCTGTCTGAGTGTAGGGAAGACGATGGGTTCAGCCTGGACCACCTCACCATTCCCCACTGCAGCCCCTAGGGTCTGGAGGCCTGACCCCAGGATGCTGTCCCCAGCCAGACTCCTCTTGAAAAGAGGAGGAACTCATATTTGGGAGAGAGGTGACGACCCCGGAGAGTGTTTTATAGACCCTGTGTATGGGGGCTGTCAAGTTGGGGCTCTGCTTGCCCAGACAACCCCTCATCTTCCCGTTCCAAGATCCAAGGAAAAAATACCAGCCTGGCAACCATCCCGCCTGGGGAAGTCTAGGGGAACCCCACTGGTCGGTGAAGCTGCTGAGGGGCGAAGGAATAGCTGCCGTGCCCCTCCCCTCTTCACTGCGGGGTTCTCCCAGCTTGTCAGGAGATGTACCCCGCCCCTGCTGCAGCGAGCTCCCCTTCCTCACTGCCTTGACCTTTCCCTATCTCCACGGGGGGGGGGGGGGAGGAAGAACCCCTTCCTTCTACAGAGGCCCATTGCAGTTTGCTCCTCCCCACCCCCAGCCACTGCAGTAACCTCTTTCCCAGCCCTCCCAGCCTCTGGCCCCTCCCACTGGTCTCAGGCTCCACCCTTCCAAGCCTCTTATCTTTCTCCCATCTCTTCCATCCAAGGAGATCCCAACCATCACCATGTCTATAGAGAAGATCTGGGCCCGAGAGATCTTGGACTCCCGTGGGAATCCCACCGTGGAGGTGGATCTCCATACTGCCAAAGGTGATGGGCGAGGCATGGGCTTTCCACAGCCCCCACTTCCCCTGTGCTGGGTCTGGCAGATTTCAGAGGTTTTCCTTCATGCCCAGGGACCAGGGGGTGCTAGGCCAGGTTTCCATAGCTGAATTGTGGAGTCTGATCTTCCTCGACTTGTAGAGCCGGGCTAGATGGGTCTGTGTTCTAGTTCAGAGTGGGAACGGCCCTGCCTCTGTGTCTGTGTGCCTGTGCCAGCGCAGGAGCACGCATGCTCTGCCTAGCATAGTGCTGTTTCTGTGGCCTCCCACATGTGTCTGTGAGGCCTCAGATGGGCGGGTGAGGAGGCCCTGCTTGTGTAGCTGGCTCGGTGTATGTGAAGAGCAGTCTGCAGGGAAGTCTGGATGTAGGAGTTTAGGCTGGAAGGTCCAAAGAGCTCTTGGCCCAGAGTGTCCTCCCTCCTTGCTCATCGTACATCTTCTTCCAGGTCTTTTCCGGGCTGCAGTCCCCAGCGGAGCCTCCACTGGCATCTATGAGGCCCTGGAGCTAAGGGATGGGGACAAACAGCGTTACTTAGGCAAAGGTGATGGTGGCCCTCTCCTAGCGTGCCCCAGCCCCCTAGATGACATCCCCCTCCTTTCCTCTCCACCCCCCCCCCTCGACTGACCAGCCCTTCTTCCTCTTTCTAGGTGTCCTGAAAGCAGTGGACCACATCAACACCACCATTGCACCAGCCCTCATCAGCTCGGTGAGCCCCGCTCTTTCCTGGGGGTGGCGGCTAGACCTGAATCCTAGAAGAAATCTTGGACCCAGGGAGGGACAAGGGGAGGCAAAAAGAGCCCATGCTTTAGGAATTGTGGTTACAGAGGGGAGGAGAGGGAAATACTGCTTACTGCCCCAGCAGGAACTCAAGGTCCATAAAGTTGGCAGAGCAGGCTGCTGTCACGGATCTGGTAGGACCCTGCTCACCCAGAAGACTGTGTGTGAAGGAGGGGACCCTCTGTCTTAGGGCCCAGCCTCTATCCTGGCTCTGAGTAACGGGGGCTCTGCCCACAGGGTCTCTCCGTGGTGGAGCAAGAGAAACTGGACAACCTGATGCTGGAGTTGGATGGGACTGAGAACAAATGTAAGCAGGGGGTGGGCTGGGAGGAGAGGGAAAGCACAGAGAATGGAAGGGGCTCTGCTGGGGGCACAGTGGTTGTCAGGGGACCTCCTCCTCCCTTGCCCAAAGCCACTGCAGAGGGAGGGAACAACATTAGACAGAAAGACAGAAAGCTAGGAGTTGGCACGAGGTCGTCTAGGGGTGTTTAGGAAGAGGTGAGGCCTTCCCTTTCTTGTCACCTCCTCCCCCAACCCCTATATTTGTCGTAGAAAATGAATAAGTTGCTGTGGGAGGTTGGGGGGATCTCATTAACTAACTTTCCTTGGGAGTATAGGAGGGGCAGGGGCTATCAGAGGGAGAGACAGTTTTGCTCAGTGCCTTCCTCTCTACTCTCCCAGCCAAGTTCGGGGCCAATGCCATCCTGGGTGTGTCTCTGGCCGTGTGTAAGGCTGGGGCAGCCGAGAGGGACTTACCTCTCTATCGCCACATTGCTCAACTGGCTGGGAATTCAGACCTCATCCTGCCTGTGCCGGTGAGCCTAGTCTCTTCCAGAGGAGGAGGGGACTTGCATGCTGGTGAAGGGTGAGGGGAAGAAGGGGAAGGGGCAGCTAGAGAGAAAGGGTGGGGATGTGGAACCTGAGCCTGGCATGTGGGGGAGCTGGAGATCCCATCCCAGGGGCAGGAGGGAAGGCTTTGACTCCCTGACCATCTGTGGCTCCCCAGGCCTTTAATGTGATCAACGGCGGCTCTCATGCTGGGAACAAGTTGGCCATGCAGGAGTTCATGATCCTCCCAGTGGGTGCTGAGAGCTTCCGGGATGCCATGCGTCTTGGGGCAGAGGTGTACCACACACTCAAGGGGGTCATCAAGGACAAGTACGGCAAGGACGCCACTAATGTGGGGGACGAAGGTGGCTTTGCCCCCAATATCCTGGAGAACAGCGAAGGTGAGGCCTGGAGCCCGTACCCCAGCTCTGAGTCTCACGCTGGGAAAGGTGGCACACATGGGTCCTGAGGGGACTGGTGGCAGGTGCTTGAACTTCTGAAAATCTCAAGAGGTACCAGCCCTTAGGGTGGGCTCCAGGGGGCCTTCGGATGTCACACAGAGACCTTGGATATCAGTCTTTTACCTGCCCAGCCCAAACTGTTAGCATAGGTCCTCGCTGGAACAGAGACTATTGGGACGCGGTCTGGGTAAGGTCCATTTCATCCTATAACACAACAGACTTAGAGGACATATACCATGCTCTAGGGAGGTAATTCCACATGAGTCCCGTCCCCTTCCCAGGGGCCATGTTCAGTGCTGCAGAAGGGGACTGTAAAAATCATGGTTACAAGTGGAGGTACTGGAGGAGGGGTATGGCTCAGGGGTAGAGCACCTGCTCAGGCTGAGGCCACCACACCACACACAAATGTACACGCATGCAAATGCATGCAGATGGGTGCACAACATACACAGACTCTGCTCTGGAATTAGAGTCTCTGACTTTATTTGAACACTGAAGAGTTATTGGCTGAAACACCCAACACTTGGGAGGCTGAGGCCTAAGGGTTGCTATGAGTTTGAAGCTAGGCTGGGCTACATAAAACCATGTCCAAAAAGAAAGAAAAGATGATAATAATAATAATAATAAAAAGATGCAGAAGTGGTTTTTTAAGAACCAAGCATTTGGTCAGGAGGTGGTGGTGCATACCTTTAATCCCAGCACTCGGGAGGCAGAGGCAGGCAGATCTCTATGAGTTCGAGGCCAGCCAGGACTGTTTCACAGAAGAAGAAAAAACCAAAACCAAAAACAAAAAAATCCAATTATTTGCCGGGGGTGAGGCTGAGAGGATGTGGGATTGATAATGCCTTTAATTCTAGCACTTGGGAGGCAGAAGCAGACAGATCTCTGTGAATTCTTGACCAGTCTGGTCTATAGAACAAGTTCCAGATCAGTCAGAGCTATATAGAGAAACCCTGTCTTGAAAAACCAGAAAACGGAAAACAAAAACAAAGAAAAACCAAGCATTTGAGCAGGGCATGGAGGTGCACACCCTTAATTTCAGGTAGAGGCAGGTACATCTCTGAGTTTAAGGCCAGCCTGGTTTGCTCAGAGAATTCCAGGCTAGCTAGGGTTACTGGGTGAAAATCAGTCTCAAAACAAACCCAAAAAGTAATAATCCAAGTTCTACAAATATCATTGAGGACTAAATGAGATAATATATGAAAAAGACTGCTATGATGTGGTACCAAAGAAAGTCGCTATTAGGAGCTGCAGAGATGGCTCAGTGGTTAAGGATCCTTGCTGCTCTTGCGGAGGACTCAGGTTTGGTTCTCAGCACCCATGTAATTCCAAGGGGTCTAAGACTCTCTTCTGGCATCTGTGGGCACCAGCATGGTCATGGAGCAGATACACACATGCAGGCAGAATACACACATGCACGTGCACACACACACACACACACACACTCTGCTAGCCAGGCTGGTAGTGCAGACCTATCATCTCAACTACTTAGAGGCTGAGGAAGGAGAATTGGAAGTTCAAGGTATGCCCAAGCTATAGACTGGGTTCAAGGCCAGCCTGGGCAACTTAGTGTGACCCTTTCTCAAAATGAAAAAGAAAAGGGGGGTAGGAATGTGGCTCAGGGGCAGACATCTTGCCTCAAATGAATGAGGCCTTGGGTTCAAGAAGCAGCACCAGGAAGAGGTGTGGGCGAGGGGTGTGGGGGAGGGGAACCAGCACTACTAGTAACAGATTAACACTCCTCTGTTTCCCTGGCTAGCCTCTCTCTCCAGACCCTAGCCACACCTCCCCTTCCAGTCTTCGTTTCTTTCTCCTCCTTCTTTCCTTCCAACCCATTTCTCCTACCCACAACTTCACTGTGCTTGTCTCTAGCCTTGGAGCTGGTGAAGGAAGCCATTGACAAGGCTGGTTACACAGAAAAGATCGTGATTGGCATGGACGTCGCTGCCTCTGAGTTTTACCGTGATGGCAAATATGACTTGGATTTCAAGTCTCCCGCTGATCCTTCCCGATACATCAGTGGAGACCAGCTGGGGGCACTCTACCAGGACTTTGTTCGGAACTATCCTGGTGAGAGCGAGGGATGTGGGGGAGAGAAAGAGGGGAGAGCAGAAAGAGGTAGGGACCCTGTAGGGCAACTGTGAACCTTACCAGGTACATTCTGGTACCAGGTAATGTCCTGAGGAACCCGAGAAGCAGGGAGAAGGGGAAGGAGGTTTGAGTGTCCTGTAGCTGTAATGGGTCTCCTCCATCTGGTTCAGAAACTGGGCTCTCAGAGCTACTAGGTCCTAGCGGGGGGGTGGGGGGGTGGGGGGGTGGGGGGTGGGCTTTGGAAGGAGCAGGGATGGGGAGACATGGATGGATGTAAGAGGGAAGTGGCAGGCTTTAGTGTCTTTGATGAAGGTAGATACTGAAGTTGGCACTGCTGCCTGGAAAGAGTTACAGAGTCCCCAGATCTACCAAGGGCTTCTGCCACACTCCATGGAGGTTGCTGGCCTCCATCTTCCTAAGGGAGGGCAAGGTAAAATAGATAGCAATTCAGAAGGAGAGTTAGGGTAGGAATGAGGGCGGACTCCCTGGCAATACGAATAGAAATCAGAGAGGGTATGAGAAGGACAGCTCCCTGGGCCCCGACAAAACTATGAAATGACAGGAGTCCAAGCAGGCTTGGGAAGATGGGGGGGGGAGCAAGGATGAGGAAGCTTTGTCAGGGGGCAAGTCAAAGGCAGGTGTCCCTCCAGAGCTCAAGCAGCATTAATGGTCCCTCTCTGCTCCCTCGGCAGTGGTCTCCATCGAAGACCCATTTGACCAGGATGATTGGGCAGCTTGGTCCAAGTTCACAGCCAACGTTGGCATCCAGATAGTGGGTGATGACCTGACAGTGACCAACCCAAAGCGCATCGAGCGCGCCGTGGAGGAAAAGGCCTGCAACTGCTTGCTGCTCAAGGTCAATCAGATCGGCTCGGTCACGGAAGCCATCCAAGCGTGAGTGGTTTGCGGCCTTCTCCAGCCTGGCCCTTGTTCCTTCTGGCTCCCTCTTCCAAGGCCTCCTAGCCCGCGTCTGCCCTGGAGTGTTGGTGAAAGCTGGGTACCCTTTGCAATTCTCACACTCCTCTTCTCTCTGCACTTCACGATCCGCCCCCGCGGCCTTTCCGCTTAGTCATTTTCCTCCTCCAGCCGTTTCTTGACTCGGAGCAAGCCTGGGGCTGGTAGGGAATGCCTGCGCCTCGGGGCAGCAGGTCAGTGTTGGTGTGTCCTGCAGGTGCAAGCTGGCCCAGGAGAACGGCTGGGGGGTTATGGTGAGTCATCGCTCCGGAGAAACAGAGGACACGTTCATTGCTGACCTGGTAGTGGGACTGTGCACGGGCCAGGTGAGTGGAGCCAGTCTGCAGTTTTCGGAGAGATCTCCGTAGGGTTGGTGGGTGCTAGGCCCAGGTGGTCCTGCTGGAAGACTGACAGTCAGAGGAGTTTGAAGCTAGAAGTGTTGCTAGGCATTGGCATTACACACCTTTTGTCCCAGTACTCGGGAGGCAGGCAGATCTCTGTGAGTTCGAGGCCAGCCTGGTCTATAGAATGAGTTCCAGGACAGCCAGGGCTATACAGAGAAACCTTGTCTTAACAAACAAGAGGAAAAGGGGATGGTTTTGAGCTGGTGAGATGGCTCAGCAGGTGAAGGTGCCTAGTGCCAAGCCTGACTGACACCTCGAGTGTGATTCCTGGGACCCACGTGTTGGAGGAGAGCACCAACTCCCACCAGCTGTCCTCTGACCTCCATGTGCACACCATGGTATGAGCGGACTCACAGACATGTACGCAGACACAAAATCAATAAAGTATTGATTTTTACAATTAATTAATACAACCTCAGAGTAGAAGTTTCAGGTCTGGAGGTTTAGCTCAGTTGCTAACCTCAGTACATGTGCAAGGTCCTGGGTTCCTGCACTCGGGAGGCAGAGGCAGGAGGCTCTCTATAAGTTCAAGACCAGCCTGGTCTACATAGTGAGTTGCAGGACAGCCAAAGCTAGATAGTTAAACCCTGTCTCAAAACAAATAAACAAGCTGGGCAGTGGTGGCATATCCCTCTAATCCCAGCCCTCAGGAGGCAGAGGCAGGCAGATCTCTGAGTTTGAGGACAGCCTGGTTTACAGAGTGAGTTCCAGGATAGCTAGGGCTACACAGAGAACCCTGACTTAAAAAACAAAAGTAAATAAATAAACCATCAACAAATAAATGACCCGGACTTGGTGGTACATGCCTATAGTCCCAACACTTATGAAGTAGAGGCAGGAGAAACAGGAATCTAAGGCAAGCCTGGCACTCAATGAAACTGTCTCAAAGTAAAAAATGGTGGGAGAGGGGGTAGGTTCGTCCGACCAGGGGAAGGAAATCTTTAAGCTGTATATCCCCTGGATGTTTCAGATCAAGACCGGTGCCCCATGCAGATCTGAACGTCTGGCGAAGTACAACCAGCTCATGAGGTGAGGAGGGTCCCTGAAAAACAAGAACCCCAGGTCTGGGACTGAACGCCCCGTTAGGCCTTCATCCCATCTCTAGCATCCAGGACCTGAAGAGTAGCTGATGCCAGGAAGACTTTCACTTAGTGGGGCTAGGGAGGGTCTGATTGACAGATCACTAAGGCTACACTATAAACCAGGGAATGCTCACCCTGGGGCAGTCCTCAGAGAAGGAGCCTGGGGGGACCCAGAGAGGAAAGCAGATCCCTCCTGTTCCCCTGACTGCCACTTTATGGATCATCTCTCAGAATTGAGGAAGAGCTGGGGGATGAAGCTCGCTTTGCGGGACATAATTTCCGAAATCCCAGTGTGCTGTGAACCCTCGTTTGCCTGAAGACTGGCATCTCCATCTCATCCTTCTGGAGCCTCCTTGCTGTCCTGACCTGCCATGGTTCACCCTGATACCTTGCGCCCAGAGTCACCCAGAACACCTCAACTCACCTGCTCTGGCTGTTCTTGGCTTCCCCAGTCCCCTGCTGCTGCTGTTTTTCCTCTTCTCTGGGCCCCAGATTTTGGGATTCCATCCTTCCCACTTGCCTATCTATTCTCTCTTCTCTTAAAAAAAAAAACTGGAAATGAGAATGAAGATTAGAATGGAGTCCACAGAGGAGCCATCAGCGTCTGACAGGAGCTTCAGGACCGGTGTGCTGAGGTGTTTAGGATGGGACCGTGTGGCATGTGTGCCTCTCTGCCATTTTCATGTAGTGTATCAGCCATGAACTATGTATAGACTTGGTGTCTGGGGAGTGCTGGATGCGTGATCATGCCTGGCAAGGCTTTTGTGTGTGCGTTCACATTTATTTATTTATTTATTTATTTATTTATTTATTATTGTTCAGCTTGTCAATCAGTCAGCTCCCTATAACTAGTCTGAAATTGACGTGACTTGACAGGATTCGGCAACCGTATTTTCATGTGGCTGCATCCCAAGATGACCCAGGATGGGAGGCTTTGTTAGCATGGGAAGGTAACAGAAAAGGGTCTTAGCAATTGTTTCATTTGGTGTACTAACTGAAGCCTGGTACTTCACAGAATGCCACTGTATGCCCTGGGGGTTTTTCCCCTACGGCTCTCTCCCCAGCCTTTGGTTCCCTAGTCTTTCCCTAGCTGCACCAGAGCACTGCCTCACTCCCCCACGCCATGTCCCACAGTTGCCACCGTCTCTGTGGCTTTGAAATGAGAACCACCATTAAAGTCTGAATCACAGTGCACCCCCGTGTCCGAGGAGTTGTACTCTCTGTTCCATACGAGAGGAGGGAAGACAAAAGGACTGGATATTGGTGAAATGAGACAGCAGAGCTGGGGAGGGCACAAAAAAAAAAAAAAAGAAAGAAAGCCACTGAACATATGACCAAATCTGTGGCATCTCTGTCTAGGTGGGAATCCATGTTGATTTTGCCTTGTTTGTTTGTTTGTTTTGAGACAGGGTTTCTGTGGAGCCGTAGCTGTCCAGGAACTTGCTTTGTAGGTCAGGCTAGCCTCAAACACAGAGATCTGATTTTACCTTTTCTTCTTCTTCTTCTTCTTCTTCTTCTTCTTCTTCTTCTTCTTCTTCTTCTTCTTCTTCTTCTTCTTCTTCTCCTTCTCCTTCTCCTTCTCCTTCTCCTTCTCCTTCTCCTCCCCCTCCCCCTCCTCCTCCTCCTCCTCCTCCTCCTCCTCCTTCCTCCTCCTTCCTCCTCCTCTTCCTTCTCCCTCTCCCTTTTTTCCTTTCTCTCATGAACTAAGGATTCTTCACCTTCGGTCCAGGAGTCCCTCAAGGGTTAGTGTGTATCTGGAGTGAGGAGTAAGGTATTTTTGGTTCCCAAAGTCTTAGACCAGAGTTGGGGTGAGTGATAGACTAGCAACTAAAGCATTCCTGTACAGGCCTCCTCAACAGAATTTTGGATGGCTCTGAAGACAGGACTTCAAGGCAACCAATTTCTTTGGACTGCGGAACGGGGGAAGAAGAGGAGGGAAGAATGGTATTGGGTATAAAGGTGGGCCTGAGGAATCCGAGTTCTTTAGTAAACTGGACAGGACGCCTGAAGCTCCCCTATGAGGAGGACATCAGTGTGTGGCTAGAGGCCCTCTAACCTTTCAGCTCCAGTGGGACTGTGGTGTTGACCACTCAGCCTAGGGACCACCCTGGGGGTCAAACCCTCTTAAAGATGACTATGCTTTGGGTGCCAGGGCTCACGCTTGCACGCAGGATCTGCCCATGGGTAGCTGTGGCCACTAGGGGGAGCCCAAATCCTGCAGGACACCATACTAGACGTCAAGGTGAAGTTGGGGTGGGAAGAATTTCAAGGTTGCACCCTCTCTCACTCATCCTCTAGGGTTAACCTTTCGTTGGCGAATGGGCAGGAGCCACACTCTTTTTGCTCTTCTTCCTGTATCCCTCAGCTATTTTCCATTCAAAGAACTTCTTGCCCTCTCTCCTTTCCTGTACCTCTTAATTTCTATGTAACCATCTCATCTTTCCCCTCTCTCCTAGCACCCCGTTATGTCTCCCATGGGGCTCACTACACTTTTCTCTGAGATTTTCTCAGAAGCTCTCAGGCTGGCCGGGGCTATTGTAGCTGCATCCACCTTCCCTAACCCCGTCTTTTCTTTCCTCCATCCTAGCTAGGTGTCTCTCTGACAGCGCTCCCACCCCCTCCAGGTACTGGGCTGGATTGGGTTACAGCTAGCTCTGCTTGGGCCTCCAAGGCCCCTCTCTACTTTCCTTTTGTGCCGTTGCCTGGAGACCACTGGATTGTGGGGGGCTGGGGCCAGAGAAGGAGCTGGGGTGAAAGATGGGGGTGGGGCATATGTGTGATGCTCCCAGCAGCCTCGCTATGAGCCTGGCTTTGGGTACCAGAGGAACTAGAAGGGTAGTGCTGGCTTCTTTTCTCATTCCCTGTCCTTATCTAGGCCTGATTTTTTTTTCTTTTAGACTTAGATAAGTTACCATGCAGGCATTTGCCTTAGTAGTTAAACAAGGAGAAAAGCTGAGTCTAGAAAAGATTTGGAAAGGGCCTGGGCCAGGCCCAGTGGGAAACTAAAGGAAAGAGAGTAAATGCAATGGGGAGAGGGAAGAGGGAGGAGGAGTCTTGGAGCAAAATTAGTTGGTGGAGGGAAGGAGCAGAGGCTTTCCTGGAGGACCGAGGAAAAGAAGCCAGGGCCACAGGAGGCCAGGGAGCTGACCTGGTCTCTGGGAGGCCCTGGAAGGGGACAAGAAGATGGGCATGGGGGTAAAGTGAGTCCCTGCAGAGGCAGGGATTTCAGGGTGGTGCGATGGTGGGAGGATTCTCGCTCGATTTCCCTAGTGCTTTGGAATCTGTTGGAGCTTTGGGGTAAGTTCAAGAACTTGGCTGAATCTGGCCTAAGGAATGGTGACACAGGACCTAGTGAGCTGATACAAGGCCAGCCTTCCTCCTTCCTTCCCGAAGGTAGTCTGCCCGTCCAGTGTCTCCTACTCTACCTACTTGGTTTGCAGCTAGACTGGCCCCACAAATGCCCTACCCCCACTCCAAATCTGGTGAACTCCTAAGGGCTCCCAATCCAGACTCCGGCTCCAGCTCTTCCCACCTCCCAGCCCGCCTCCCTCCCTTTCTCTAGCCTTCCCAATTTCAGCTGCCAAAAATCGCCCTGTCTCTAGTGTCCTTTGTCCTGAGAGACGTTGCTGCTTGGTGCGGGGCCAGACAGGGAGTCCAGAAGAAGGCCCCGGTGGACTGACGGGGGGTGCTGACTTCATGGCTGGAGACTGGACATGACGGACACACTGACAGGACTCGATCACGCTGTGGTCTGGGCGGGGGACTACCTCCATATTCCAACGATTGTTAGAGGGAACCCAGGGCACCTAAGGGTGTGTAGAGGTCCTTTCCACTTCGTCCCTTCTGTGACCACGACCGAAGAAACCAGTAGTGACTTCAAACAGACTTGAGAAGGAAAACGGGCCCGAATATGAAGTGCCATTCCTCAGTTACCTCTACATGCCAGGGCCTGCCTCCCCATTCTGTCATTTCTGCGCGCCGTTCTCCGTTTCCATCTTTAGCTCTTCTCTTTCCCATCACTGACCCTCCCTCCACGATGCCACAAAGACCCTATTTATCTTGTATTTCCTTCCAGTCCTCTAATTCATTCTCCTCCAATTTATTTGCCAAAGGAAGCAGTTCTTAGTTCGGTTGAAAGTCCCACCCTCAGGTTTGATCAATCCACTCCAAACCCAGTCTCCCTCTAGAATAGGCATCTGGTCCCACCTTTTAAAATCTCTTCTGGGACCTCTCATGCCTGCGCTCCCACAGAGGTATCTGGACTCCCTCCAGCTTCACTCCATCACTCCCAAATCCTCGAGGTTTGCATTCAACACCGTCCCCCTTTAAACTCATCTCTTCCGAAACACCATTCCCGAGTATGTCTTCTTCATCTTTTCATCTTTTTCCGCCCAGGTCTCCAAACTTCCATCGCATTCTCTCCGAAACAGCCCCTAAACACCTCCAGTCTAAGGTTCTCGCCTTTCCTCCCCATCTTTCCAATATAGCCCCATTATCCCAGTCTCTACTTCAGGACCCCCCCCCAAACTCCTCCCACTTCACCCCTGCCACAGCCCCTTGTCCCCAAACTTCTTCAGCCTCCCTATGTCTGCCTTCACAGTCTACAGCCCCTCCCACCCAGCCCGCTCGCGCGCGGGGCCCGGGAGCTCCCCACGCTCGGCACCGCGAGGCCCTCTCCCTCCGCGCCCCGGCCGGCTTCGGCCAAACTCGCCCGGCGCCTCCCCTTCCCTGATCCTCCGCCCCCCGACTGCCGCGCGCTCCCTCCCTCGCGTCTCCTCCGGGCCCCTCTCTCCTCCGTTCCTCCGCGCTCCCTCCTTCTCCCTCTTCCTCCCTGCTCCCATCCCCCTCTCCCGAGCGCCCTCCCTCCGCCGTCCGCTTTCCTGTGCGAGTCGCCGGACGCGCCGCCCAGCCCGTCCGCCTGCCCGCCCGCCCGCAGCCCGGCGCCGGGCCGGGGCCTCGGGCCAGGACGCGTTTGTGGGCGGCTGGCATCGGGGCGGGCTAGGGGCGCGCGGCACGAGCGGCGGGAGGGTCGGGGGTCGCGGGCCTCGCTGGGGCCGCGAGTGCGGGCGGAGGCGGGCGGCGCGGCGGGGGCGGGCGGCGCGTTCCGGGCGGGCGGGCGGGGAGTGCGAGGAACCGATCGGGACTGCGCGGAGAGCGAGGCATGGGGGCCACCCTCCGGGGGGGCCGGGGCCGCCGCCGCCGCCGCCGCGGCAGCAGCGACTGAAGCCGCGCAGCGAGGAGGGCGGGGAGTGGCCGTCGCCGTCCCCGGGAGGCGCCGGAGCCCGACTGCACTCGCAGCCAGCCAGCCGTCCCGAGCCGCTCGCAGGTAAGGTCTGCTGCCGCCCGCCCGGGCCGCCCCGTTTGGCCCTGGGCTCCCCGCCCCCACCCCTGCCGCCCCCCCCTCCCGCCGCCGCCTCCATTTGTTATTTTCCCGGTCGCGTTCCCTCACTGCGGGCACGGCCGGGCCCGAGGCTGGGGGCTCAGGGGGTGGGGCCGCCCGGAGGAGGGACGCGGGCCCGGGAGTCGCGAGCTCAGGAGGTGGGGGGTGTCTCGGGAGGAGGGCTGATGGGGCCGAGCGTCGCCAGGACCAGAGCCTAAAGGGGAGGAACGCCGAGGTGGAGACTTGGCGGAGGTAAAACGGGGGATGCTGTGCGGGTGGTTCGCGGAGAAGGCAGGACGAATCGGAGAGATGGCAGCGAGGTGGGGCGTGAAGGCTCCAGAAGCCCCACAGGCCCAGAACCTGGGTTCCAGAACCCAGGATTGCGGGTATTAGGAACCGAAGGGAACTGGGAACCGGGAAAGGGGTGTGGTGGGTGGTAAGAACAGGATTGTTGCTGCCGAGAGGGGGGGACTGAACCTGGGGGAATGGAGAAGGACCAAGAGAGGCCCATCTTTGAGAAGCCTGGGGTGGAAATGGGAAGGCCGTATCTTTTGTGACTCAGTTTTCTTTTCCCCACTCTAGGTCACCTCTGACCCTGTTTTCCTAATCCCAGACCTAGTTACTTCGTGAAGGGGGCACTGAGGCTCGGCAGTGTGAGTCTCCCAACACTAATAAGAAAGGCAGGAATACAGAAGGGAGAATTAGAAAGGTTGGGAGGTTGGGAAAGAAGAGCGAATTGGGCAATCTTGTAGGCATTCCAAGGAATTGTGACCTCCACCCTCATCCCCTCAGCATTAGCTGCCCCACAGCAGGGCTCTATCTGGGAGGCCTTCAGTTACTGCTTTGATCCCGGAGGTCTCCCTTTGTGCCTGGGGCAGGTTACCCTAAAGCTCCCTTCCCAGAGGATACTGTAAGAAGGTCGGAGTTGCTTTGGCAACTGAGGTGGTAATAGTGGCTGCCAGATGGACCCCTGGGATGGTCTCTGGAGGGGCACTTTTTTTTCACCCATTTTGTTGCCATGGCTGTGATCCAGTGGGAAGTTCTATAGGTGGGGTTTCAGTACATAGATCAGGCCTCAGCCTGTAGCTATGTCCTATGGGCTCTTGGGAGGGGTTCTGGGAGATGTTTCTGGTTTTGCCCCAAGTAGGGGTTTCCTGAGGAGGTACACCCTTTCTCCTCCAGCGATCTGTTGGAACAGGTAGCACTGTTGCTTGCAGGTCATTTTTGCAAGCCTTTACCTGGGTATGGTGGGAAGACGAATATACTGTTGTTCAAACTATATGGTCTTGGGCTGGAGGTAGCTCAGTGGTATGTTAGTTCCTAATATACATACAGAGGCTCTGGTTTAAATAAAAAACGAAGTTCTATCATCCTGGGCAGTTTCTTCTGGCCTCTCCCACCCTTGTGTTTTATACGTGGTTGACTCTTCACACGATTTTACTTTCTTGAAGTCCTCTTTGGATTTCTTTCCTCTTTGTCAGTTCCCAGGGTGACCCCCTTCATTCAACCAATCTTTGACCTTTTACTTTCCTGAACTCACAGAAATGGCATGGCTCTCCATGCCTGTCTCAGGTGAGTGCCACCCAGGGGAGAGAACTATGGCACAACCTGGAGCAGAACGGGATGCTCTGGAACAGAGCTGGGAGACCAGGGTGTACTCTGCCTGTGTCTCTGTGACCTTGGGCAAGTCACTTCTCTTGTCTTTGAGCGCCACCTTCATTGTCTGATGAAATGGCCTCTGTGGCTCCTTCAGCAGTCCTGGGTTCTAACAAGACTTAGGCTACCGCATTGTTAGCTGCTGGTTGGTCTGTGCTTCATCCATATCTTGGTTATTTTCAAGTGATTGTCAGGCAAGCAGGTCTGAAATGATGGAGCCTACTCAGTGACCCTGAAAAAAATATACTCTGTAAGCTCTTCCCAGGGAGCCTGTGATGTGGTCATTTTCTGAGATTCTTGTATTATTTGTTTCTTAATTTCTTTCTTTAAAAAAATTTTTTAATTGCATTTATCTATTTTGTGTGTGTACCCTGGTGTACATGTGGAGGTCAAAGGGTATCTTGGTGTTGAGTTGATTCTCTTCTTCCGCCATGTGAGCCTCATGGTTTGATTCCAGGCATTGGTTTGGTAGTAATCTATGTTTTTGGTTTTTGAGATGGTCTTCTATTCTATAGCCCAAGCTGGCTTGACTTGAACTCACTCACTACAGGAGATGACCTTGAACTTGCGATCTCCTCACCCGTACCTCAGAGTGCAGGCATGAGCCACACCCTGTTTTATGTAGTGTTGGAATCTAACCCTGGGCTTCTTGCATGCTAGCCCAGCATTCTGCACACTGATCTGCATTCCTAGTCCCTCTCCTTCCCTCTCCTGTGCTTACTGAGAGACTCTTGGTTTCTGTTTCCTTGCCTGCTGAGTTTGGTCTCCCATGCTTTTCTTTTGCAGTAAGGAAATGGCAGTAGATGGGTGCTGTTGTCCATGGTAGATGCCCTGTAAGTGTTAGCAACAGCCTTCTAGGCAGAATGGCGTGCCACTTGGTCAGTTGGTGTTAGAATACCACCCAAGCCCAGACTTAACTATGATCTGACCTCAGTCTCAACTCCATCCCCACTCTGCCACTCCTCATCCCGGAAATTACTGCCCCGTTGATGCTGTTTTTTTCTCTTCCAAAGCTACTCATTGCAAATTTTATCAGATCTCAGCTGATTAAAAAGGTAAGAAAGGCACACAGTGATTGCTCTGTTCTCCAAGGAACTTTAGTATAGTTTTTGACCTTTTGGATCGTTTAGGAATCAAACTGACTTGGTAAACCAGTCCTGTGATGGGAGGGGGAGGGCAACAGATGCAGCCACAGGTAGTGTTCTTCTTGTCATGGCTGGCACTGTTGTCTGCTCCTCTTTGGTTCGGTTCTGCTCTTGGACATTTGTTTACTCCCCCTCCTTCTCTTTTCCCATTTGTAGTTTTATTTTTTTGAGACAGGATTTTATGAAACTGGCTGGCCTTGAACTTGCTATTTGCTGAGGGTGGCTGGGTCCTCCTGCCTTCACCTCCCAAGTGACGGAATTACAGATGTTGTCCCCGTGCCTGGTAATGCATAGTATTTTAAAACCAATTCACAAAACAACTTTTAAAAATGGTGGCTATAGCTGTAGTTGAAGTAAACTGGTTTACTGGGCAAACATCAGTTAAAACTTTATTTTTTTATTATTTATTTATTTATTTGGCTTTTTCAAGACAGGGTTTCTCTGTGGCTTTGGAGCCTGTCCTGGAAACTAGCTCTGTAGACCAGGCTGGTCTCGAACTCACAGAGATCCGCCTGCCTCTGCCTCCCGAGTGCTGGGATTAAAGGCTTGTGCCACCATCGCCCGGCCAGTTGAAACTTTAGACTTGGGGGCTCTGTCCCATCTATTTTGTGCCCATTCAGTGTAAGTTATTAAGTTCCCTGGAAATGTTAGACTTACGTGTTCCTCATTGCCTGCCTCAGTATGGTTCAGTGGGGTGGGCAAAAGCAATTACTCTGTATTCTGTGGAGAACTGCACTTTCCAGCTCAGAGTAGATGGGTAAATTTAGTCTATTTTCACCTGGGTTAATATCAACTGATTCAAAGGACCTGCCGAGCCTGGGGTATACCTGTACTTGAGACCCTCCCTCAAAACAAAACGATAACAGATGGACCTGCTGACATTCACTTGGTTTAAAGGTCATTGACAATAGTACACTTGCCTGGATGAGCTGCTCACTTACAAACCCGGTCTTGGCAAACAGAAATGGAAGACTACCGGGTTTAGTTTAAGGCTGGTACAAAGAGCATAGTGTGACGCTGTCTCAGATAAGGAACACAGACCCTCTATGTGTGTGCACACGACATCAGTGGAAAATATAGAAAGGAAAAAACTATGACCACAACAGTTTTTGCTCTTAAAATGTCTTAATGGGCATAGTGGCACACACTTTTAATCTTAGCATTCAGGAAGTAGAAACAAGCAGATCCCTGTGAGTTCAAAGTCAGCCCTGTCTACATAGTGAGCTCCAGGACAGCCAGGGCTCCACAGAGAGACCTTGTCTTGGAAAACTAAAACAACAACAATAGAGAAACAGACAAGAGAAAAGGTCGGGAGAGATGGCTCAATGGTTTAGAGCATCTGTGGACTTGTGACTCGTGCAGAGGACCCAGGTTTTATTCTCAGCACCCACATGATAGCTCACACCCATACTAACTCTAGTTCCAGGGTATCTGCTGCCCTCTTCCCACCTCCCCAGGGACCAGGCACACACGTGGTACACATCCATTCAAGCAAAACGTTCATACATAGCAAATTAAATTTTAAAAAATTATGAATGGGGCTGGGCGGTGGTGGCGCACGCCTTTAATCCTAGCACTCGGGAGGCAGAGGCAGGCAGATCTCTGTGAGTTCGAGGCCAGCCTGGTCTACAAGAGCTAGTTCCAGGACAGGAACCAAAAAGCTACGGAGAAACCCTGTCTTGAAAATCAAAAAAAAAAATTATGGATGGTTTTATGGCATGGTTTGCCTCTTAGCAAGAAACACAGGGCAAATCCAGTGTACTTGCCTGGCATGCTTGAGGCCCTGGGCTCAGTGCACCAGCACCCGGGGACTGAAGACTGGAAGATCAGGAGTTGAAGTTCAGATAAAAATGTCTGGCTGGATACATGGGTAGCTGGTGATATTCGTGTTTGTACTGCTAGAGACAGGTAGGCTGCTCAGGCCAAGTGAGAGCACAGGTAGAAGACACTATCCATGTCTGTATGGCTACATACAGCCAGGAAGGCTGCCCAGCCAAGTGAGAAGCAGACTTGATTTTGTAAGTCTGTATTGCATGTTTGCTGACATTTTGTCTTTTTGTGGTAGTAAAATCTTTGGAGGGGGCTGGAGAGATGGCTCAGCTCTTAAGAGCCCTGGGCTGCTCTTCTAGAGGTCCTGGGTTCAATTCCCAGCACCTGCATGGAAGTTGACAACTGTCTGTATTAACAGTTTCAGGGGACCCAACACCCTCACACAGACATGAGTGCAGATAGAACACCAATGTACATAATAAAAAATTAAAAAAATATTTTGAGTTGGGCTGGTGAGATGGCTCACTGAGTAGAGGCACCTGGGTTTGATCCCTGGGTCCCACATGGTGAGAAGGGAGAACTGACTAACAGGTTGCCCTCACACGTGCACACCCCTCCCCTCAGCCAGTCAGGGTATTTTGAGTCTGGTTACTGTAAAAGCTTTGACTTTTCTTTTGAGCCCAGGAAACCCCAATACAGCCATCCCTTTGATCCCTGGGGGCTTTGTTCCAGTACTCCACAGACACCAACATCAACACATACTCAAGTACCTTGTATGGAATGATGCTGTGTCTGTTTATACCTGTACACACTCTCCCGTGCTTTTAAAGTCACCTGTAGATCGGGTACAGTAAATTCCATGTAAATCTTTGATAACATGTACCTGTTCAAAGCCACGCAAAGAAGGTAGACAATGGCTGAGCAGTGAAAGCTGGAGGGGACCTAGGACTCGTGGAAAGGTTGCCCCTACTGCAGGCTGTGTCTGCACATCATTCTTGTAGATTGAGCCTGGGGTGGCAATGTAATTGTTTGAAACTTTCTGGGAATTTTTCCTCCCAAATATTGTCAGTTTAGGTTGACTAACTCTCTGGACAAAATTCCTGTAAGCGGAAAAGGCTAACTACTAGAGGATGGATCCTTAGGAGGCTGTCTAGAATGTTCTGTAGTTTTGAAGATACCTTGATTTGGGTTGAGGCTGGTGAGACTGTGCTGCTCAGTATGGGACATTTGTCTACATTGTCTGACGTGAATCAAGATTGCTATCTGAGCGAGTGATGTAGGCTTCTTAGAATTCTCTCCACCTTCTGAGGAGAGTTTAGAAGAGCGGGCGATCAAGTGTGGCCTTTGAAGTCAGATTGCAGAGGGCTTGATTCGTCCCTGTGGAAGGTGGGGCAGGCCGCAGTCACAGTCAGTCTCTGAGCTTCAGTCCCCTTACCTATTAGTCCCCCTTTAGGGTGTAATGGAGATGTGACAGGAAATCGTATGTAATGTGCTTGACACAAAGAAGATACTCAGTAAACTGATACTTCAGCCTTGTTTCTTTATGCTGCTTTTGAATTTGTAAGGCTCTAGAATTAAAGAGTGGGATTTTTTTTCTGCTGCTGTTTTGTGTGTTGAGGCAGGATTTTGTTCTTTTTCAGGCTGGTCTTGAACATATGATGCTCATACCATAGCCTTCTGAGTGCTGGCACTATACGCATTCCCCATACCAGGCTACCGATTCTCTTTAGGACTTGTGAAGGGTAAAATCCTGCTGTGTTAGGGTGGGGTTCATAGGCACACCTGAATTTTCTGCCTTCCCTAGAGGTGAAAGAGGTTATATCGTGAGTCCCCATCACTTAGCTGTTGCAGCCTATGGAGCAAGCCACAGTCGCAGTCTCTCATGCCTGTGCCTCTTGACCCCAAGGTTTAGGATTCTGCTTCTTTCTCAGACCCCTGCTGTTTCTGCTGTAACATGGAGATGCTGATGGTTTTTCCTAACAGGTTTCACAGAGAACACCCTGCAAGTACCACGTGCCTACAACTGCTCCCAGCTTCCCAGACCACAGCTGTGGGGAGCTTGGGGTACAGCATACGAGATTCTGTATTAAGCTGCTCAGGCAGAGGAGAATGGGGTCTCCACAGCCTGAAGAATGAAGACACGACAGAATAAAGACTCAGTGAGTAGAAGCTCTAGTGAGCAGTATGACAGGTCAAAGGGCAGGAGCAGGGAAGCTAGGGGGAGGGGCCTAAAGTGGAGAGCAGAAACAATGTATAGACTAAAGTGGAGAATAGAAACAATGTATAGACTAAAGTGGAGAGCAGAAACAATGTATAAAGTGGAGAGCAGAAACAATGTATAGACTAAAGTGGAGAATAGAAACAATGTATAGACTAAAGTGGAGAGCAGAAACAATGTATAAAGTGGAGAGCAGAAACAATGTATAGACTAAAGTGGAGAATAGAAACAATGTATAGACTAAAGTGGAGAATAGAAACAATGTATAGACTAAAGTGGAGAGCAGAAACAATGTATAAAGTGGAGAATAGAAACAATGTATAGACTAAAGTCAGGTGCAGTGGAACACACTACCCACTACCTGACTCCATCCTGCTCACAGATGTCAATGAGGAGTGGACGGAAGAAAGAGGCCCCTGGGCCCCGGGAAGAGCTGAGATCAAGGGGCCGGGCCTCCCCTGGAGGGGTCAGCACGTCCAGCAGTGATGGCAAAGCTGAGAAGTCCAGGCAGACTGCCAAGGTATTCCTCCTCTGGCCCCCACCGATGCCACAGCACTACAGCTGAAAGGGGATTTGGAGGGGGGCTTCAGGTCTGGCAGAGAGTAACTCTGGCGGGGGCTTAAGAGACAGAAGACGACAGCGTGCTCTTCCTCCTTCACAGAAGGCGCGAGTAGAGGAGACCTCTACCCCAAAGGCCAGCAAGCAGGGCCGCAGTGAGGAGATCTCAGAGAGCGAAAGCGAGGAGACCAGTGCACCCAAAAAGACCAAAACTGAGGTGAGAGGCCTGGTGCCTACTGTGACTTGTTTCTGACTGTTCTTTCTCTAAGCGTATTTTGTGCACCACGCCTACTTTGACTCTGCTCAGATAGAAAAGTCCTGTTGGGTGCTTATTTGTAGTGGTCCTGTCTATAATATGGTAGGCTTCAGTTAGAACAGTAGGTGACAGGGCAGGGCCAAGAGGGTAGGGAAGGCATCACAGCCTCCTTTGTGGAAGGGACAAGTAAGTTATTAGGATACAGAAATGGGGCTGGTAATGTGGCTCACTTGGTAGAGTGAGTTCCTAGTATATAGTGCTCAGTCCACACATTTAATAGCTGGACACAGCTCTGACCCTAGCATTCAGAGGCAGTAAGATAAAAATTCAAGGTCAGCCAGGCAGTAGTGGTACACACTGTTAATCCCATCAGGGAGGCAGAGGCAGGTGGATCTCTGTGAGTTCCAAGCTAGTCTGGTCTACAAAACTAGTTCTAGGACAGCGAGGGCCACACAGAGAACCCTATCTCAAAAAATAAACAAAAAGTTCAAGGTCATCCTGTGCTATTGGTGATCTGGAGGTCAGCCTGGGCTATATGAAACCCTGTCTTTAAAAAAAGCAAGCAAGGAAGAAAGAAAACAAAAGGAAACCAAGCATGGGGGATAGCTAAAGGAGATCAGGGATGCGCATAGAGTACACAAGAGATGGCAAGAAGGGTCTGCAGTCAGTCGTGAATCCTGGGAAAGCAGTAAAGGAAGAGAGGAAAACCGAGCCCTCTTCCCTGACAGCAGGAGCTCCCTCGACCACAGTCTCCATCGGATCTGGACAGCTTGGATGGGCGCAGCATTAATGACGATGGCAGCAGTGACCCTAGGGACATAGATCAGGATAACCGAAGCACATCTCCCAGCATCTACAGCCCTGGAAGTGTGGAGAACGACTCCGACTCATCTTCCGGCCTGTCTCAGGGCCCAGCCCGCCCCTACCACCCACCTCCACTCTTTCCTCCTTCCCCTCCACCACCAGACAGCACTCCCCGACAGCCAGAGCCCGGCTTTGAACCCCATCCTTCTGTGACACCTACTGGATATCATGCTCCAATGGAGCCACCCACATCTCGATTATTCCAGGGCCCACCTCCTGGAGCCCCTCCCCCACACCCACAGCTCTACCCTGGGAATGCTAGTGCAGGTGTTTTATCTGGGCCCCCCATGGGCCCCAAAGGGGGAGCAGCTGCCTCTTCAGTGGGTACCCCTAGTGGAGGCAAGCAGCACCCCCCACCCACCACCCCAATTCCAATATCAAGCTCCGGGGCCAGTGGTCCCCCTCCAACAAAGCCACCTAATGCTCCAGTGGGTGGTGGGAACTTACCTTCTGCTCCACCATCAGCTACTTTCCCCCACGTGACCCCAAACCTGCCTCCTCCACCTGCCCTAAGACCCCTCAACAATGCCTCAGCCTCTCCTCCTGGCATGGGGGCTCAGCCAATCCCTGGGCATCTGCCCTCTCCCCATGCCATGGGTCAGGGTATGAGTGGACTTCCTCCTGGCCCAGAGAAGGGTCCAACTCTGGCTCCCTCACCCCACCCTTTACCCCCAGCTTCTTCCTCCTCTGCCCCTGGGCCCCCAATGCGGTATCCATATTCATCCTCCAGTAGCTCTGCAGCAGCAGCTTCTAGTTCTTCCTCCTCCTCGGCCTCCCAGTACCCAGCTTCCCAAGCTCTGCCCAGTTATCCCCATTCTTTCCCTCCGCCTACAAGTATATCTGTCTCTAATCAGCCACCCAAGTATACCCAGCCTTCCCTCCCGTCCCAGGCTGTGTGGAGTCAGGCTCCTCCACCTCCTCCTCCCTATGGCCGCCTCTTGGCCAGCAACAACACCCATCCAGGCCCTTACCCTCCTGCTGGAGGCCAATCCACAGCCCACCCACCAGCCCCTACACATCACCATCACCAGCAGCAGCAGCAGCAGCCGCAGCAACAGCAACAACACCATCCTGGAAACTCTGGGCCCCCTCCACCTGGGGCATATCCTCACCCCCTAGAGAGCAGCGGCTCCCACCATGCACACCCTTACAACATGTCTCCCTCCCTGGGGTCTTTGAGGCCCTACCCACAGGGGCCAGCGCACCTGCCTCCACCTCATGGCCAGGTGTCCTATAGTCAAGCAGGTCCCAATGGCCCCCCAGTTTCCTCTTCTTCCAACGCTTCAGGCTCTTCCTCTCAAGCCTCCTACTCCTGCTCGCACCCCTCCTCATCCCAGGGTCCCCAAGGGGCATCCTACCCCTTCCCACCCGTTCCTCCAGTCACTACTTCCTCAGCTACACTTTCTACTGTCATCGCTACCGTGGCTTCCTCGCCTGCAGGCTACAAGACGGCCTCACCACCTGGGCCCCCTCAGTACAGCAAGAGAGCCCCATCCCCTGGGTCCTATAAGACCGCCACCCCGCCTGGATACAAACCGGGGTCACCACCCTCCTTCAGAACAGGGACCCCGCCTGGCTTTCGAGGCACCTCTCCGCCAGCAGGCCCAGGGACCTTCAAGCCAGGCTCACCCACTGTGGGACCAGGGCCCCTGCCACCTGCGGGGCCTTCGAGTTTGTCATCTCTGCCTCCACCACCCGCGGCCCCAGCGACAGGGCCGCCCCTGACTGCCACGCAGATCAAACAGGAGCCAGCTGAAGAGTATGAAGCTCCTGAGAGTCCGGTGCCCCCGGCCCGAAGCCCCTCGCCCCCTCCCAAGGTGGTGGATGTGCCCAGCCACGCCAGCCAGTCAGCCAGGTGAGCAGCCGTGGGGTTGGGTGCAGGTGGGTCTGGAAGCGGAAGACGAAGGGACGACGGTCACCGTGCTATTGACATCAGGGACACACGCTGGTGGGGGCCGCTTTAGGGACATGGGCTGGAGGGGGCTGCCCTTGAGGCTCGGGCTCACAGCCCTGCGCCCGCCCGGCAGGTTCAATAAGCACCTGGACCGTGGCTTCAACTCGTGCGCGCGCAGCGACCTGTACTTCGTGCCGCTGGAGGGATCCAAGCTGGCCAAGAAGCGCGCGGACCTGGTGGAGAAAGTGCGGCGCGAGGCCGAGCAGCGCGCGCGCGAAGAAAAGGAGCGCGAGCGCGAACGGGAGCGCGAGAAGGAGCGCGAGCGCGAGAAAGAGCGCGAGCTGGAGCGCAGTGTGGTGAGTGCGTCACAAGGTGCGCCGCGCGCCTCTCCCGGTCCCGGGCTTCGCCACTCCGGTCGCTTCGCCACCTGGCGGAGGGGAGGAGCCACTGCAGCCCCGAAAGCTCAGGCTTCCAGGCAGGAGGAAAAGAAAGCTGGGAGTGGGGTGAGGCGTTTTGGCTTTTCCCCACTGAGATAGTCGGGCGACGTGGGGCTGAGACTTCCCGGAACTGCAGTTCTGACCCCTCCTTTCTGTATCCTGCAGAAGCTGGCCCAGGAGGGCCGTGCTCCAGTGGAGTGCCCGTCTCTGGGTCCAGTGCCCCATCGGCCTCCCTTTGAGCCTGGCAGCGCTGTGGCTACAGTGCCCCCTTACCTGGGTCCTGATACTCCTGCCCTGCGCACTCTCAGCGAATACGCCCGACCTCACGTCATGTCTCCTGGCAATCGCAACCACCCATTCTATGTGCCCTTGGGGGCAGTGGACCCGGGGCTTCTGGGTTACAATGTCCCAGCCCTGTACAGCAGCGACCCAGCTGTCCGCGAAAGGGAGCGGGAAGCCCGTGAACGTGACCTCCGTGACCGGCTCAAGCCTGGCTTTGAGGTGAAGCCTAGTGAGCTGGAACCCCTACATGGGGTCCCCGGGCCAGGCCTGGATCCCTTCCCCCGACATGGGGGCCTGGCTCTACAGCCTGGGCCGCCTGGCCTGCATCCTTTCCCGTTCCATCCGAGCCTGGGGCCTCTAGAGCGAGAACGGCTAGCGCTGGCAGCTGGGCCAGCCCTGCGTCCTGACATGTCTTACGCTGAGCGGCTGGCAGCAGAAAGGCAGCATGCAGAAAGGGTGGCAGCCCTGGGCAATGACCCTCTGGCCCGGCTGCAGATGCTCAACGTGACTCCCCATCACCACCAGCACTCCCACATCCACTCCCACCTTCACCTGCACCAGCAGGATGCCATTCATGCAGGTAAGACGCTCTCTGTCCTCGCTTTGAACTGCGGCTCTGCTGTACCCCATAACGTTCTTCCGTTCCTGCTGGTCAGGCATCAGTCACCCTCTCCTGAGATTACCGTTCTCATCTTTGCTGGACTTCCCTCCATTTCTCATGCCCTCTTCCTATCCCAGCCTTCTGCTCTTGATAACGCACAAAGCCGGAGCCTTTTGAAGGATCGCCTCTTCTCTGTCTTCATATTCTTTCTCTAAGCCCCTCACATGCCAGCGTTCTTGTTCCTCTGTATACAAATCTCGTTTGTTGCCAGCATCTCCTTCCCTTACATCTAGGGATCTTCTGTGTTTCTGCCCATCTGCAGATTTAGAATCTTTTAGAGAAACCCATGTAAGTTTGGTTTTGGTGCCATACTGTATATATAAGTGCTCAACTGTAGCGCTTATAGCCCAGAACACTGCCTGGTTGGCTTTAGACTCTTTTATTTTGAGTTGCTTGTTTCTTCTCGCCCTCATCCGTTCTCCCTCATTAGAGCATTGGTTGATGTATTTAGTAAGTATACAACATAGCAGGCTTTGGGCATTCTCATACAGTGCCTTCTGCTCATATTCATCCCACCTCTTAATATTTTTCCTGTCTCAGTTCTTGAACTCAAAAAATGACCAGTTTTCTAAAAGTATCCTTCATCCCTTCAGAGCAGTGCGTTCTTTTCTTTCCTCCTCAGTCCTCTCTGCTAACTGTGATCTGTTTTCAGTTATACGTCTCTCTTACCAGCAGTTTCTTCTCTTCATCTCAGAGTCTCTAGCTTCCATTATGCTCCGTTCTGCTTTGGATCCCTTGGGTCTGTCTTCACAGGCGAAATCCCTCCACCCCAATGCATGGTTGTTCCTAACCCTGCCTCCTGGTGACACCTTCCTTTCTCTGCCCTCCAGCCTCCGCCTCGGTGCACCCTCTCATTGACCCCCTGGCCTCAGGGTCTCACCTTACCCGGATCCCCTACCCAGCTGGGACCCTCCCTAATCCCCTTCTTCCTCACCCTCTGCACGAGAACGAAGTTCTTCGTCACCAGCTCTTTGGTAAGGATGGAAGTTGGGATGGAGAAACTCACGTGAGGGAGGCCAGAATAGAGGGATTAGGGTGGCAGAGTGGGCCTGTAGAGTTTGGAGAGAGAGGTGAGGAGCTATGGTAGAAACAGAGGCTGAGGTCCTCCTAAAAGAGGCTCAGGTTCTAGGCCCAGGCAGAGAGAAGTTGGCACTTCTGGTTCCATTCTAGCCCTGGCCAGGCAGGCAGGCAGTGTAACTTTACAGCTTAGCCTTAGTTTCCGGTCTGTGAAGTGGCTGACCATCCCTATCCACCCATCACATGCTCCTGTCCTTCCTTCCCACAGCTGCCCCTTACCGGGACCTGCCAGCTTCCCTTTCTGCTCCCATGTCAGCAGCTCATCAGCTGCAGGCCATGCACGCCCAGTCAGCTGAGCTGCAGCGCTTGGCGCTGGAACAGCAGCAGTGGCTGCACGCCCATCACCCATTGCACAGCGTGCCACTGCCCGCCCAGGAGGACTACTACAGGTACGGCAGGTGCTCCCAGAGCACAAGGGGAGGTGGGTATGGGTATACCAAGAGGATACCAGGCCCGTGGGAGGGGCCCTCCTTCCTCAGTCTCATCTCTCTGATGCTTTGCCTCTTACTAGTCACCTGAAGAAGGAGAGCGACAAGCCGCTGTAGAACCTGCGATCCAGAGAGCGGCCACTGCTCCTTTACCCAGACCTTGGAGGACTCCTCCACCCTTTTGCCGCACCCAACCCCCCCAAAGCCGAGGAGAGGGTGCTGCCCACTGGCAGAGCTTCTGCAGCTGGGCGGAGGGAGGGAAGAAGGGACAGACAAGGTTAAGGCCCAGGGTTGTGTGCAGAGGTGGGAAGTGGCAAGGGTGGGGACAGAAAGTGCACAGTATCTTGGACCAGGTCCCTCTTCCTTATCCCCTGCTTTTCTTCTCCTCCCCTAACCCATTGATGTGATTATTTCATCTGTTAGATGTGGCTGTTTTGCGTAGCATTGTGTGCTGCCCCTGCCCCATCCCCCTGTGTGCACCCCCCTCGGCGATGTGTGCCCCTTGCCCGTCCCACATTAATAATTTATATATATAAATATCTATATGATGCTCTTTAAAAAACACCCTGACCAAAACCAACCAAACAAAAACATCCTCACACTTCCCCAGGAATTTGTCTGTGACTTATTTTTTGGGGGGAGGGTGTGTGGGTCTGTTGGGGTGGGTAGGGTGGGAGGTCTGATTGTCTTAGGGGAAATGGGAAGAGATGTGGGGGGCTTGACCATGCATCCCCAGTCATGCTTATGGGGGTACCTCACACTATTTCTCTGGTTTCTCCTAAGACTGGGAAGTTAAGGCAGCTGAGGCCTTTGAGAGTAAGAACAGGCCCACAGTGAACTTGACCTGCTCACACCTTGGAAGCATCCCTGTCACCGACCTGACCAGATTGCTCCAGAAACAACTTCAGGGATCTAACTCCCTTTCCATAGCCTAGTTTGATAAATGATTTTGAAACAGTTGCATTTACATAACCTCAGTAGGACAAGAAGATTTGTATTACTGATTTTCTTAAAGATTTATTTTTATTATATGTATGGGTTCATGTCTGTGCCCATGAATGCAAGAGCCAACAGAGGCCAGAAGATGATGTTGAATCCCCTGTAGCTTGAGTTACAGGCAGTTGAGAATTGTCAGGCAGGGTGACCCCTCTTTGCAGCCCCTCTATTTTTAGTGAGGCAAGGTCACGTAACCCAGGCTGCCCTTAAACTTGTGGCTTTCCTACCTCTTAGTTTTTGTGTTAGTACCACAGAAGTGCGGTACTATGCCCCGTAGGGCCTGACGTTCTGGATAACCCTTGCATTTTGAGAAGGGGATGGGTGACAAGAGCCTAGAAGGACAAGAATACATGGCATCGGGCCACATCGCCTACCACTCCATAAGGCCAATTACACCGGCTTTCGCTCCAAGCTTTTATTATTGCGAAGCCCTGCTTTTGCTCACAGCAACGAAGGAGCTGTGATTGGCTGTTCTTAGCCAATCAGCATTGGGTTATTTGCATAGCCCTCTACCAGACGGTGACAAACTCAAGAAACGACCGGTTTTAGTAGTCTTCTAGAATATTATTTACCGAATTGGATAATAAAAGTGTGCTTTGCTATCTGTATACTTCTGTGGGTGGGAAGATGGCACGCTGATCTCACCCTCACCGAAAGTGGAGTTCGTGCCTTTCCCGGGCTCGCTGCTAACGATGCTCATGAGTGTTACAGCTCTTTTAGAATTTGTCTAGCAGGTTTTCTGGCTCTTGCCGGAAAACCCCTCCCAATCTCCCTGGTTAACAAGAATAGCAACGGGCCCAGCTTGGCGGCTGGTGGGGTTTTTTCTCGCTGTGGTCCCCTATTCCTCTAGGACTTCCGTGCGTGTGTGTTAGGTCCACGCTCGGAGACTTCCGCCTCGCGCGCTATAGCTTCCTTTCCGCCTCCGCTGGCCCGCAGCTGTGGTAGGAGGCGGCTAGCTTCTCCAGATCTCTTCGGTGTTCCCATAGTCAAGTAGCGACTGGCGTTCTATGGCGTCCGCCTCGGCCCAGCCCGCGGCCCTGAGCGCAGAGCAGGCCAAGGGTGAGCCTGGTCCGGGCATGGGCCGCCTTTAGGGGGAGGGCCTTACTACCCATTCCTTCTCCAAGTGGGGCCTTTGCCCAGTAGGGCGGAGGGTTGGGAGGACGAGCTTATCGGGTTACTGATCTCCTCGGTCCACTAATTCCCTACCTCTTCCCTCCTCTGGGCTCGCCCGCCCTGCTCCGCGGACCTCTCTGGGATGCTTCGGTCTTGCAGTGGTCTTGGCGGAGGTGATCCAAGCGTTTTCGGCCCCAGAGAACGCCGTGCGCATGGACGAGGCTAGAGACAATGCATGCAACGATATGGGCAAGATGCTGCAGTTCGTGCTGCCAGTAGCCACACAGATCCAGCAGGAGGTTATTAAAGCCTATGGCTTCAGTTGCGACGGGGAAGGTGGGTCCCACATGGAATGGCGGTGGGATGGATTGGGGGTGGGGCTCATGATCAGTGGCCCCCGAGTCGATCTTTTTCTCGCCACAGGGCGGCAGTCACATCAAAGATTGGTACTCAGAGCTCAGGGCCTACTTATCCTCAGCTTTTTTTCCCCTTTCACTCTCTAAATTTAAAGTACTGACTCTTGAACCCAAGGCCTTATGTTGAGCAAGCTCTCCACCTCTGAGCTGTATCTACTCAGCTTTGAATCAGGAACTCACCAAGGTGCCCGGGCTGGCCTTGAACCAAAAGGCTCCTTTATCAGCCTTCTGAGTAGGTGGTATTGACTAGGCTTGAGTCACCAGGCCTAAGTCTAACCTGAGCTCTTGTCTGCCTGACAACAGGCTTCTGCAGTTTGGTGTAGGGGATTGAGATCTCTCTTCCAGGAATTATATATGTTCATTGATTGATTTGGCCCAGCTAGCCAGGGGCTGCTTGTAGATCTGGGATCTTGTTCTTATTTAGGCTGCTTGAGGACAAAACAGCTAACATGGTTCACCCGAGAGTGGAACGTTCTATTTTAGGACTTTTTTTTCTTTTTTGGTTTTTTGAGACAGGGTTTCTCCGTGGCTTTGGAGCCTGTCCTGGAGCTCTTGTAGACCAGGCTGGCCTCGAACTCACAGAGATCCGCCTGCCTCTGCCTCCCGAGTGCTGGGATTAAAGGTGTGCGCCATCGGGGGCTGGAGAGATAGCTCAGAGGTTAAGAACACTGCCTGCTCTTCCAAAGGTCCTGAGTTCAATTCCCAGCAACCACATGATGGCTTACAACCATCTGTATGGGGTCTGGTGCCCTTTTCTGGCCTGCAGGCATACACACAGACAGAATATTGTATACATAATAAATAAATATTAAAAAAAAAAAAAGGTGTGCGCCATCACCTTTTTTTTTTTTGAGACAGAGTTTCTCCGCATAGTCCTGGCTGATCTGGAATTTGCTTTGTAGACCAAGTTGGCCTCGAACTCAGAGAGCCACCTGCCTCTGCCTGTCAAGTACTGGCACTAAAGGCGTGCACCACCATGCCTGGGCACTTTAGGACTTTTTCACATTGTATCCAGTTGTGCCTAGTGGAAACTGGGGTGGGGGAGGGCTACCCACTTGTGTCTGTCTACTATCGGGCGTCCGTTCCCTGCCTTGGCACACTGGCCTCCAGCAGGCGTCCTTCCTTGCTTCCTCTTGCAGGTGTCCTTAAGTTTGCCCGCCTAGTCAAGTCTTACGAAGCGCAGGATCCTGAGATTGCCAGCCTGTCCGGCAAGTTAAAGGCCCTGTTCCTGCCCCCTATGACTTTGCCACCCCATGGGCCGGCTTCCGGAAGCAGTGTGGCAGCCTCCTGAGATTTGTTCTTGCGCGTGTGCCACCGCCAGGGAAGACGACCTTGCTCTCCAGAGGATAATAAATGCTTGTGACTAAACCTTTGTGTCGGTCCTTTGTAGTCTTGGCTACCCCCACTTGTTGATTCTCACTGCCTCCGGCCTTTCCCCCGCTTCAGCTTCCTTCCTATACTCTTTGCTGGGACCAACCCTGCTCTCAAGAGCCCCTTTCCTCTGTCCTCCCAGGGGGTGGAGTGGGAGGCTAAATGGGCCTCTTGGCATCCTGGGAGGTTTGTTCACAAAGGCGGTACCTCCTCCGAACAGTGGGCTTCAAGGCTTTTCTTTGAGCCCTCTTCTTTCCCGGGCCTGAGAGGTACCGTGCTGGGGGCGGTCCCTTGGCTAGGGTTACTTCCTGGTCTTTGCCCCTACCCGCCCTCCTGCTGCTCTGTCAGCCTGAGCTCCAGGTGGAACAGCAGGTGGCTCCTCCCCTTCCAAGAGAAGTAGGCCCTGGCAGGCCTGAAGCCTGCTGGCCTGCCTCGGGCCTTTGGGAATTTGACTGTGGTGGGCGGTCGCGGGCCAGCCCCGCCCCACCTGTCCTTCCCTAGGAGACCTGCCATCCGGGGGCTCGTCCTCAAAGTGTCACAGGTCTGACAGACTGGAGACAGGAGGAAGTGGGTGACAACCAGAATATTCTTCCTGAAGGTCTGGTCTGGATCCCTGGACAGCTGTGCCACTGGATTGGCCCCGCCCCCATCGCCCTTTTCCTGTGACTTCCCCCACTCCTCCAGGGAGATGCTGTCCCGCGGGTAAGTCCCCTGTGCCACCTGTGTCCTACAGACTCCTGTTAGTCTGGGCGGAGTTTGCCACCACCATCAGCCCCTGCCCTGGGTCAGCTTCCTGTCTTTGTCAACTCCTTCCCACAAGATTCAGGACCACCCCCTCCCAGGGTTCATTCATAGTCCTCTGCCTCCCTTTTTCTTTCATCAGCCCCCCGCCCCCAAATGTGTAACCTCTGGCGTGGGGTCTTCTGCTTCTGCCCCGTCTAGGACCTATCCCCACTGGGTAGCTCCCTTCACCTCAGACATGACTGAGGCACATTTGAGAACGTTCTGCCACTCCTAGGCAAATTCCCCCTTACTTCTGAGCCTTGGTTCTGTGTGTCCTTTCCCTGCTCCCCAAAGGGAGCAGACTTAAGTAGATAAATTGAGAATTCCCGGGGGTTGGGTACTGCTGAAGATGCTGCTGTATGGGGAGATGTGGTCTCTGTTTAGAGAGCCGGCTGCCAGGCTGAGGTGATAGAATGGATACCTAAGCCATAGCTAGGATTGTTTCAGATGATTGACGGGTTAACGCCCGGCAAAAGAAACACAGAAAGGTGCTGGCAGGTAATGCATGCTGGAGACATTACTGGCTGAAAGGGGGAGGGGGGGCTTTCTGATGAGGTGACATTTGAGTTAAGACCCAGTAATGAGATAGAGACAGCCATGTTGTGACCAGCAGAAATAGCAAGTGTGAAGCCAGAATAGGAAGTGTTCACTCCAGAGAGAGCCATGGGCAGCTTAGACCTGGGTGGGATTTGGGTAGCTGGCGACTGTCATTGTTTGTACCAAGTGCCCACTGGTTTTTGCTTTTCCTGCTCCCGGGAGCTGCTCTGTTTGCACTCTTCCTCCCGTGTGTGAGGGCGGTACTGAGTCTTCCCAGCGGGCTTGGCACGGCATCTCCTGGTACAGAACCTTTGCTTGATTCCTCAGCCAAGAGCTCTGCAGCTGGGGTCCAGCCCCTTGAACACTTAGGCTCGGCTGCATTGATGGGATTACACTGAACAGCCCAAGTGGTGATGTCATGCACGCACCTCTGAGTCCTGGTCCATCTGCCTGTGGCAATTACCTGCTCTGCCATCTCCCAGCATGCTTTGCTGTGCCAGTTATCTGCCTAGTCTGCTGTGGCAGTGCCGTGGCAGACAACTCTCTGGCCACAGACAGCTTTATTTTTTTCACCTTCCCACTCAACCCACCGCTCACTCAAAGCTTGTGACTCTGGGCAAGTTACTTAACGTGTCTTTAGTTTCTGTTTTTGTTTCTAAAATTCACATAGTAGCAAGTAAACAGTATTGTCATGAAAATTAACCATAATGCAGTTGTCTCAGCGGGTGTAGTGGTGTATGTCAACACTGGGGAGGCTGATGCAGGAGGATTTTTGAGTTTAGGCTAGCCTGAACCACACAGTAAGATCCTGTTTAAATAAATAAATAATAAAAAGAAAGAATAGGTTACTGTCAGCGGTAGAATACTTGCCAAACATAAAAACCTGAGTTTGATCTCTTTCGCAATAAGTAAATATGGGGCGGTGGTGGCGCCTGCCTTTAATCCCAGCACTCAGGAGGCAGAGGCAGGTGGACCTCTGTGAGTTCAAGGCTAGCCTGGTCTACTGAGTGAATTCCAGGACAGCCAGGACTGTTACACAGAGAAATCTTATCTCAAAAAAGAAAGAAAGAAAGGAGAAATAAACGAACAAAATAGAATAAAAGTAATCACCACACAGAGAAACCCTGTCTCGAACCCCCCTCCCCCAAAAAAATCACCTGCCAGTATCCATTGAGGGATTGGTTCCAGGAAACCAGAAGATATCGAGCTGTACAGATGTATTTGCATTTAACCTATAATGTACTAATGCATATTTTCAATCCTCTCCAAGTATTTACCTGACACAATGTAAATGCTATGCAAATCATTATACTGTGTTATTGAGGAAATTACGGCAAGGGAAAAAGGTCTGTGCAGCTGGCTGACTCCACAGATGCAAAATTGGAAGACAAAAACCACTGTCAAATGTTAAAGCTGATGACATCAAACTATACCACTTAGGCAAGAATGACCTCCCCAAGGCTGGCAAGTGCCGTCACACTTGGCCTTTTGTCCCAGGCTTCAGCCTCCTGAACACTGGGATTTTAGGCGTGAGCCATCACACCTGGTTGCTTTATTAGCCTTTTAGGCCAGAATTTAGGAAATCTTGTTAAGCTTATTTATTAGGTGGGAAGATCAAGGCCCAGAGACGTCCGGTAACTATGTAAGATCGTTGTACCCAGGACCTGTCTCTTGCATCGCCTTGATCTTGTTTTCTTTCATACCCTGCTTCCCAGAGGAATTTCTTTCTCTTCTAGATACCAGGCACTTACTTGCGTTTAGGACTGTCAACCTCCTTGCGCCTGTTGAAAACAAAGACAAAATCCCTACATCCTAGGTGGTCAAGGGCTCAAATGGGATGATTGTGTATCTTGTCCTAATGTTCTTCCGATTCCAGGGTCCTGTGCCTTGCTTCTTAGGGGATTGCCATTATTTTCCTGCCAGAGGATAGCAGGGGTGGTCCGTCTTATCGGAGTGTCTCATTTTCTGGCGTGACACTCTTTAGATACACGTAAAGGGTCAGGAGTATTAGGTGCCTTCTAAGTTCCTTTGCACAAGTGAGCTTAACCCTGGAAGGAAGAATCCTAGGTCTGGTGCGGTCAGTGTGGTGTTAAGCAGGTACCCGGAACTTCCTGTGTCCCTGCGTGTTGGGGTCTGCCCCCAGCGAGGCATGTATATGGATGGACACATGATGGGGGGCCTGTGAGTTGTGCTTCTTTATGAGGTATGCTTGGATATGGCTGTGTGAATCCTTACTCATCTGCCCGCAGGGGCAAACCAGGAAGCATCCATGTAACCTTGACTGTGTAAGAGTATTCACGAGTCTTCTCACTGGATACTTCCCTGGGTTCTGAAGGTCGGGATGGGAACAACCAGGGTGCTTGTGACTCCCCGTGCTGGAACCAGCTTTGCATGTGGTTTTCCTGACCCTTGGGGTGAGCTGGGTCCATGGGAGTTCTAGATACTTGATATCCCCAAGAATGACAAAAGACTTGTCATAGAGGGTATTTTTTGTTTGTTTGTTTGTTTTTTAAAACAGGGTCTTGCTATGTAGCCCTGGCTGGTCTGGAACTAAGTCTCTATGTAGCTCAGGCTGGCTTCAAACTTGTATTTATCCTCTTGCCTCTGTCTTCCAAGTACTGGAATTCCAGGTGTGTGTCACTGTACCTAGCATGACTGTGAAACCCAGGGCTTCCTACATGCTAAGCCAGCGCTTCACCCAGAGCCACACTCTAGTCCTTGCTGGTTTTTGTATTCTTTTATTGTTTTCTATTTTTGATACATACCATATATACTATAAATAAATATTAAGCGTACAGCTAACTCTCCACTAATTCGTGACTTTGGGTTTGGTGCAGAGTGGAATCCAGCGCCTTGTGCAAGCTACCTTTGAACTACACCTCAAGCATCATACAGTTTTGAAAAAAGTGTAAGGGAACCAGATGTGCTGGTGATGCTTATACTCCCAGCTACTAGAGAGGCTGAGGCAGGGGGATTGCAAGTTCAAGACTACAGAGTGAGTTCCAGATTAGCCTGGGAAACTTAGTGATTGATACCCTGTCTCAAAATAAAAAATAAAAAGAGAGCTGGGGTATAGCTCAGTATGGGGCATTTGGCTAGCACGTTTGAGGTCCTAGGTTCAATCCCTAGGACTGCAGAAATATAAGAGGAATCAAATCAATAAGAAAAAGAAATAGGGTGGAGGATTTGCCTCAGTGATGCTTGCCGCCTGCAGAGTGAAGGGACTGGGTTCGTTCTATCTGTCTGTCTGTCTGTTTGTCTACCTACCTACCTACCTACCTACCTACCTACCTACCTACCTATCCATCTATCTGAAACAGGGTCTCACTATATAGCACTGACTGTCCTGGAAATCATTATGTAGACCAGGCTGGCCTCAAGCAGAGATCTGCCTACCTCTGCCTCCCAAGTGCCAAAATTAAAGGCATGTGCCACCATGCATGGCTAGGGCTTGGGTTCTAATTCCATCATGGCAAAAATACCAAAACTAACCAATCAAAACACCACAAACAAATACGCCCCAAAGGCTATAAAGGACTCTGGCTCAGCTCTGCTTTCTAGCAGCTGTGTTCCTCCCGAAGGGAGACACCAATAGGAGTTTTTGTTTTGTTTTATTTTGTTTTGTTTTTTAGTTTTTCTGTGTGGCTTTGGAGCCTGTCCTGAAATTTGCTAGGAAGCCCAGGCTGGCCTTGAACTCACAGAGATCCTCCTGAGTGCTGGTACTAAAGGTGTGCACCACCACTGCCCAGCCACCAATAGAAATTTCTTGGATGTTCTGCTTAGCAACTTGTTTTTCTTCTGACCCTGACTTGGTAGTGTTTGCATTTTGTTTTTATTTGTTTGTTTTTGTGTTTACGCTAGGGATTACACACACAGGGCATCATAAGTCTTTGGTCTGAGAGCTCCTAAAGGTTACTCTCTCTGTGAGCGGCTGCCACGTTGAGACCTTGGCCAACACCCTAGCCTCCAGGACACACACACACACGTGCACACACATGCACGTGCACGTGTGTGCCCTAGCAGAGTCAGGGTATAGGAAAGAGGCCTATAAACAGCCCCTACCAGTAGAAAAGGCCCACACTTGACGGTGCTGCGTGAGGTCATTTCTGTGGGGCACTCTGCTGTGACAGTGTCTCTTTTTGGACAAGGGGTCTGTTGATTACTGTTCTTTGGGTCCTGAGGGTTGGCAGACAGTATTTAAAAATCATTGGCTTTGAAACTAAACTACTTAGGTCTGAAGCCTGCAATTTACTAAGTGAAAAGCCTGGGGCAATTCCTCAAACTTCTTAGCCTCAGTTTCCTTGTCTGTAAAGTGGGTATAAAGATGGTGCCTGCGTGATGAGGTGTGGTGAGGTGTAACTCACGGGAGGAATGTAAATAGCATTGTAGCAACGAGTCTGGCATGTGGCAACACTCCACTAAATGACAGTGTCACTGCACACCGTCCTTATTAGATTGTGCCAAAGAATGCTGCGGAGAAGCGGGGACAAAACCACGAGCCGATGGCCACGAGGATTCACATGTGTGAATCTTGGCCTGGAGGGGCCCGAGGGGCACACACGTGTGTCCTTGTCTCTGGAGTCGCGACTGTTCAGTGCCATATACTCCTGTGCCTTTGATGGCAGACTGTGGCAAGTGGGCCCTCCCCCACCCTGCCACCCTTCTGCTTCTCTTCCCTTGCTCTGAAAAGAGAAGTACAAGTGAGTTCCCCCAAGGGGTCGGCCGCGCCCCTTCCTGTCTCCGCCCTACTGGCTGTCCCAGGCCAGTGGAGTAGTAGCCCGGTAGCAGGACAGCAGGTTGGGGTTGTAGGAGCTTGGGCTCGGAGAGCCTTGCTTGAGGCTCAGGCCTAGAGTTTTCCCACCTGCCCAGGCAGGCTGTTCCCTTCACGTTCTCTGCAGCTATTTCAGCAAGAGCCCCAGGATGGTGAGGTAAGACCTGGGACCCATGGGAGGCAGGCAGGAAGGATGGTCTGGCCCTCAGGGGACGTTACCTCACCACCTTGTGCACCTTCAGGTGGTTTCATCGGGACCTCAGTGGACCTGATGCAGAGACCCTGCTCAAGGGCCGGGGAGTCCCTGGGAGCTTCCTGGCTCGGCCCAGTCGCAAGAACCAGGGTGATTTCTCCCTCTCAGTCAGGTGGGTGGCTCTCCCTGCGATTTGGCAGCTCAATGTGTGCATGTTCTTCGGTTCCCTGGGTTGCATTGCCTCCTCATGTTGTATTGCTCCCCTGTGTCCCTGCCTGTGTCCACTCCATTCCGTGTGCCTTTGCATTCCGGCCCCTCAGCCTGTCCGTCCCCCAGCCCATCCCACTTCTGCTCCTGTACCTGGGGCCTCACTTCCTGGTACCCTGCAGGGTGGATGACCAGGTGACCCATATTCGGATCCAGAACTCGGGGGACTTCTATGACCTGTACGGAGGGGAAAAGTTTGCGACGTTGACAGAGCTGGTGGAGTATTACACACAGCAGCAGGGCATCCTCCAGGACCGGGACGGCACCATCATCCACCTCAAGTACCCACTGAACTGCTCGGACCCCACCAGCGAGAGGTGAGGGGCATTGCAGGCTGGCCGAGGCCCTTGAGAGAAGTGTAAAGGAGGTGGGCACCCAGCGCAGGTGGCCTGCTCACTCACAGACTGTGCCTCATCCCCACTCTCCCACCCGTGTTCCAGCTCAGTGCTCTGAGACTCTTTCCTACAACTCACCCATCCCAGGTCCCCCGAGGCAGCAAGAGAAGGTCTCCCCTTGCTTTGCTGCAGGGTTCATGCTGTCTAGCAACCTAGTCCTGGGAGTGACAGTGAGGCTACTTCTTGTGGCTGGTGTTTCCCATCAGGTTGGCCCTATTGCTAGAAAGCTCTTACTTCTATGGAACTCTGTTGCCTTTCCCCAGCTCTCCACAGTCTGGGCCTCTGAGGTCCCCATGTTAGTAAGGCCTTAGAGATCACTTTATTGGGGTGCTCAGGGCTTTATCTCAGCAACACAGCGAGGATGGGTTGCAGAGTTTGGATGAAGCAAGGTCATCGACATGGTCACAGGTCTAGAGGGGTAGAGGGTCCAGGCTGGCCTGGCTCCAGGAAACACTCCGGACATCCCCACTAGTGCTGCAAAGACGTGGCCCCCATAACCGGACTGGCTATTCTCATGTGGTCTCCCCAGAGTGTGTACCAAGAGAAGGCACACAGATAGATGCCCTCATTGCACCATGGCTCATCTTAGCCGGGCAGCGTAGTGACTAACAGCTCCCATTAACGTAAAGGGCAGTGGAATAACACTAGGGGCTTCTCCTGGACTTCTGGGGCCGTGCCAACTTGTTTTTGTTCTGTGTTTGTGTATTTACTGTTGAAATGATCCTGAACCTTGACCCCCCTCTTCCCCTACTGGGGCCTAAACCCAGGACCTTGTGCATGCTGAGTGCGTGCTTTGCCACTGAGCTACTTCCCAGCGGTTTTTAGTCTTTTTTGAGATTCGTGCCTACACATTAGCTCAATATTTTTGTTGAAGTCACTGATGAAAACTTAGAGTCAGCGGATCAGAGAGCTTGCCTAGCGTGCACTAAGCCCTGGGTTTGCTTCCCTGCATTGCATAAGCCCAGTGCTGTGGCAGTCCCAGGCGGAGGCAGGAAGACCAGGAGTTCAAGTTCATCGAAGCTGGTCTACACTTCCTTGAAGACTTTCCCATGTGGTGGCAGACAGAAAGGGAGGCACGCCTCCTGCTGTCTGTTCTTCTCCCTCTGACCTGCAACTCTCAGGGTGGGTTGGCCTCTCAGATTCGCTTTTACCTCCTCGTCTTCCTTTGTTGCTGTCCCAAGCCAGGAGCTTCTCTCCTAGAGGAGGCCGAATATGGAGGTATAGCAGAATCATAGCTGGTATGTTCACTAGGATAGGGAGGAAGTGGGAGCTGAAAGGGTGTCAGGGGAGCAGGATGGGACAGAGTGGAGAAAGATGGGGTGCGGGGAAGCATGCTGCACCACTAGGGGGGTAGCAGATGACTCCAAGAGACACTTTGGATGGGCAACTAGAAAGCTGAGTTTCATTCCTAACCTTGAGGTAAGTGGCAGCCAGGAGCCAATACTCCTTGTGTCCTTGCCCCGCCTCTTCAGGGAAATTTGCATTTGTCCCCTCAATGGTGAACTCTCTGCCTGTGGTCAGTTCACATTTGCATGGAGACTTCCTCATCCTGTCCCTGAGGGAAGGAGCTGAACCCCCTCACTTTGCTTGGGGGCCCTGACTTATCCCTGAGGTAGGCGTGGGTAGGGGTAGAAGCCTCTGACAGGCCCTAGGCTATGGTGTCCCCCTGGCAGAGTTGAGAAGGATCAGGAGGACTAAGCCCCGCTCTCCTTCCCCCTCCATCTCTGCGGTTGGAAAATGCTGCCCCCCCTCTGTCCCTGAGCTGAGGAAACCCTCACAACCTCACTTCTCACTCTCTCCCCAGAAGGAGTTTTGTGTTTTTTCCATCACGTGGTTTCCTGTGAGGCTAGGCATTGTGGGGCTACAGTTTCCTCCTGGGAAGGGGTGCTTCACGGAAAGGCCCTTAGTTCTGCTTTCTGCCTTGCAGCCCCTTTGGACCCCTGCTGCCCCTTCAGTCACACCATCCTGGGCTCCCTGGACCCTGAAACCACTCTCCTCAACGGAGTGTTGGGGCTCCCACATCCCTGAGGAATTTTCTATCGGTCCTTCCTGACATCTGTGGTTTGGGTCCTTCTACATTTTACTGTCCCTCCTTTAACCCAGTCCAAGTCTGTGTTTCATGGGGACCCCTCTTTTTGTTTCTCCAAATATTCTAGGTATTGCTTGCCTGTTTGTTGTAAACAGAAGAGGCTCTAGTTTTTTGTTAGGACCCCTCTCCTTCATTGCTCCCTCCCTCCTTTCTCCCTCCCTCCTTTCTCCCTCCCTCCCTCCCTCCTTCTCTTTTCCCTCCCTCCTTTCTCCCTTTATTTTGGTGCTGGGGAATGAACCCAGGGTCTTACATGTCCCACTGAGCTATAACCTCAGTCTCCATGGTTTGAACTCTGTGGAACCTTTTCGTTTATGAGTTGGGGACCTAAGCCCAGTGTGCAAGTGCTTAGCCTCTGTTTTCTGGGAAAATGGCAACCTCTCAGCTTTTGTTTTGTTTCTTTGTTTTAAACGATGTTTGTTACATTTGTACGTGTAGAGGTCAGAGGACAACCTGTCGGAGTTGGTTATCTCCCTCTGCCACGTGGGTCCTGGGGATCGAACTTGGGTTGTGGGGCCTGATAGCAAACATTTTTACCCTCGGCTGTCTCACGCGGAGGCCTTTTCTCCCTCCCTTCCTTTCAACCCACTCTGTAGGCCAAGCTGGCCTCCAACTCACAGAGATCCACCTGCCTCTGCTCCCAAGTGCTGGGATTAAAGGCATGCACCACCACTGCTAGCCTCTGCTCTTTTTTTCTTTTTTGAGGCAGAATCTTACTCTGTAGCTCAGGCTGGCTTGAAACTCACCATGTAGACCAGGCTACCCTCAAACTTACAGTTATCCCCTTGTCTCTGTCAGCCCAGGCCTCACTGAGGTAGTCCAGCCTACTGAATGCTGGGATTATAAATGTGAGCAACGGCTACACAGAAAAACCCTATCTTGAGAGAAAAACCAAACAAAATAAAAGTGAGTCATCATAACCCAGCTATTTATTTATAGAAGCAGGTGGGTCTTTTTGTTAGTTTGTTTTTGATACAGGGTTTCTCTATGTAGCCCTGGCTGTCCTGGAACTCACTCTGTAGGCCAGGCTGGCCTCAGAGACCCACCTGCTTCTGCCTGAGCGCTGGGTTTAGAGGTGTGCGCCATTACGAGGACCATGCTGGCCTCCAGTTCATTCTGTTCTCACATCTCCCGAGGAGCTGGGATTCTAGCTCCAAGCCTGGCTCCTTCCTCTCAGCATCTTTGTGAGGTAGCGATGGATCTCAATGTTGCGGTGGATTTGAAAGCTCATAGCTCAGATCTGGCAGGTGTCAGTGCCCACTCGGGCCTGGTCACCAATCTTTTCAATGTACCTAGGTGGTACCATGGCCACATGTCTGGAGGGCAGGCAGAGACACTGCTGCAGGCCAAGGGCGAGCCCTGGACATTTCTTGTGCGTGAGAGTCTCAGCCAGCCTGGTGATTTCGTGCTGTCCGTGCTCAACGACCAGCCCAAAGCTGGCCCTGGTTCCCCCCTCAAGGTCACTCACATCAAGGTTATGTGTGAGGTAAGTCAGCTGGGCTGTGGGGACGGCCTCATGCCAGAACTTCATCCAGAGTTGTTGGGAGGGTCTTCTGGGGTTGGATTTAAGACTGGGGGGTGCCAGGACGGGGTCTCAGTCCTGAGGGGTAGCCCTACTTGGTGTCCTTCAGGGTGGACGCTATACTGTGGGTGGCTCAGAGACCTTTGACAGCCTCACAGACCTGGTGGAGCATTTCAGGAAGACGGGCATTGAGGAGGCCTCAGGTGCCTTTGTCTACCTGCGGCAGGTGAGGAGCCAACCTGCTGCGTCTTCCCTTCCCCTGAGCTGTTGATGTGGGCTTCTGAGGTCTCTCAGTCTCTGATTCCCGCTTTTCCTCTCCCCAGCCTTACTACGCCACTCGGGTAAACGCGGCCGACATCGAGAACCGGGTCTTGGAACTGAACAAAAAGCAGGAGCCCGAGGACACAGCCAAGGCTGGCTTCTGGGAGGAGTTTGAGGTGGGTACTGGGGACAGTGGAGCTGGGATAGATGAGGCCACCTTGCCTTCTTTGTGCTGTGACATAGCTCTGACCTCTCCACCCGTGCATGTGCCTGGGGCGCGGGCTTAGCTCTCTCACCTTTCAGAGTCTGCAAAAGCAGGAGGTAAAAAACTTGCACCAGCGCCTGGAAGGGCAGCGGCCTGAGAACAAGAGCAAGAACCGCTACAAGAACATTCTTCCCTGTGAGCTCCGCCCCTCCGCCCCTCACTGCTTCCCCTCCACCACAGACTCCACCTCCCCACTGCCCAGCAGAGCTCTCCTCCCCCAGGAAACCTCTTTTTCCATGAGCCTCCCCATAGCTCCCAGGCACCCTCCTGCTCCCGAAGCCTCTGCCCCCACCCCAGACACATTTGCCTCTGCCTGCTGCCCTGTCCTCTATGAGTTCATGGTTTTGGAGACAAGAGCATCTGTTAGCTTGGGAAGGGTCTGCCACAGGGTATGGCCGGCCCAAGCTGTTTCTTTTCTACCCATGTCAGTTGACCACAGCCGAGTGATCCTGCAGGGACGAGACAGTAGTATCCCTGGGTCCGACTACATCAACGCCAACTATGTCAAGGTAAGTTGGGCGAGCCATGTGGGAACAGACTCTGGTCTCTGAGAGCTCCCTGTGTCTTGGGGTCCATGGGTACAGTGCCTCTGGGAAAAGCTGGAGCTAGTATCTTGGGTAGGGTTGATGGTGCTGTGAGCACATCTATGCCCACTTACAGTCCTGGGATGGGTCTCTCTATGTTTGCATCCAGAACCAACTGCTAGGTCCAGATGAGAATGCGAAGACCTACATTGCCAGCCAGGGCTGTCTGGAGGCCACAGTCAATGACTTCTGGCAGATGACCTGGCAGGAGAACACCCGAATCATCGTCATGACCACCCGTGAGGTGGAGAAAGGCCGGGTAGGGCAAAGCACCACCCTCTTGTCCCTCACATTTTCTTCCTCAGTCCTTGTTCACCATACACAAGGAAGATCAGGGGCTGGTGAGAAGGCTCAGAGGCTTAAATGTATTTGCCACCAAGCCTAACTCCATGAGTTCAATCCCTGGGACCCACATGGTAGAAGGAGAGAACTGACTTCTGCAAGTTATCTTCTGAGTGCCACATGCATGCTATAGCACATGTGTGTTCATACATGTACACTCACAGGGAGATCTAGTTTTATGGATCTACATACATATACATACCTCAGTGGCAAAGACCCAGTGCCTGTTGGGAAGCTGAGACCTGAGATAGTCTCCTCTATACACTGTGACTCCTGGACACCCAGCCCTCCTCAGCTCCAGATGCCCTGTGTGATGATATAGCCTAGTGGCAGAGCGCATGCCCAGTCCTGGAACCCTGGGTTCGATCCTCAGCACCACAGAATAGGGCAAGCATTCTTCATACATCCGTTTCTTCCCCTGTCCTCTCTGCCCCAAGCATCTTGCCATCAGTGGCTCCCCCTTGCTCCCCCTTTGCGCACTGGGAAGTTTTCCTCTCAGAAGCACATGGCATCCAGCTGCTCACTCTGAAAACCCTTCTGTGGCTCCCAGTTGCTTCTGGGATAGAAAGCTGCCCCTGCAAGCCTGGTGGCTTCCCTCCGATCCTCATGGCTCCCTGTAATACACCCACCTCGTGTGAAGGCACGAGCTCAGTTTTTGCCAGAAACTGGCTCCCTGAACCGCCTTGCCTCACAGACTCCGGTTTGGAGTGCTCCGTTCCTGCTTACTCTGTGAGGCTATCCTGCATTGCCCTCTTAGCCCTGTGGGAGAATTGGCTCCTTCCCTAGCCCTGCTTCTGAGACATGCTCTGTATACCTGTGTCTCTTGTCTGTGTATCACCCTGTGTCCTAGGACACGGACCATGCCTGGCTTGGTCTTCCGGGGTTTGTAGCGCTAGGGATGAAACTTCTGGCTTTGTATGTGTGAAGCACACGTACTCTCACTAGACTGCATCCACTGTCTGCGTTTTTCTTGAGTTTGAACCACAGCTCAGTTGCTACAGCTTCAGTGGTCACTGAATGAATTGTAAGATTAGATGGTTGATAGTTCCTATCTTATAGTGGTTAGCCTGAAGCCAGGCCCCAGGTCTGATTTTGAGCTGGCTCATCCCTCTTTTAACAGACGTCCAGGGCAGGGATGGGGAGAAGGCTCAGCCGTCGAGCCATGAAAGCGTGAGGACTGGAGTTGGGGTCCTCAGAAGCTCTCGTACATTCCGGGTGGGCAGAGAAGCTTGCTTACAGTTTCAGCTTTGGCAGGAGGATGCAGGGGATCCCCAGGGCAAGTTGGCTAGCAAGGCTTGCATATTGGTGAGCTCTGGGTTTGATTGAGACACCCTGCCTCAATGAATGAGGTGGAAGAGTGGTGGACGATGATTTCCATCCTCATTCTTATGCCTCCACATGCAGCCCCCATGTATGTACCTATACAGGTGTGCAAAAAAAAAATTCACTATGCCTGGGGCTTAGAAAGCCGCAGAGCTTTGCCTCTGTGCCTCACCCCTCCCCCTCTCTTTCAGAACAAATGTGTTCCTTACTGGCCGGAGGTGGGCACTCAGCGAGTCTACGGGCTCTACTCTGTGACCAACTGTGCAGAGCACGATACAGCAGAATACAAACTTCGCACTTTACAGATCTCCCCGCTGGACAATGTGAGTGTCCCCAGCCCCTGCACACTCCAGGGGCCTCACCTTCTGTTTGTTCTGTAGTTGGGGTGGGTGGGTGGGACTAGGAAATTGTGTGGACGCAGCAGGCACTGACTCTGTGTCCTTGGCCTAGGGGGACCTGGTTCGGGAGATATGGCACTACCAGTACCTGAGCTGGCCTGACCATGGGGTTCCCAGTGAGCCCGGGGGTGTCCTCAGCTTCCTGGATCAGATCAACCAGCGACAGGAACGTTTGCCTCATGCAGGGCCCATCATTGTACATTGCAGGTGAGAGGCGCAACATGAAGGTAGTGTTTACAAAGCAGCAGCGGGGGGCTGCAGAGATGGCTCGGAGGACCTTGTTAGACTCCTAGCACCTACATAGTGATGTATAACCTTCTCTAACTTCCGTCCCAGGGGATTCAACACCCTTTTCTAACCTACAAGGGCACTGCATGCACATGGTACACAGACATACATGCAGGCAGAACACCTGCACACGTAAAATTGAAACAGCAGCTGGCAGGTGAGCAGTGCTGCCGGCAACATGGCTAGGGACTTACTGTATGCCTGCCCGGACCCCAGCTTCCTCTGAGCCCTCACTGCTCCAGTGCTGCCAGCAACATGGCTAGGGACTTACTGTATGCCTGCCCGGACCCCAGCTTCCTCTGAGCCCTCACTGCTCCAGTGCTGCCAGCAACATGGCTAGGGACTTACTGTATGCCTGCCCGGACCCCAGCTTTCTCTGAGCCCTCACTGCTCCAGTGCTGCCAGCAACATGGCTAGGGACTTACTGTATGCCTGCTCGGACCCCAGCTTCCTCTGAGCCCTCACTACTCCAGGCCTGTGGTGGACCTGCTTGTGGGTCCTTGGGTTTCACCTCTCACTGCTCATTGCTGGGCATGGTGGCGTATACCTAGAGTCTAGCATTTGGGCACTGAGACAAGGGGACCATGAGTTCCAGGCCATATAACTAAGACCTTTTTTCCCTCCCTTCCTTCCTTCCTTCCTTCCTTCCTTCCTTCCTTCCTTCCTTCCTTCCTTCCTTCCTTCCTTGACAGGACTTCTCTGTGTAACAACCCTGGCTGTCCTGGAACTCACTTTGTAGGCCAGGCTGGCTTTGAACTCACAGGAATCTGCCTGTCTCTACTTCTGGAGTGTTGGGATTAAGGGCATGCACCACTACACTGGGCATAAGATCTTTCTTTAAAAAAAAAAAAAATTTCACCATGTATGTGTGTATGTCTATGTATATATGTGTATCTGTGTGTGCACCATTGATAGCTTCTTTTTTTTTTTTTGTTTTTTGTTTTTCGAGACAGGGTTTCTCTGTAGCTTTGGAGCCTGTCCTGGAACTAGCTCTTGTAGACCAGGCTGGCCTTGAACTCGCAGAGATCCACCTGTTTTTGCCTCGAGTGCTGGGATTAAAGGCATGCACCACCACGGCCCAGCCATTGATGGCTTCTTTTGTATGACCTGAGGAAACAGGAACCAGTTTTGTCCCCCCTTCTCTGTCCCTGTAACCCAGGCCTGTGGAAGCTTCTAGACTTCCTCCTTCCCTCACTAACAGCTGTCTTGCAACTGGGCTGGGGGTACCCCCCATTCTGTCTTGGGGTCAAGCTCTGCACGCTACTATCTTGGGGACAGCTCATCCCCAAGAACTACCTCTCTGCCACCCCTCCCCCATTCACGTACTTCTTGAAATCCCCATAGCCTTTATTTAGAAATTACAGGAAGGAAGTGGTATGGGGGGGTTATTTTTGACAATCTGGGTTTGAAATTAGACAGCTCGACTTATGGTAGCAGCCTCACGGACTGGGCTGTAGGCAGGTCTGGGGTCTGCATCATCTGTCTGCTCAGAGTGGGTGGAGGGGGGTACGGGTAGGGGTGGAGGGCGGGGGGGGGGCGGGGAAGGGAAGCATACTACTGCAGTTTCTCCACACCTGAGTCTTGGGCCAGCCCTTACCTTTTTGCCATGTTGAAGAAAAGAGAAATGAAGTTCCACAGAGAGAAAGTTCCACCTCTCTGTCTGTCTGTCTGTCTGTCTCTGTATGTGCTAGGGATGGGACCCTAGGGCTTTAAGCATATTAAAAACATGCTTTACCACCAAGGCACACCCTAAGCAAAATGTAACTCTATGTGTATGTGTGGGCATGTGTGTGGGCATGTCCGTGGAGATCAGAGGCCCTCGTTTTTATGGCTCTCCACCATGCACACACACATATACACCCACTCATGCGTGTGCGCGCGCACACACACACATACATGTGTCTGTGTATATGTGTCTCACACTATGTGGCTCAGTGGCCTGGAACTTGCTAGGTAGACCAGGCTGGCCTCAGATTCACAGAGGTCCACTTGCTTGTTTGATAGTCATAATAGTCACTGAGCCATCACACCCATCCCAAATGTAACTTGTGTGTGTGTGTGTGTGTTTCTATATAGACCAGGCTGGCCTCTTGAGTGCAGGGATTAAAATCATGTGCCACCATGCCTAGCTCTAAGTGTGACTCTTTTATTTATTTTTTTGGCTTTTTGAGACAGGGTTTCACTGTGTTGTGCATCCCTGGCTGTCCTGGATCTCACTCTGTAGACCAGGTTAGCTTCAAACTGAGAGAGATCCAATTGTCTCTGCCTCCCGAGTGCTGGGATTAAAGGCATGCCCCACCACCACCTGGCTCCAAATATAACTCATTTCTTTTCCATTTGGCTTTTTGAGATAGGGTTTCTCTGTATAGCCTTGACTGTTCTAGAACTAGCTCTGTAGACCAGGTTGGCCTTGAACTCATAGAGATCTGCCTACTTCTGCTTCCCAAGTGCTGGGATTAAAGGTGTGCACTACCACCCGCCCAGCCCACTCCAAATGTAACTCTTGAAGGCTGGAACGGGGGGAGCCCAGGTACCTGAGGAGCAGGTAGGACAATGGCAGGGTGTGACATTCTGTTTCTCCAAGGAATGAGGATAGCCATCATTTGGGAGGAGTGAGGAGTGGGAGCAGGAAGTGGGGAACAAATTCTTGGTAAGGAGGGAAAGGGTATCTGTACCCCCAAATAGGCAGCTGCTTGTCCATCCTGTGACTGGGGCAGAAGGATGGGTGCAGAGGTGCACTTTGCTGGCCTAATGACCTGGACACATTACTAACCCTTGTGGCTGGTGCTGTAGGTTCTTCATCACTTCCCATTTCCTAGTAAGGGCTGGACCTTTGATGGTGATCCTTTCTCTCTGCAGTGCCGGCATCGGCCGAACAGGCACGATCATCGTTATTGACATGCTCATGGAGAGCATCTCCACCAAGGGTGAGGACCCCTGGGCCGTGCGGGTAGGTGTGGGAGAGACAAGCCGTCCCTTGGCCTTGCCCACCCTGAAGTTCCACGGCCACCCTTGTCCAGGACTAGACTGTGACATTGACATTCAGAAGACCATCCAGATGGTACGGGCACAGCGCTCTGGCATGGTGCAGACGGAGGCGCAGTACAAGTTCATTTACGTGGCCATTGCCCAGTACATTGAGACAACCAAGAAGAAGCTGGAGATCATACAAGTGTGTCCAGAGTGGGGCTGATGGGTGGGAGGGGAGAGTGGGCATCATCCAGTCCTGCTGGTACCACCATCTTCCCACCACACCTTTGCCCACAGTCCCGGAAGGGTCAGGAGTCGGAGTATGGGAATATCACCTACCCTCCCGCTATGAGGAGTGCCCATGCCAAGGCCTCTCGTACCTCCTCCAAGTGAGTGATCCTGCTTGTCCTCCCAGCATCTCCCCCTTCTCCTGCCCAGTCTTGACTGTCCTTTCTGGAGTGGACTAGTGTGGAGGTTGGGGAGACCCTGGTTCAAGGTCAACCTTCTCCCTACTACCTCTGTTCTTCAGTTTTTTCTGAAGCGCCCACTGTGATTATGGGTGGGCCTGTGCTGAGGACCAGCTGTGGACTCCTGTGAGTGCAGTCGTTGCCCCCGGGAGCTTTGTGTCTAGTGTATGGACAGTGAGCGGGCTCTCTGGCTTTCCTGGCTTCACTAAGTGACAGTGAGTTCTGGAGGGGCTGCTAGTAGGGGATCTGCGCAGTGTCCAGATGCCTTCTCTCCCTCCCCCATGCCCAGACACAAGGAGGAGGTGTATGAGAACGTGCATAGCAAGAACAAGAAGGAAGAGAAAGTGAAGAAGCAGCGGTCAGCAGACAAGGAGAAGAGCAAAGGTTCCCTCAAGAGGAAGTGAACTGGGCACTCATCTGCAGGTGGCCATGGTGAGGCCCCTTCTCCCCCTGTCCCCATTTCCCCCGCTCCAGTTCTGACATGCGAGGGGTGGTCACAATCTCACTCTCCCCTGCCAGGGTGTCCCCAGGCCCCAGATACCCCCTGACCCACTTCCTCTCTTTTATCTGCAGCATCAGCCTTAATCCATGCAGAGGCCTCCACTGGACAGATCAAGACCTGTGGCCCACACCAGACCCTGGGACCACCCCCATCATTTTGTAATTTAAATAGCTATGATCCTCTGAACCTGTATATAACCCAGCAAGCCCCCAGGCGAAGCCAGATTTCTATTCTTGTAAATAAAGCCCCTGGACCTCTGTGTGTTGCCTCCAACCTTGTGTGCCCCATGTATCTGGAGGCTCTGGGCAGGCTGGGACTGGGTTGCCACGTGTGACTGTGTAAAAGTTCAATCTTCTGGGTTAGATAGACCCAGTTCTGGATGCTGCTTCACACAGCTAGATGCCTGCGGCCCTCCTAGGGCTTAAATTGTTCTGTGTTCTCCCTCTCTCATGCCGGGGATGGCACCTAGGTCTCCTGTGTGCTTAGCAAGTGCTCCAGCCTTCTTACAGCAGAAGGGTGATCTGTGATCTGGACTCATCTGCCCTTCTCAGTGAAGATATTGCCATAGCGAGTGCCAATAACAGTGGCCACTACTACATTACACACTGAAAACAGGCCTGAGCCCTATTTAAGGGACTATAGAATGAATTAATACTAGATACATTCTTATATATATATATATAAATTTAAAAATTTTATTTGTTTGTTTATTTTGTCGTACGGGACAAAGCTCAGAGCATCCCACATGCCCGGTAGTGAGCAGCTTTCTCACTGAGCTATCTGTACCCCTGGCTCTCGCCTGGGAACCTCTATTATCCTTATTTTACAGTGCAGAAGTCTGAGAAAGTGAGGCCCAGGGAGCAAGGTTGCTCGAGGTTCCGGGACTCCTGGCCTCCAGAGTCCATGTCCTGACAGACTCAGCAGGGCCCACCCCAGATTTGCCACACAGCCTGCTGTTGATTGCTAGAGCCAACAGCTAGGAAGATTTTCAGGAGGACTGACTTAGTGTAACCTCTCCCGATCTGCAATCCCCAAAGCACATGGGGACATCCCATTGCTGAGGCCCTCATCGTCCTGGACACTGAAGATCATTTTATGATTTTTGTGCCCCTTCCTTTTTTTTTTTGTCTAGAATTGGGTTCTTTATACATAACTGGAATCTCCTGAGCAGTTGGGTGTGCCAGTCATACCTTGGGAAGAGCTGGCTCCCACTAGGCGAAGGATAGCTTATTGGCCTGAATACCCCCTGTGTTAACGGGTTCTAGGGTGCTGGGGGCAGTTGAAGGTGACAAGTGAACTTATCCTACTGGGACTTGGGAGATGTCTGGGAAACCAAGCCAGAATTAGGCCACAAAAATAATTACAACGGAAAAGTATGGAGAACAAAGGAGGGGGAAGCCACGGCTCTGGGATTGAGCAACGTGATAGCTCCCTGGAGCTAGGTGGCCCTCCAGGGGGTGAATGGGTGGGGCCATCACCTGTGCGCCGCAGGGCCCCTCTCCCAGCAACACCGAGCCACACAGAAGAAAGGCTGGTCCTATTCTTAACTGCTCGGGACTTCTTCGAGGGCCAGTACAGAAGAGGGCTCTGAGGAGAGGTGGGTTGCAAGCACCATCTCTTGGGGTGTAGCGAATGTAGGGCAAGAACAGGTCCCCGCTTTCCTCCCTAGGTGGGGGCTGGGGCCTTTAGGTCATCGGGACAGACACTCCAACATCAGGGGGAAAGCAAAGCTGCGGAGGCTTGCTGCGGAGGCTAGGGGATCCACAGGTTTGGTGGGGCTTCCGTCCTTCCCAGTTCTCAAGGAGTTCTCCAACTCTGGCTTAGCACTGGAGAGGGACACAGACCAATGCCTGCCTAGCTGACCCCACACTGACCTCAGAGAGGATCCTCCGACTCGGCCCGAGGGCGCAGTTAGCGGCCTCAGAGGAGAGGGCTTTTGGCTTGGGGAAGGAGCCGCTGGAAGGGTTTCCAAAGATGGCCTCTCTCCTTATTCCTTTAGAAACAGGGAAAGAGTAGGCAGGAGAAGAAAGGCCGCCAGAAAGGGCGGGAGGCCTGGCAAGGTGGCCAGGCCTGAAGAGGAGGTGCCCAGGGCTGGTGCTGGGAGGGAAGGAGTTAAGGCGGAGGGGGGGGGCAGCCTATGGCAGGAGGACACACCTGTGCGCAGGGCAGCAGGCGGGCGGGGCCCAGGTGAGGCGCCAGTGGTGCCCGGCAGGTGAAGAAGGAAGAGGAAGAGTGGCGGCCAGGCTGGCTCTAGGCGGTTGAATCCGGGCCTTGATACCCCTTCCTTTCTTCTGCACCACTCTGGGGGTCAGGCGGGTCTGGTGCCAGGTAAAGGCCACCGCTCACGGGGTCCTGGGGCTACGCTAGGAGCTGTAGAGCGCAGTGAACTGATGTGTGTTGGGGGCTAGGACGGGCTGTCGAGTGGTAGGGGGCTGGCTCTCAGGTGGACAGCAGAGGGGTACGGGGGGCAGGGCTGCTGAAGCTGATTTTGGTCTCAAGGATGGGCAACTCAGGGTGCGCTTGGTGTTGAGTAGCAAGGCTCACCCGGAAGTGTCCCAAATGACGCGGAGGTGGGGGATGGGAGCCAAAGATCTGCGGCTTCTCCACAGGGTGCTTGGGCTTAGCCAGGACTGATCTTGGAGGTGGACTGGTTGGGCAGGGGCCCTCGTCTTACCCAGCAGTGTTTGGGTGCTGGTTGGGAGTCTCTAATACTGCCGGGTAATGATGGAGGCCCCTGTCCCCGTGTCAGCGTCGTCCATTGCTTCAGGTCCCTGGTCCCTACCTGATAGCAAACTCCTTCCTCTGCCCCACATACCCTGAAAGCCCCTGCTCCTGAGTTAAGGGTGCTGCAGAAATGGTTCTCGGGGTTGGCTGCTCGCCCACCGGAGGAACACAATGGCCCCGGCCCCTCCTCCAACCCAGTGTGATTTGTCATCTGGTAGACTGAGAACCTACCTGACGCCGACTTTGGCCTTGGGATTGAGCACACACTCAAGAGCCCCCAGCCAGCCAGCTCTAGCACCTGATCAGCTGTCGTCTGGTTTTACGTTAGCCGGCTCTGGGTCCATCTTCCAGTGCAGTGTTGGATGGTTGAAGTACGAAGCTCCTAACACTGTCTGGTAAAGATGGCCCCCGGGTCAGTTCCCTCAACAGTGACCTTCCTGGAGCCTTGAAGACCATGGAGGCCACCAGACCAACAACCTCTGACCTTTAACCTTCTGGATGGGGTGTGTATGTGTGACTCACTTGGCAAAGGGGAACAATGGGAAAGAGACAAAATGGCTGCCTCCAGAACAGCAGCAAGATTTGGAAACACACTTGGTCCCTAGGCTTTTCCACCGTCTTTCCACCCTTGGGAACGTTGAATGTCTGTGAGAAACAAGGGATACTGGTTTCGGCCTGAGAGAACCCAGGGAGCTGAAGCTACCACACCCTCCAGCCCTGTCTGAGGTTCACCTTTTCTCCTATTGCATTTGATAGTTTCACATTATTTATCTACCCAGAAGGAAAAAGATGGCAAAGGTTCTAGTGAGGGGCAGGTTATGAGCAATGGCTTTAACTTTCCGGTACTTGAATGTAGTGTCTTCAGAATGAGGCAATCTGTGGAAAAATAGGTTCTTGTTCAGCTGGGCTCCAGGGCGGTGGGGGCGGGCAGCCCACCTCCGAAGGGATAACACTACACGCAAATAGCTCATCGTATCTGGGGACTAAGTAGCAGTGCTAACAGTGCATGGCCCACTGGGCTTTAGAACACACATGATCTCCCCATAGCTACACAGAAGCTGGTAACCAAGGAAGCAGCTCCCGTTGGGGTCATCAAATTTTCAGTTTGGCTCAGCAAAGCCACAGCTGCCCCAGCTCACAAAAGATGTTATTAAATCAGCAGGTTCATTTGGTAGACACGGCGGCTGCGGTGAAGGGGTGTGTAGTTGGGCCTTTGACTGAGATCTGCTGCTCCCACCCAGCTTAGCGCCTGTTTTGGAGCCAGCAGGCTCTGAGGACCCGCTGTAAGGCCAGATCACTAGTATTGCCAGACTGCTTGTGCCACCTGCTGGCAGAGACCCAGAGTGCACCCTCTCTAACCCACTCAGAGGCAAAACCCTGGCTTCAGTTTAAGTAATAAAAGTTTTATTGAGAATTTCTGGGATGGTGGTTATCTCCCCCCATGGGGGTGGGACAACAGTGTAGGGAATCTCCGAGAAATCACACTGCTTTTCCCCTCCCCCAGGCCAACACAGGGAGGAGGAAAGCCCTCAGCAACAGCTGGTCTTCAGTCTTCCTTAATCCAAGAGGGCCAAGTACAGAGGACTCTGTCACATGATGCTTGCAGGGTGGGGCGTGCTTGACCTCCCTAGCTGGCTCCTCAAAACTAGCGAGAAATGCATCCACTCTGGTGGTGGAGTTCTCCAGCCCACAGCTCACTTCTTAGCCTTAATGAGGCTGTCGCTGTAGAACAAAGGGAAAAATGTTCCTGATGTTATGGGCGCCATAAATGTGAGATGCAAACCACACCAAACTATCCCCTTCCCAAAGGAAGGTCTGACTGTGGGGAGGGGAGCGCAGAGGCAGGTCTGGGAGCAGGTGGCCCCCATGTCCCAGCAGGGATGCAGTTCCTTACCTTCCCCTATAGCCAGCACATCATGGAGTCAGCAGGAAACAGAAAGAAGAGATAGACATGATTGTTAGCTTCAGGCCCCGGCTGCCCTTGACCTTTATACCAGCTCCCCCATGACTGCTCTTTTGGCTTCTGCAGCTCTGATACTTTCACTGCCAATGAAGCAGCATTCAGGTTCTCCAGCCAGAATTCGGAACTCTGTTGGTCACCACTTTTCACTAAGTATTTATAAATAAAGTGCCTTTTACACAAGAAATCCCATTTTGTTTTGTAAAGTCAGTCCTTGAGAATGTAACATAGGATCTGCCCACCAGTCAGACACTGACTTTTCTGACCTTGGTGTTCAGGGAACTGTCAAGGGCCCCATGATGAACAGATTCCAGAACCCAAGGACCCTGCTCTCTGCACAGCGACATCTCTTACCGAGTAAAGCTTTCGTCCTGTAGATTCAGCACAAGGTTGTCGGCCGTGAGATAGATGCGGTTCTGGGACGTGGCGATCTGCAGGACAGGGAATGGATCCTGTGTTAGAGGCCTCAAGCCTCCCTGCCATTCAGTGACCCACCCAGTAACCAAGAGAGGACACAGCAGTGAGAAGCCTCCGTGTCACACTTCCGTAACACACCCCACAAACACAAAGTCTGAGGAGTCACTCTTGGGGAAGGCGCCAAGGAATCAAGCTCTAATCCCATCGTGTGATTGTGTGTAACTGGATACTTTCCCTCTCAGCGGGCAGTCTTGGGAGAGTGGGGCCTTCCTCTCACCGTCTTAGAGATGTTCTGGGCGGCCCGGATCTTTCGGAGCTTGATATAGCCAGGATTCTTGCTCAGTGCTTCTCCAAGGTAAGCAGGCAGGGTTAAGGGTTCATCTAGGCCAGGTTACACCCGCCACAATGTGCGCCCCCCACCCGCCCTGACCTCTGGGCTGTCAGATTCAAGGTTGCGCTCACATAAGCCACTCACACTTTGGCCCCCCTCTGTGGGCCTCCCTGCAGGCTGCTGCCAAGAACTGTGGTGGCAGCAGACATGAAGGCAAGGCCAGCAATGCTAGTGATCTGTTTAAAAGCGGGAAGTCAGGTCTCAGGTACCCCCACCAAGATTACAGATCTCACCCCGCCCAAGCCAAGAGTCAGCAGGCACTGTCGCATTCGCCTTGGTCTCATCAGCCAGCCCACGGGGCGGGGCGGCCCAGGGGCCAGGCCAGGCCAAGCTCTCTGCGACACAAGGATATCATCTTGGCAGCCTCAGCCTCCCCCTCAGCCTGCACAATCTTCTGTCGCTGTTCCTGCTTTGCTTTTTCCACCAAAAACTGGGCCCGCTGGGCTTCTTGCTGGGCTGTGGTGGCAAGTGAATGAATGAGGTTATGGCTGTGGGGTGGCAAGACTCCAACCACACGCAGTCCCCTTCCCCCACCTCCAGGAGCCCATTGATCTACTCCTCAGGTGACTTACCCACTTGTTTGGCTTCTACAGCAGCTGTGTACTCTCTGCTAAAGCTCAGCTCGGTGATAGCTACATCGTCCAGAATGAGACTGAAGTCCTTGGCGCGCTCCGTGAGCTCTCTTCGGATCAACAGGGACACCTGGGGCAGGAGTAGAGCAGGGAAGGGAGGGGTGGCTTGAGGGGATCAGAACTGGAAGGAAGGTGGTATTGCTATAACCACCCGAATACCAGAGCTCCCGAGTATGAACAGCAAAGCCACCCCTTCTTAAGTCCTCACACATTCATTAGAAAAAAATCTGATTCAATGTCTTCATGTGACAGAAGAGGACCAGAAAGGTAGCATGACCGCCCCATGTCACACTGACTCCTAATCTTCCCTTTCTTCCATGCAATATATATCGGCTTAGCTTCCTGCTAAACAAGAAAAGAATTTCTTGAGATGTGGGTAAGACTATTATAACCATTGTTTCCTCCTATGCTTCCTTCTTAACACCTGGTATCGGGTTCTAGAGTTGTTTTGCTTTATTTATCAGAGTGATAATCAGCACAGCTTTCCCACATCAAATTGGCTATGCAGCCAAAGATAACCCTAAACATCTATGATCTTGCTGCTACCTCCATTGTGCTGGGGTCATAGGCATGTGCTACACCTGGGTTTAAATAATTAAACCCAGGGCTTGTGTATGTACGCTAGGCAAGCACTCACCAGCTGAACTACAGCTCCACCCCCACATCCTTCTACTTCTATAAAATGCCCTTTTAGTACCCAGGACCATGCAGACAGCACTAGGAATCAGACCTGAGCCCGCTGGGTAATCAGCTGCGAGGCATTGAACTTGGCCACCACACTCTTGAGCACCTCGTTGACAATGGATGGCAGCACTCGCTCCTCATAGTCTAGCCCGAGGCGCTGGTACATGCTGGGGAGCTCCTGGGCATTGGGTCGAGACAGCACACGCAGGGAAATGTTCACCATCTGCAGGTCTAAGGGCGAGGCCAACAGTGACTGGTTAAGGCCAAGTTCCCCATCAGCGGACCCCCAGACTTTTGCTACTGTACTGGGTGCAACCTCCAGTGTGGGCACAACTGTGGGTCTCCCCCTAGACTCCAACGACTTGAGAAACAGAGCTGTCAATTTTCTACTCCCAAGGCCTATGACTTAGCAAATGAATGCACGACACACATCAAAAACAGCACAAAGAAGTACAGTGCTGTGGGCCACTTGCCTCTGAGTGTACGCGTGAATGAGGCAGGGGCCTGGGGATCTTGCAAAGGCAGGGCTCCTAAGTATGGTCTACAAGGAAGCGGCCAGTGAAGAGTGGAGAGTTCCTCCAGAGCCAAGATACACTGCGGATGTACTCAACCAGTCAACAGAAAAAGGCCTTAAAAAGACTTGCATCTGGGAGCAAAGACGACCATAAAGAAAGGCAATTCTAGGATTCAGTTTATGTTAGGCAGAAAGTACGTCAAAACTGTTCTGCCCAAATCCGCGAAGTCCCCTAAAGCCAACAAGGACACCGAGTCCCGTATGTAAAAGCAAAGAGTCTTTATTTTAATCAAGTTTGCAAACTCAGTCTCTCCGCATGTCCAACATATTGAAATAACCGGAGAGCCCCGAGCTCAATTAGAATTGGGTTTTTATAGTAGTAAAGGTGGGGGTGGGGGTGAGGGGCTTCTGAGGTTTAGGACCCCTGATTGGCTGACATTTGTCTAGGGGTGTCTGGGTGAATGTGTGCTGGCAGGTGGTCCTATCTACAGCGGTTGGAATGTTAGGCATTTCCTTCAAACTACTGAGATTCAGACCTCTTATTAAATTTATCGAGGGCCAGAGTTCTACTCTGGCAGGTGATAATGGTTGGAAACAAAGAACTTTCTTTGGGTGACCTGTTCATACCTGTGGCTGACCCCACAAAAACGTGTCAGCATACCGCGTGTTGGAACTACTGTTTTAAGCCACGAGGCTGGCTCTTTGGAAGATACAGAAACCAAGACCTCAGAAACACTACCATTTCTGGTGGCTTTGCCAGGCTCAGTTTGTTTACTTGTGTCCCCACCTGCCATGCGGCTTCCGATTGCCCACACTTACCTTTGGAACCTGTAGGGGAGGAGATTTTTCGGGGTCTGGCCCGAATGTCATAGATGATGGGGTACTGGAACCAGGGGATCCTGGAGTGGAGAGGTCAGGGACAGGAGTTGGGAAACTGCAGTTTTATTGATTTTGACCAGTTTTCCCCCTCCACTCGTCTTTGGGCCTGCTCCTCCCCATGACCACAGACAAGGAGATTCTCTTTTCCCTTTGCTGAACAGCCCTTTATGCACTGCTGGAGTTTCGGAGCACCCACTATCCTAGGAGCTGGGGGGGGGGGGGTGAGTGAGGAAGGGAAAAAGCAGCTCTGAAGCCTGCAGTTAAATCTGGCTACAGCCGTCAAGGGTGAAGGGTCAGGGCCCGTTTGCTCTGCCCGCCATTACCTAAAGTGAAGTCCCTCGGCCAGGATTGTGTCCTGTTGCACGCCGCCGATCCGGTTAAAGAAGATGGCTCTATGACCACCTTCCACTGTGGGGAGAGGGGTGGGAATCAGGAGAAGGCGTTGATGAAAGTACTGGTCGGCGCAGAAGGGACGGGATGCGGGAATGGGTAGGCGCCGACAGCTTGGGGAGGCAGGTCAGTGGGGCAGGGGACCAAGAGGTGCAGCCAGCGAAGGAGGTTGCTCACCGGTGAACACGGATTCGCGCACGCCGTAGGCCACGGCCCCGGCCCCCAGCAGCAGCTTCAGCGCCGTGCCCATGCCCCGAGGCCCGGCGGGCAGGCGTCCCGCTAAATCCTTTAAGTTCTGAGCCATGTCTGGTCCTCCCGAAGGCGGCGGCACCGGAGGTCAGGAGGGGGTGCCCGCCAGTCTCTACCCCACTCCAGTTTTCAGACCTCGCCCCGCACACGAGGATTGGGGGCCGTGGTGCTCGCAGGAGAAAGGGCACCGGAAGTGCGCTTCCCCCTGAACCCGCCCCTTTGCTAAGGCGGACCCGAACTTCGCGCACAGTAATTGCGCATCCGGAAGTCCCGCCTCCTTCGGAGGCGTGTCCTTCTCGAGAGGTTTCGGTAGTTCCGGACTATTGCTATCGCCATTTCCAAGCGCCCTCGTTCAAAATGGCAGCTGGGAGGAAGTTGGCAGTGAGGACCGACGCGAGGTTCTGGTTTAAGGAAGTTAGCGCAATTTCCGGTCTGCTTACAAGATGGCTGCGCCCAGTGGTGGTTTCCAACCTCGTGAACGGCGTTTTGCAGCGCAGGAGCAGGATTGGGATAATGCGCCGCCTAAAAGACCCCGGTTTGGGGCAGGAAGCAAGAGCGGAGGCCGTAGACTCATTGTGGTGCTGGAAGGCGCCAGTCTGGAGACAGTCAAGGTAGTTTGGAACAGAGTGTGGAGTAGTAAGTCGATTAGGTTCTGTGGGGACCAGGGACCAGGGACACAGGATGGATGGAAAAAATTGAGCAGTGAAATTTGAAGGATGACCTAGTTTCGCAGGCTGCTGGAGCCCTGGGCTGGCAATCTTTTATTTTGCTCTTCTTGACGCATTCGCGCTTTCACCTTGCTTTTAGTTGACTTATCAGGGAGTCTGTGATATAAAGTGGAAAGTGAGGGAGGCGTTACCTGTTAAGGTCTCAAATCCCAAAGGCCAATGACTTTCCAGCCTTTTATTGCTAAGGATTTAGTATTTTATTTTGGTAAAAAGACTCTTCTATCAGCTTGCTCTACATTTCTGCCTATCTTGAAGCATGTTTGGATCAATTATTTAATAAGCCTTCGCCTTTATTTTTTAATCTATTATTTATTACCCTGAGCGTAGTCAAATGAGCAGTCTTATCTAAAAACTTTGTGCAGTGTTTGTGTATGTATGCTAGCGCGCGCACACACACACACATACTCACACACACACACCCTTTAAAGATTGATTTTACTTTTACCTATCTCTGTGTGCAAGCCTGCATTTGATTGTGAGGCACCTATTGGTGCTGGGAACCCAAGTTGGGTCCTCTGCATGACTCACTCCTAACACCACCCACCTCCATCTCCAGCCCCTTCATTCCATCTCTTGTGTCTCACCTTTCAGAGCTAAACTTCTTTAGTGTGTAGGGCCAGAAGTTTATACACACAAACACACATTGGTTGGTTTTGACATGCAGCCAAGGTTGGCCTGGAACTCTCCATACTCAGCTTCTAAAATACTAGTAATGATTGCTTGTCGGTGATTTTTACCATTCCTGACCTGACCTGGATTCTAATTTTGGTCCTTAGTGACGGTAAGGAAAGTGTGTCCTCACTTTGTAAAGCTGTGGTGTTTCCTAATAACTGAAGTGAGTCTTGTCCATCTTCTCTTCATTTGTGTGGGTTTTTTTTTTTTTTTTTTGGTTTTTAGAGACAGGGTTTCTCTGTGGCTTTGGAGCCTGTCCTGGAACTAGCTCTGTAGACCAGGCTCAGGCTGGTCTCGAACTCACAGAGATCCGCCTGCCTCTGCCTCCCGAGTGCTGGGATTAAAGGCGTGCGCCACCATTGCCCGGCTTCATTTGTGCTTTATTAAAACTTTGTGCTTTACTAAAACTCGCAGTTAGAAAACCTGTTTGTTTTTTAAGACAGAGTTTGTCTGTGTAACAGTCTTGGCTGCCCTGGAACTCTTTATAGACCAGGCTGGCCTTGAACTCACAGAGATCCACTTAACTCTGCCTCCCAAGTGCTGGGATTAAAGTGGTACACCACCTATTTATTTTTATGTGCGTTGGGTTTTGCCTGCATGTACGTCTGTGCGAGGATGCCAGATCCCCTGGAACTGGAGTACAGGCAGTTGTGAGATGCCATTGGGTACTGAGACTTGAACTCGGGTTCTCTACTCTGAGTCATTTCTCCAGCCCCTATTATTATTATAGGCAGGGTCTCAGTGCTGGGATTAAAGGCGTGCACTACCACACCTGACTGCCTATTTTTTTTTTTTTTGGAATTATGATTAATGGGGTAGTATTTATTTAAAGGAGAAAAAACTTACAGATCACCGTCCCAGACAACAGCCCTCTGCGCAACCAGGAAGGGAGTCTAGTCGCTGTCGGAGCAGGAAGTGAAGAGAGCACCTGACTGCTTATTAATGTTAATTTTGGCGGTGTTCCTAACTGCTGAGCCATCTCTCCAGCCCCACTTTAAGTTCTTTGAAAGCATTAAGTTCTCTTCTACCTTAAGGACATTGAATGTTGGTAACTGCAAACTCTTTTTTATAGTGGCTTTTGTATCACTACTACTTACTTCGTTATTGTTTTGAGATAGATATATGGTCTTACCATATAACCTAGACTGGTCCAGAACTTGCCATCCTTCTGCTTTTGCCTTAGCCTCCCGAGTGCTGGAATTGTAGTTATGGGACACCATATTCGGCTAATTATTGAGTATCTGTTGCTGTTCTACTTTACTTTGTTTTGTTTTTCAAGACAGGGTTTCTCTGTAGCTTTTGGAGGATGTCCTGGAACTGAACTTGCTCAGTAGACCAGACTGGCCTCGAACTTAACAGAGATCTGCTTGTCTCTGCCTCCTGAATGCTGGGATTAAAGGCATGCACCACCATTACCCAGCCTGTTTTACTTTTTGAGACAGACCCTCACCCTCTACCTTATGCTAGCCTAGCACTTGGTGGCCCCCTGGAGGCTGTGATTACAGGTGTGAGCTCCCACATCTAACTGGTGCTGCTGCTGCTTCCTCTTCATAGTGGTTAGACCAAGGAACTGCTGTATCACAGGCTGGGAGATGGCTTAGTTAGTGGACTGTTTGCCATGCAAACATGGGGACCTGAGTTCTAACCCCAGCAATTATGTAAAACGCCCAGTCCATGCTGGGCGTGCTCTTGTATGCCTTTAATTCCAGCTCTCGCTGAGACAGATAGGGAGGCAGATCCAGGCCAGCCCAGGCTACATAGAGAGACCCTGTTTAAAAAAAAAAAAAAAAAAAGAGAGAGAGAGAGAGAGAAAGAGGGGCTGGAGAGATGGCTCAAGTGGTCAGAGGACCTGGGTTCAATTCCCGGCACCCAAGTGGCAGCTTACAATTATCTGTAACTTTGGTTTTAGGGAACCCGCAACCCTCACTGAGGCATACATGCAGGCAAAATACTAATACATATAAAAATAAATAAATGTTAAAGAGAGAAAAAGGTCCGTCTCGCTGGGCGGTTGGTGGCGCACGCATTTGGGAGGCAGAGGTAGGCGAATCTCTGTGAGTTTAAGGCCAGCCTGGTCTACAAGAGCTAGTCCCAGGACAGGTTCCAAAGCTACAGAGAAACCCTGTCTTGAAAAACCACAAAAAAGAAAGAAAACAGTCCATCTCAATTTGAAATCCCAGCATTGGAGAAACAGATGAATTCCTAGGGCTTGATGGCCTGCCAGCTCAGCTGAATTGGTGCGCTAGGTTCAGTAAGGAACTCTCTCAGAAGAGAGGAAGACTCCAGACACCAGCCTGTCCTTCTGTGCACACAGCTGATGCAGGAGTTGAGAGGTGACAGTAGAATGGTACCTCCTATATACTTCCTATTATCAAGGAACCATTTTTGTTCATCACAGCTTGTGGAGTCATGAGATTGTTTACTGTGTTTCTCTGAGAGCAGACTATAACATTTCAAAATTTCCCTGTATCTTTAAGAAACATCTTGATGTTTTCTATTGTGGTTCTTTAAAAGAAAATCCGGGCCTGGAGAGATGGCTCAGTTGGTTAAGCAGATCCTTCTTGCAGAGGATCCAGGTTCAGTTCCAGCACTCATTTGACGGCTCACAAACATCTGTAACTCCAGTTCCAAGGGATCTGATGCCTTCCTTTGACCTCTGGAGGCACCAGGCATGCAGGCCAAACATTCATACACGTAAAACTAAGTAAATCTCGAATCAGAACAAAACCTCCAGTTTTATCATACTAATGGACTGAAACTGGAGCATACAAAAGGTTCATTTTCTTCTATGATTAAGGGTATCCTAAGAACAAGTTCTTGATCATTTGTTCTGCCTTTTTTTATTTTTTTGTTTTTTTGAGACATTTTCTCTGTGTAGCCCTGGTTGTCCTGGAACTCACTGAGATCCGCCTGCCTCTGCCTCCAAGTGCTGAGATTAAAGGTGTACACCACCACCCGGCCCTATTCTGACATTCTATTTATGTGTATGCCTGCATGAGTTTATGTGTACTGCGTGTTTAGGCACCTTAGCTGGTCAGTCAGTCAAAGATCTGGAGCAAGAGCAGGTGATTGTGGGTGGGCACTGGGAACTGAACCAGGTCCTCTGCAAGACCAAGCGCCACAGGTGCTCTCTCTCTCTCAGTCCCTGCTCTAACTTATGTGGGGCTGGAGAAATGAACGGCTCAGCAGTTAAGAGCAGTGGTTGCTCTTCCAAAAAACCAGGTTCAATTCCCAGCACCTATATGGTGGCTTACATATTAACTCTAGTTCCAGGGTCCTCTTTCAGCTTCCACTGGCACTGCATGTATGTGGTGTGCAGGCATACATGTAGGCACGCATGTACAAAAATAAAACTATTTCTAACTGCATATGTGTGCATACCACATGTGTTTGGGTGCCCTTGAAGGCCAGAGTGTTCAGATGCCTTGGAGATGGAGTTATAGCTCACATGACATAGATGCTAGGAAATCAAATCCAGGTCCTCTGCAAGAGTGATGTCTCTTAACCACCGAGTCATCTCTCCTACTATTTGATTATTAATTTCAAAACTTCACTCTCCCAAATATTTAGAAATGTATTGTCACTTTATCTTTAGACATGAAAAGCTCTAGTGATACACGATCTTGCAGAGCCTGTGTTTGTACATAACTATGTTTTTTGGTTGTTTCAAAAAATTTCCCAGCCAGTGTGTTCACTCACTGACAACCCGAGGGGGTAAGGGGTAGGTTTTCTACCGTGTGGGTTCTGGGGAATGATCTCAGGTCAGGCTTGGCAACAGGTCCTTTACCTGCTGATGGCCATGTTTATAGACTTCTTTTTGCATGTGGTGTGTGTGGAAGTCAAAGGACAGCTTGTTGGTTCCCTCCTTTCACCCAGTACCCTTGTCTGCTGAGCTCTCCAGCCAGGTCTACACTTGGTCTTACTGACCATCCTCATGTCCCTTGAGATTTTAAACTGAAATTGACAGAGTCCAGCCCTGAGCAGCCCTCACTTGCCCCTTTTATGGCATGCGTGGACATGCAGGGCACTTCTCAGGTGTCACATACTTCTGACACTAGAACTTTTGGCTCTTTGCTTGAGAGGGTTCTTGGGTTACAGGGCAATTTTATATATAATCCTAGTTCTCCAGCGCCTTCCCATTTTATTCCAACTTACTTCCATGATTTTATTTCGTAGTGCTGGGGATGAAATAAGGGCCGTGCTGAGCCCTCTGCCACTGAGCTACAGTACCCCCTTTTCTCAACGATTTGCTTATTGAGTTTTTTTTGTTTGAGGCAGGGTCTTGCTGTAGCCCAGGCTGGCATGTTCTCAGCACATACATATACATACTGTTCTTATGATGAGTCTTTTTCATGAACTCCTGATTCTAGAATTTCCGTGACCTTGTCTGATAGCCAAAGGCCTTAAAAAGTCAATGTGGTGTGTCTTTATACCCCTCCTTTTTGGCTGTAAGATAGTTGGCTCTGTGTCTGTCTCTTACAGATAAAGCTAAACGTAGCCACATGCTAATGCCCTGAGAAGCTTTCTGGCCCTACTTAGTGTTTTGTCTTAGGTCTAGAGTGGGCTTGAATTTGTCTTGATGCTGATCGTTCAGGGACCACACCTTGAACTACTGGGCGAGATAATAGAATTCTCGTTGCTCTCATGTTCTCTGTTCTGCAGGTAGGGAAAACTTATGAGCTACTCAACTGTGACAAGCACAAGTCCATGTTGTTGAAGAATGGACGGGACCCAGGGGAAGTCAGACCAGACATCGCCCACCAGGTAACTGTTGGGTAGAGCTAATGGCCTCTGAGCTGTCTACAGAAGGCAGCAATACTGCTTCACAGTGCCCTGCTGTCTCCCTTTCTCAGAGCTTACTGATGCTGATGGACAGCCCCCTGAACCGAGCTGGCTTGCTCCAGGTTTATATCCATACACAGAAGAACGTGCTGATTGAAGTGAACCCCCAAACGCGAATTCCTAGAACCTTCGATCGCTTTTGTGGCCTCATGGGTGAGAAGCCTTAGGACTTAAGTTCTGAGTGAACTTGGCAAAGTGAAGAGAGGAAAGGGGTCACATACTCAGTCCGTCAGCAGTGGGGAGCTACTGCCAGAACAGGCCCCTGGTATTTTTCCACATATACGGAGATTTGACTCCTGTTCGGTGTCTGTGTAAGGGATAAAGTTGACAAGCCTGACAATGTCTGTTCGGAACATCTTTGAGGATTCAGTGCGGATGTAAAGGGACACACAGCCTAGTTTCCGGGGAGGGGGTGTTCTGCGCAGGTCACTGGGAGAATGTGATTTCATCCCACTTCTGAACTCTCGCTTTTCCCCTTCCTAGTTCAGCTTTTACACAAACTCAGTGTCCGGGCAGCTGATGGCCCTCAGAAGCTTTTGAAGGTGAGCTGGGGAAACCTGTTGGTAGGTTCTGGGGCTGGTTCTGGGGCTGACTTTGCTTTTTCTTCTTAGGTAATTAAGAATCCAGTGTCTGACCACTTCCCAGTTGGCTGTATGAAAATTGGCACTTCCTTCTCCATCGCAGACGTCAGTGATGTGCGAGAGCTGGTGCCCAGCAGTGACCCAGTTGTTTTCGTGGTGGGGGCCTTTGCCCACGGCAAGGTACAGTCTGGCTTCTCTGACGTTTCTGCTGTGTCTCTAACAGACAGAGCTAGAATCTCCAGTTTTTGTAGAAGTTTGAGATTGAAATATACTGCCGTTGAGACAGTAGCTCACCCATGAGGTCTGAACCCACTACAGGGAAGCACTGCCTGATCAGCTCCTTCTCTCTCAGGTCAGTGTGGAGTACACAGAGAAGATGGTGTCCATCAGCAACTATCCACTTTCTGCTGCCCTTACCTGTGCCAAACTTACTACAGCCTTTGAAGAAGTATGGGGCGTCATCTGAGAGCAGCAGAGCCTAGTTCTCAGACAGGACTCTTGGCGTTACGTCTGTGGACTCCTAATGTGTCTGCTGGAAGATCATCTTCTGTACCAAGATGGCAGAGTGGGAGCCAACACTGTATTTCCTATAAAGACTGTGCTTTTTTCTTTTTTGCAAACCTGATTGTTTTGAGGGTTCTTAAACTCAGCAGTACACGGTAGTGTAAACTGTCCCCCTTGGGTTCTGCTGTTCCGGACTTTGAAGGTAGGCCTTCCCGATATCTTAGATTCTTGTGCTCTCGAGGAGAGACCCCGATGAGCTCAGCTTCAGTGAGCACAGCAAACATGTATGAAAGAAAGCAGTCAGGAATGCCAACAGTGAAAAACTGAACAAACAGAAGTGATTTATCTGGTATAGTTCCAAGATAGAAAAAGTGGAGCAGGCAGGGCCTTGTACCCTCCCCTCCCCCCATGGGGGGGTGGTGGTGTCGGCACATATACAATCGTAGTGGATTGGCAGAAGAGAAACAACAGGTTCCTGGCTAGAGGGAAGAGATAAGGCAACGTGCATGGGGGAGTCCAAAGGGGGTGCAGCCCCTCTGCTCCTCCCACAAGAGCTTCTCCTTTGGCCCGGTGAACTTGGCTGTAGCAGAGGCACGGCTGGGAGTGCTGTGACGTCCAGTGCCCGGTGTCTGCTCTGGGGTGAGGAGTGCTGTGAGAAGGGACAAGTAGTTTCTGCACCAGTCCAGCTCTCGGCCACCTAAAAGGCGAGGTGTGTGGTTAGAAGGATGGTCAGAATAGCACCTGGTCCCTTCTAGCGAGTATAGAAGTACCCCAGAGCGCTCCCTAGTGGCCAAGCTATGCTAATCCACCCGAATCTCCAATAGCATTCCAAGCTGTCACCTGTAGACTACTTACCAGGGAAATCTATTATTCCCTTTTCTTTAACTTTTCTTTTCTTGGCACCATTGCTTTGTGAACATAAGGCAATATGAATAGCAGGCTGAAGAAAAAGACATGTCCAAGGAAGTACACAGATCTGTACACCTGTGGAGACAGACCGCAGAAAGAGTTGAGCCTGCTTGTCTCTCACTACTGGAGGTTTTGGTGATTCTGGCAGCCTTGCAGTCAGGTCCTCGCTACCTTAAGCCACTTGTCCCAGGTGAAGAGACAGAAGGCAGTCATGGAGTAACCCATAAAGAGCCAGTGGATGGTCTGTTGCACCAAGTAGTAGAAGGGCTGCAGGGCAGTGATGGAGGCCAGGCTGCTCAGGGTGGGGCTCTCCCGAATGAGGTTGGCGGCCTGGGGAGGGAGTGTAGAGGTCGTTAGTCTTGTCCTTATCCCCAACCCGTTTCCTACCACCCTTGAGTCCTACCTGCTTTTCTACAATAACAATGAGGAATTCCATCTGGAAGCAAATCAGGTATCCTGAGTGTAGGCCATGCCAGAGGGCCAAGAACAGCAAGGAGAGGCCTTGTGAGAGTTCTTTACTTCCAAGAAACTTGAGGCGTTTGAAGATGTAACTAGAGAAGAGGGTGGGCAAGGATGAACCTCAGACTTGACTCCTGCTTCTGGGCTCTGCCCCACGAGAGGAGTGCTGACTGGCTCCCACTTGTGGCCACTGGGGGTACAGGAGGCAGTGCTGATAGGAAGGCTTGAGATGGAGGAAAGCTGCCATAGTTCAGATGTAACAGAGGGACTATGGGTATAACACAAACAAGGGCAAGACCAGGATCTGCAGCCAAGGCTTGAGGGACTTTTACAGTTTTTTTGGGTGGGGCTGCCTGGGTGAGAACAGAAGCTTAGCAGAGTGATAGGAAGCATGGGCAGAGACGACAAAGCATCCTTGTCCTCACATTCAGGGAGGAAGGAGCCTGGGCTGTCCTCAGTGCTTACCGGGCCACCCAGGCATTGGTGTTGATGTTGAAGGAGGCGATGGTGCCAGTGAAGCGAGGAGTTGTCTCAAAGAGCCACACTTTCATGTTGGCACAGGCGTCCCATTTTGCATTCCCATTTTCAATGCCATTAAAGCCCAGCCCCGACAAAATGCACACTCCTTCCTGAGGGGAGGGACGGCTTAGGGTTCTTGTCACTCCACCCTCCCAGCCCCACCCCCAGCTTGTCTAAATATGACTTATCTTCCCTACTTACCGTGACCAGCCAACAGGTGACGTATTTGTACAGCACGAATTTGCCCCAGATCAGCATGTACATGCAGCGGAACCAGAAAGGGTGGTGCTTGAGAAGAGAGCACATGAGCATCAGGGGCGGCACAGTCCCCTACATGGTATTCTCAAACTTGGGGCTGGCTTCTTTGCTCCTAGCAGTGCCTGATGCCACATGTGCCACGACACTATAGCCCTACCTATCTGTAAGCAGCAGAGAGAGGCCAATAGCCACCCGCCTCCAGCTTTGCAAAGTCTGGGCATTTATACAGTCAGTACAGGGATGCCCACAGTCCTTGGATGCTCACAGTCCGTGTTAATTTTCAGATAGCTACCCAGAATGGACATGGAACTGCTGGGAGGTTTTCAGGGGAACTGGAGCAAGAGCCACTTTTCCCTCCCTCTTTGAGCCCGTCAGTCAAATGAAAGCAGGCTGCAGAGCCACCAGCCACTGCACTTTGCATAAAGCAAGGCAGAGGCTGTTTTAGGTGCTGCCCCGGACCCATGAAGGCTCGTTCGTGCAGGTGAGGCTTGGGTGGCACTGATGTCAACTCTCACAGACCTAGAGCAGAATCCAGCACACATCTCTAGATGGCAAGGCCTACTTCTCTCTTATCCCATTTGGTGAGGCAGTAGTCACAGTGGTATGCTGGCAGCCACTCACATCATAGTCTTCAGTGAGAAGGTAGTTTTCCGTGATGTGGGGGCTCAGCAGGGTGTAGCCCACCAGGTAGACAAGGCCCAGACTCAGGCGCTTGAGAGCAGGTATGGTGCTGGAAAGGAACAAGTGGGGTCACACACAGCAGAGCCTCGCCCTTCACCCTCTGACCTGCAGTCACGGAAAGGAGTGTTTCAGGGTGTGGTTACTGCAGGCAGTGGCACCAGGATCCTGTGCCTGGAGCTGTTTCCAGGAAAGACAGCTGTGTGCTTGGCCACTGCAAACCTGCATTACAGGAGTGAGGGCAGGGCGGTGGGAGCCGTGTGTGGGGTGCTTGTGCCTAACCCTCAGAGCATGCTTGAGTTCGAATCTCACCAGGCGTCATGTACAGAACAACTAGCAATGTCCACTCCTGCTCAAGTCCAGGTGCCAAGTTCCCTGAAGGAGTTCTAAATATATATTATGTATATATATATTATACATTTTTGTATATTGAACAGTGTCTCCCTACTATGTGAGAGGAAGCTTCAAAGGGAGGGGCATAAGGTGGGCAAATGGCTGGGGCAGTGTACACTGGGGAGCATGTAGATAGCTCCCACATGATACTGTGTAGTGGGGCCAATGTGCTAGGGCCGGCCTTTAAGAAAGTCACTTCGGAAGTCACAGAGGTCTTCAACCAGGAGGAGCAGTTACCTGTTTGGAGTCTTCCCTGGCCTGTCAGTCAGCTGTCCCTGCACCAGCTTCAGGTAGTGGTTCATTGAGAACTGGGGCCCTACCAAGAAGGCTCCATAGAAGTAGGAGAAGCCAGCAACTTCCAGCAGGGAAGGGACACCCCGTAAGGCGTATTTCTGTTGCTCAGGGGACAGGGAATTCTATGTTGAGAAGAGAATGCAAGGTTCAGAACAGACGTGAATCTTACCCTAAGCCAGTCTGAGCACTCCCAACCTTTGCACCACTGCCTGGAATTCTTTAGTTTGGCTTCTTGTGGGGCGGGGGTGGAGGGTTGCTCCATGTAGAAATGTGGGGAGCTTAATCAACAGCTGCCTGTGGCTGCTGTTGCAGATGCCTCGCTGGCACCGAGCTTTGGACTTTGTGTAAAGGCTGGATTCTGACAAGTCACCCTGCTTGGTCCTTGCCCAGTCGCTACCTGAAAGGTAGCTCACAGGCTAGGGAGTGAGGCAGAGGCAGGTCCAGTCTTTTGGTGACAGTAGCCTTTCTCCTTCCCTCTGGTTAATTAGCCTCTTTGCCAGAGTGCACACTTACCACGTCTTTGCCTCCATCATAGTAGTCAATGCACAGACCTGAGCAGAGAGAGGGGAAGGGGGGAGGAGACATGAGGGTGTGGTCTGAGGACAGACGGACAGACCATCCAGCCAGGACCGACAGGAACTCAGTCTAGTTTATTTTAGCTTGGGGGGGGGGTGAGGTAGAGGAGGAAGGCAGGACCCTTCCACTTACCAATGAGTTTCAATGTCAGGACACAGTGTGGCATTGTCCACTTTATATCGTAGTCACCAGTGGCTGTGTAGTAATATCCAGCGAGAAGGTAGGCCTGGGAGAGGGGAAGTCTTTACTCCACCATCACTGTACTGCTCTTCCTTTTCCTCCTCTCCCTCTTTGTTTGGATGGTCTTTGACCTCCAGCTGACAGTCACATCATAGTGTGGTCTTAGCCTTCCAAGCCTTTGCCACCAGGCTTGACCTCTTCACTTGAAATCCCGTTTCCCTCATTTTCCTTTCTCCTGGTCCCATCAGTTAAAACATTAAGAGGGTCTTATGAGCCAGGCCTGTTGGTGCAGACTGAGAATCCTGGCACTTGAGAGGGACTGAAGCCAGTTTGAGCTATTCAGTTTGAATCTGGCCTCAGTTACAGAGTGAGACCCACCTCAATAAATAGAAATAAGACGACCCTACAAATGTTTTTCAGACCGCAGTGAGGATGGGCTTGCTTGGGGAGACAGATGGACACGCCTAGCTTCTCCAGCACATTCTAAATTACTTTTCTGCCCTGCCTTTGAGTGACTGCCCTCATGGCCAGCTGGGCTAAACCTGGTGAGAACCAAGGAAGCCCGGTGATGGCACAGTCCAGAGGCCAGCAGAGTTACTGCTACAACCTGCTCAGGGCCTGTGACCAGCGACCTGCCCACAGCCAGACTGCTATGTGGTAGGAGGAGGGATTACAAACTAGATCTCCTGGTCACCATGCTACCACCCTCTGCCTTGCCCCTCCCCACACCTGCTGTCCATGCAACCTGAGCTACTAGGAGAAAAGTTTACCATCTGGAAGCAGAGGGTGGTGAAAACGGCAGTGACGGTGCGGCCCATGAGTCGCAGGATGAGGAACTGGAGCACAATACATAGCAGGGAGTGGTAGAACTGGTGGCCTGGGTGCAGGGAAGAGAGCAGCACTTAGGGTCATTCCTCCCCAGATCCCCAACCACACAAAAACAACACAGTAAGCAGCTGTGGGGGTTGGGGATGCACTTCAGTTGGCAGAGTGCCTGTCTAGCATGCAGGAAGCCCTGGGGTCGATCCCCAGGTGCACTGGACCAGGCATGGTCTTCCATGCTTCCAACTCAGCACTTGGGAAGTAGAGGCGGGAGGATCAAGATCATCTTCTATGTAGTTCAAGGCCAGCCTGAGACTGTTTTGAGGCTGTCTCAAAACAAACATTTCTACATCAGTGTACCATGCTAAGTGTGGAGGTCAAAGGGAACTAGAGGGAGTTGGTGATCTTCCTCCATGTGAGAAGATCATCACTAGCTGAGCCATCTCAGCAGCTCCTAAATAATGGTAAGTATTCTCATTATTAATGATTTTGAGACAGGATCTCACTATGTAGCCCTGATTGGCAGGGAACTCACTATGTAGACCAAACTGGCCCTCTCTGCCTCCTGAGTGCTGGGATTAAAGGGTGTGTGCCACAGTGTGTAACACTAAATTTACTTTTTAACTGGTACATAAAAATGTACATACTTATGTGGTACCCAGTGATGTTTTGATATATGTGGTACTGAGTATGATTTGACCTAGAGGGCCTGGTTCATGAGTTTTTAGAGAAGAATATTAGTGTACCTTATTTTGAATTATTTAATATACTGTTTTTCAGAATGTTTGAAAATATTTATCTTTATTTTTATTTATGTGTGTGTGTGTGTGTATGTGTGTGCCCATGTAGTCAGAGGTCACCGGGTCCCCTGGAACTGGAGTTACAAGTGGTTTTGAGCCACCTGACATGAGTGTTGGACTGAACTTGGGTCCTCTGGAAGAGCAAGTGCTCTTCACTGCTGTGCCATCTCTCCTGACCCCCAAATATACATGTGTGTGCATTCCTATGGATTCAATCTTCCTTTTGTAAAGATGAAAACCTCCTAAAACCAGGACTTCCTAATTTGTGAGTTTCTCTTAAGAGGATTTGTTTTGGTCCGTTCTCCCTGCCCCCTCCCACCCCAGGTCTCTTAGGGCAATGTCCTGCTCAATCCACTCACCAAAGTTGAAATAAGCAATTGAGAGGCCTGTCAAAGCATGGAAGAGATGAATGAGGTAGCTGTCCTTGTAGAAAAGGTAATGCCGATAAAACAGAGCCAATGGATAGCCTGGATGGGAGAAAAATAGGAAAAGGGTTACTTGTGCCTGGTGCCAGAGAGGAAAAAACACAGGATTAAGAAACTATTATTATTATGTTGTGATATATATGTGTGAGGACATCTGTGCTGCTGTGTACACTGTCAAACCACAGTGTTTGTGGACTCTGCTCTCTCCTTCCACTGTAAGTGGAATTCTGTAAGGTTAAGCCAGCCCCTTAGGGGGCGGGCTTGCCTCGGGTGAATGTTTACTTATAAATCGGGCGGGCGGGAGTCCAAGCCCCTTCTGCTTCCTGTTTTCTCGGCAGGAACCGTTGTACTGTAAGTCTATTTCTACATTAAAGCTGTATATATTTTTTACAATCTGCCTGCATTCATTTTACGTCAGTACAGGATTCAGGGATCAAACCCAGGTCTTCAGGCTTATTTGACAAGTGCTCTTTACCCACTGAATCATCTCCCTGACCCTCCAAAAGAAATACATCATATGGGTGCCAACAGAGAAGACAAAACAGTACTCACACAAATCAATTTCTTCTTCTTTTTTTTTTTTGTAAATATACATTTAGAACTGCAAGGGTTCCCCCCCTCCCCCAGACAGTTTCTCTGTCCTGGAACTCACTCTAGACCAGGCTGGCTTTAAACTCAGAGATCCTCCTGCCTCTGCCCCCCAAGTGCTGGGATTAAAGGCATGTGCCACCACTGCCTATCGAACTGCAAGTATTTTTAATCGAGGCAATAGAAAACCAAGTCCATTTCCACTACCAACAACTGAGGAAACAGTGCAGTGTCAACAGCAATCTCAGCACTCAAGCTCTATGGCAGGAGAATCCGGAAGTCCGAGGCCACCCTGGGCTACACAGTGAGTACCTGGCAGATGTGGATTACATAGCAAGTACCCAGCAGGGGCCTGGGCTCCATAGCAGATTCTGCTTTTTCTTTTTCAAGAAACCTAACAAGGACTAGGTATCTCCCTCAGTTGGTAGAATGCTTGCCTAGTGTGCTGGTTTGAATGCAAATGGTCCCCATAAGCTGGGTGGTGGTAGCACATGCCTTTAATTCCAGCATTTAGAGGCAGAGACAGGTGGATCTCTGAGTTTGAGGCCAGCCTAGTCTATGGAGTGAGTTCCAGGGTAGCCAGGGCTACACAGAGAAACCCTGCCTTGAAAAATCAAAAAAAGAAAGAAAATGGCCCCATAGGTCATAGTATCTCTTCACAGCAATAAACCCTAAGAGAGAAGTTGGTACCAGGAGTGAAGTATTGCTGGCATAGCCACACCATGCTTTTGTTTGGAGAAATAGTAGAACACTTAGGACCCTGGACTAGGAAAACAACTGGACACTTTAAGTGAGGCTTAATGGGCCATACTACTAGGAACATGGAAGACAGTGGTGGTCTGAAGTGTGGGGGGCCTGGCTCCAAAGTTTCTGGAGGAGAAGAATGCGGCCTAGAGACTGTTCTTGTGATACCTTGGCAAAGAATGTGGTTGTTTTCTGCCCTTGTCCAAAAAAATCTGCCTGAGGCTAAATTGAAGAGCTATGGATTAAGAGCATTGGCAGAAGGATTTCGAAAGAGCCTAGCATTGGCTGTTATCTGGTTATCAGTGGCCAGTCTTATGCAGATCTATAACGAGAAGGCGCAATCTTCACAAGGAAAATTACAAACTACAGTTTGAGGAGAAAAGGGGCACCAGTAAGTATAATGGAGCTAAAGCCTGTGTTCAAGAAGATGAAAAGATTAGAAAAAGCCTGATTATAGACAGAATAAAGGACAAGACCACCAAGCTAAGCTTCCAATTTGTGGAAAGGAACTGAAGAAAAGTTTAGAGCCAGGTGTGGGGGCGCACACCTTTAATCCCAGCAGAGGCAGGTGGATCTCTGAGTTCAAGGCCAGCCTGGTCTATAGAGTAAGATCCAGAACAAAAGCACAGGCAGAAAGGAAACCACTGAAAACAGAAAGCTGGTGAATATGTACTTGAACAAGGAGGCCATGTTCCAGCCCCAGCAAGCAGCAGAACTTGGCCGTTTCAGCCAAGTGGTTTTGAGTTTAGAGTCAAGGATACAAGAAAGGGGTTATGGAATTTGCCCCCCTGACTAACGAAAGCAGGTGAGGCCAGGTATGTGTCAGGAGTGTTTCTGAATGGAGACCTAGAGAGGCCATTCCGTGAAGCTGTATTGCCTTGGAGACCCCAAGATGTTAGAGATGCCAGAGCCATGGGATGCCTGCCAAAGAAAGCTGCTAACAGTGAGTGGAAACAGCCCAAGAGAAGTGTGTTACAGTCAACAAAGCAGAACAGAGTTGAGATCTAAAGAGTGTTTTAATATCAGAAATAGAGATGCAGAGTTAGGAGTTGCCCAGCTGGTTTTTGGTATTGCTTTGGCCAAGTATTTCCTCACTGTGTTCCCTTTCCTCTCATCACTCAGGAGGCAGAGGCGGGCGGACCTCTGTGAGTTTGAGGTCAGCCTGGTCTATAGAGCAAGTTCCAGAACAGCTAGGGCTGTTACACAGAGAAACCCTGTCTCGTCTTGAAAAACAAAACACCAAAAAAATTTCTCCTTACTGAATAATTATAAAAAGAAACAGGGACTGGGTATGACGGCACAGGTCTCCAATCCTAGCACTTAGGAGGTTGAGAGGCCAAGAAAAGAGAGCTTAAATTTGAGATCAGACTAGCCTATTTAAAGAACCTGCATAAACAAATACAAAAAACTCCAAACCAAAGACGAGAAGATGCTCAGTTATGATCAGAAAAAGTATTTTACACTTGTGGTCTGTCCTCTGAGGACAGCATCCTCAGACTTCTGAGAAGATAAGACATAAATTAATACCAAGCTATCTAGTGGGCTGGACTGATGTGGGAGTGTCATATATTAATCTGTTGATTTCATTGGTTAAGCAATAAAACTGCTAGGCCCATTTGATAGGCCCACCCTTAGGTGGGTGGAGTAAAGAGAAGGGAAGGCTGGGAGGAAGAGGAAGTGAGGTCAGACTCCGCAGCTCTCCTCTCCGGAGCAGACGCAAGAGAGACGCCATGCTACCTGCTCTAGGGAAGACGCACGCTATGAAGCTCCAACCCAGGATGGACTTAGGCTAGAATCTTCCCGGTAAGCGCACCTAGGGGCGCTACACAGATGATTAGAAATGGGCTAAATTAATATGTGACAATTAGCCAGTAAGGGCTAGAGCTAAGGGCCAAGCAGTGTTTAAAAGAATACAGTTTCCGTGTAATTATTTCGGGGCATAAGCTAGCCGGGCAGGGCAGGCGGCTTGGGGTGTTGGGGACGCAACCCTGCCGCTGCCCATATTACTACAGATGGCGCCCAACGTGGGGCTAACTGAACCCACTTAAAGCCTGAGAAAGCTTGGGAAAGAGTAAAGCATGTTTTCTTGATTGTGACAATTTCTCTGGTCTACTTTGCTTGCTAGAGGCAAGCAAGCCCCTCATCTAAGAGAGGCTTCCTGACTCAGCTTCAGCTGCAAAGCCTGCAGCTCATTAAGAGCTCCTGCCACGAAACATTTAAACGGTGTTGATGAAAAGCTGAACACATGCTTTTCGGTTTTCAGCCGTAGCAGGGAAAAAGCTGCTGCGCTGTTTAAAAATGCCAGCTTTCTGGGCCATCCTGCCAGGGCAAACTCTGACTGTTTGAGGCAGGAGGGCCGGCTACCGAGAGAGGACTTGAGTATTGTCTGTTGTAGCTCGCTGGCTGGCAGGGACCTTGAAATGCCAGGTGTGGCTATAAACATGGCTGCAGCCTGTATATCCGCCATGAGGATGGAAAGCTAAGGAATGGACTGGATCTAGCTGGCAAAGCCACGCCTTTAGTCCTACTGATATTGCTTGGTAAAGTAAAGGCTCTTGTGGTCAGAAAAAGAGAGATATACAGTAAAGAGAGATTCAAAGACAGATAAAATTTCTGAATGGTTTAAAGTGTGTTAAAAATATATGCAAGCTGAAAGTTGAAGTTCTTAAAGCAAAAAACAGAAAAAGGAAGAGAGTTGTTGTGTGTCCTAGTACACACCTTTAATCCCAACACTTGGGAGGCAGAGGGAGATAGACCTCTGTGACTTCAAGGTATGGTAGCACACGCCTTTAATCCCAGTGCCTAGAAGGCAGAGACGAACAGATCTCTGAGTTCAAGGTGTAGGAGCAAACACCTTTAATCCCAATGCCTGGGAGGCAGAGACAGGCGGATCTCTGAGAGTTCAAAGACAGCCTGGTCTACAGGTCAAAGATATACACTCAAAAAGCAAAAAGTTAATCTAGAAATGTCGCAGCTTAGATTCTTAAGCGCCTAGTGATTTAAAGGCGCAAATCAAAAGTGCTCCTGGATAGTAAAAAATTGCAGATTCACAATAGGACAGATTCAGACCACTAAATGAGTAACACTGTTGGATGAATGTACGCAGGCTTGGGAGAGAGAAGAAAAAGAATATAGAGAATAAAGTTAATGGTTTAAAAAGAAAAAAGTAAAAGTAAAGTCTTTAAAGAGACAGAGTACAGATAGTTATAGATATAAATAAAAATAAGCCGCGTAAAGATGGAAAATTCACAGAGAGTCTGGATTATGTACATTGTGTTTTCTTTAAAATTTTTGACTGTGAAGGAGCTAAGTACAGAGAGACATTTCATTACCTGGGCTGCCAAGCTAAACCAGAATGGATATAAGGGTATTACGATTTCAGAATTTGGGTCTAAGGATATGATGCTTTGGAGAGAGTCTTCTTTTGTTTTCACAGAGGATGAGACTCTATGGATTTCTTCTATTCCGATTTGGTATGATGGACCACGTCCTCCTGAAGGGTTGCTGTGAACATCTTCAGAAAATTGCTTTGCTCAACTGCCAACTGAGATAAACCTGGCACACAGGTTACACCCTAAATAATCTGATTAACGACGCCCCCATTCAGCAGGAAGCAGTTTGGAGAGAAAAAACTGCGCCCATGTTCCCAAATATAGTTTATAAATGTTCTTTTACATTTAAAGGGGGAAATGATATAGGTATGAATAATTTGCATTGATAGAGATTTAAGGTCAATTTTGTTATATGTATAAATGTTTCTGATGTAACTTTTACTTGATAACTGTTTTGTTATATGTAATTTTGCTATGTTAAGGTTAAAGCCTTCTTTTTTTGTTTAAACAGAAAAAGGGGAAGTGATGTGGGAGTGTCATATATTAATCTGTTGATTTCATTGGTTAAGCAATAAAACTGCTAGGCCCATTTGATAGGCCCACCCTTAGGTGGGTGGAGTAAAGAGAAGGGAAGGCTGGGAGGAAGAGGAAGTGAGGTCAGACTCCGCAGCTCTCCTCTCCGGAGCAGACGCAAGAGAGACGCCATGCTACCTGCTCTAGGGAAGACGCACGCTATGAAGCTCCAACCCAGGATGGACTTAGGCTAGAATCTTCCCGGTAAGCGCACCTAGGGGCGCTACACAGATGATTAGAAATGGGCTAAATTAATATGTGACAATTAGCCAGTAAGGGCTAGAGCTAAGGGCCAAGCAGTGTTTAAAAGAATACAGTTTCCGTGTAATTATTTCGGGGCATAAGCTAGCCGGGCAGGGCAGGCGGCTTGGGGTGTTGGGGACGCAACCCTGCCGCTGCCCATATTACTACACTGGACGAACTTTGGGCACCAACCAAGTTATAAAACTTGTTTTGGCACAGTATAAAACTGTTTTTCCAATTCCGTTCAGGATATGATCCAAGGACTATAAGCATCAGGATATGATCCAAGGACTATAAGCAAACTCTTTGGAGGGGGGGGGTGTTCCTAAAGTGCCATTGAGTTCTCCATAGCTTAGGCTGCTCACTTAATTAAAGGCTCAATACATTTGTTATCCCTAAACCAAAGGGAGCATACATTCATATGGCTTCGCTGCAGACTCATCCCCAACATTCTACCAAGCTGCTGAGCTGACATGCTTGTACTGGCATGTGTGGAGAATAGTCTCCCTCTTGGTGTTTTGGAAGGATACCTTAAGATTCTGTCAGTGTTTTTGAGCTGGTTATAGGACACAACTGCCATGGTTCTTGCTTCTAAAATAAAAAATGTAGGGCTAGGGAGATGGCTGAGCTGGTAAGCCCGAGAGGACTTGAGTTTGTTTGATCTCTGGGGCCTACACAGTGGAAAGTGAGAACCAACTCCTGCAAGTTGTCCTCTGACCTGCATATGCATGTACACACACACACATATACACACACATACAAACAAAATAAGTAAATGTAATAAAGTACTTAAAATATAAAATGCAGTTAGTTTATCATTGGCAATATGGTTTGTTTTGAGCTTGTGATAACTAATATTTTAAAGAGTCAATCAAACAAAATGCTTAATTATGTTTTTTTCCTCTCTCTCTCTCTCTCTTTCTCTCTCTCTCCTTTTCTCTCCCTCTCTCTTCCTTTCTGTGATTTCTGTGACGGGGTTTTTCTGTGTAGCCCTGGCTGTCCTTGAATGCCCTCTGTAGAGCAGACTGGCCTCAAACACAGCAGAGATCCGTCTGTCTGTCTGTCTCCCAAGTGCTGGACTAAAGGTGTGTGACAACAGCACCCGGCTTGTTTTTATTTGCAGTGTGAGGGACTGAACCTAGAGCCTCACACACACACACACGCTCAGAAAGCCCTCTGCCACTGAGTTATATCTCCAGCCCCTTTTCACACACTCGGAAAGTCCTCTGCCACTGAGTTATATCTCCAGCCCTTCTTCTTCACACACTCGGAAAGTCCTCTGCCACTGAGTTATATCTCCAGCCCCTCTTCTTCACACACTCGGAAAGTCCTCTGCCACTGAGTTATATCTCCAGCCCCTCTTCACATTTCACTGGTTTGAGACAGGGTCTCATGAAGCTGCCCAAGTTGACCCTGAAGTCTCTGCAGCCGTGACAGGCTGTGAACTGGTAAGCCTCAGCCCCCAGAGTAGCTTCATCACCAGTTGCTTGTTTTAAGCAAACGGATTACCACATAGTTGGCTGTTTGATTTGACAGAGGGTCTGTGTAGCTCTGGCCGTCCTGGAACTTGCTATGTAGATCATACTGACCTCAAACTCACAGAGATCCTCCTGTCTCTGCCTCCTGAATATTGGGATTGAAGGTGGTGCCACCATGCCCGGTTGTCTTTATATAGTATAGGCTGGCCTGGAACTCATGACCCTTTGCCTCTGTTTTCCAGGTACTAGGGCTTGTATTGTGACAGTAAATGACAAAACTAATTACTAGCTAGATGCAGTTCTTTCTGTCTGTGTGCTCACGAAATACCTTTTTCTTAATTTCTTTCAAACACAAAGTGTGCACATAAGTGGACTGGTACAGTTCGCATCTGCAACCCATGCGCCAGCTCTTGTTACTTCCATAAACATCCTGAGGATTACTGGTCTATTCCCTCATTCTATAAATATTTATGCAATGCTTCCTTTATGCCAGACATTGTTTATGGAGCTTTAATGGGAAGGGGTGGCATGCGACGCTTTCTTATTGGCAGAGATGGCATGATACGGCATTACTAACTCAAGGGAGAGGGGGACACCTATGACCAGTCAGATGGTGAAGTGAAGAGACAAGATGAAGTCTCATGTGAACAGACGTTGTGCAGGGAAGGAATGGGTCAGCAAGGAAGTACTTGTAAGAGCCACAAATCAGAGCCGAGTCTGGTGGTACTGGTCCCAGCACTCAGAGGCTAGGGGATGGGGCAGAGTTTGAGGCCAGCCTAGACTACATAAGGAGACCCTGCCTCAATAAAAGAAAAGGAAAGGGTGGGTAGGGTTGGAAAAGAGAATGTAGCTCAGTTGGTAGCACATGAAGCCCTTCTTCAATCCAAGGGCTACAGAGAGCAGATACTTGAAATCCCAGCACGTGGGAGGCAGAGGAGGATCAGGAGTTCAAGGACACTTGTGGCTGCGCAGCCGCAATTGAGGCCAGGGTGTGCTGCCTGAAAATGTGCCTGAAAGAAAATCCAATACCTTAAGCCTTTTTACTTTAAAAACTGTACTTAATTCTATGTGTCTGTGTGTGCACACACATATGCGTGCACAAGGGTACGGGTGCTGTGAGTGTTTAGTGGCGTTCACTCTCTTCCACTGTTACACAGTTTCTGGGGGCAGAATTCAGACGGGAGGCTGAGTCCAAGAGGTTCTAATTGTCGGAACGCTCATCATTTCTGGATAGAGAGAATTTATCTTTTGAGTGCTAAAACCGTTAACCATGTGTGATGCTCCCAATCTGAAGAACATAACACATTACTCTGCTCCCTAGAGCTGAAGAGTTTTTATTGTTGTTGTTGTTGTTTTGAGATAGGGTTTCTCTGTTTAACAACCCTTGCTGCCTGGAACTCGCTTTGTACACCAAGCTGGCCTTAAACTCACAGAGATCCACCTGTCTCTGCCTCCTGAGTAATGGGATTAATTAAAGGTGTGCACCACCACTGTCTGGCCTGAGTTAAAGAGAATTTAATATTTTTTCTTTTTTAAAAACAGGCAAGAGCCGGGCGATGGTGGCGCACGCCTTTAATCCCAGCACTCGGGAGGCAGAGGCAGGTGGATCTCTGTGAGTTCGAGACCAGCCTGGTCTACAGAGTTAGTTCCAGGACAGGCTCCAAAGCCACAGAGAAACCCTGTCTCAAAAAAAACCAAAAAAAAAAAATAATAAAAAAATAAAAACAGGCAAGATCTCCTGAGTAAATTGGGAGCATGGGAACCTTGGGGGAGAACTGAAGGTGGGAGGGGAGAGGCAGGGAGGGGAGCAGAGAAAAATGTAGAGCTCAATAAAAAAGAAGGCAACAAAAATAGGGTCTCATGTATCCTAGGGTGCCTGAATTTGCTCTGTAGCTGAGGCTGGCCTTTAATTCCTAATTCTTCTGCCTACACCTCCCGAGCCGGGATTACAGGCTTGCACCTCCATGCCTGGATCATACTTGGGGCTTTATGCACATACGCTCCCCCAGCCCCTAATTTAGCCTTTCTTTCTTTCCTTTTTTTTTTTTTAACTTTTAACTTTTTTGGTTTTTTTCTGTGAAACAGTCCTGGCTATCCTGATAACTTGTTTTGTAGACCAGGCTGGCCTGGAACACACAGAGATCTGCCGGCCTCTGCTTCCCGAATGCTGGGATTAAAGGTGTGCGCCACCACTGCCCAGCAAATTTAGCATTTCTTAATGATACAGGTCACTGCTATTCCAGAGCAGGGTCTTGATGACTCTCTGCCCTCTGGAGTGTGGGAAGCTGCTCAACTATAGAGGACTTACACTGTCCTGAACTCTGAGTTCTTGCAGAGTCCTCTTACAGTTTCTCCGTCCTTTCCCTTGCTATTCTGGGATCAATAGTCACTTCTTGAGCTTTCAACGGGCCTGCCAGGAATAGTTCCTCTCCCTATTTCTAACTTCCCACAGGCTTCAGAAAGCATAATTTTATGAGACCAAGAAAAGATACACGACAAGAACCATGGTCTTGGATATGCTCTTGTAGACTCGGCAGATAGGCCTGGTAGCTTTGGGAAGTGCGGAAGAGCGCAGGCTGTTCAGTCCCACACAGGTCAAGTACTGCTGCAGACTCGCAAACTCGTAAGAAGTTGAGGAACTGGCAAGAAAATAAAAAGAACTGAGCAAGTGGGGTCACCGAGAAAACACAGGCTGCAAGAGAGGGTGAAGCGGTGAGGAGCTGCCAAGGGAGGGAGGATGGACGGTGCTGGATGCGTTGCTGTGACAACCCAGGCCCATGGTGGGTATGTAAACACCAAATCTTGGCCTTGGCTGCCTCCCAACTCAGCAGGCTTTGGAGCCTGGGGACTGGGTCATCCCTTCAGGGAAGAGCTGTTTTTAGGAAGAGTGGTGTCCTACAAGCTGTTTCTGAATCCCAATTCTTTGTGGGAACCAGTGCTCAATGCAGCGTCAACCATCACAACATCACAATCAGCTGAAAAATGTCAAAGCACTGCAGCACCTGTTTGCCCAGCAGAGCCTTGAAAAGGAGCTGCCAGCAATTCCTAGAGCAGCCCGGCTTCAGCACCACCTCGCTAACATCCTAAAGATGGCCGAGACTGAACTCGGTTTGACAGCCACTGTCTTTCATTTAATCTCAGCCAGTGGGTTTTGATGCTGCTGACCCAGAGGGTTCTGAGCACCCCTGGCAGCATAAGTCTCTCTCCTTTCTGACTGCTGAGGTCAGCCTTCAGAGGTGAAGCCTGAGGGCCTAATGTATGCCCTGAGGCCAAAGAATCTGTTAGAAGAGAAGCAGCATCCAGGACCTGCTGTGCACTGTATGGCAGGCTGCTGGGACAAAGGGGACAGCAGACCAATAGCACAGGCAGGCTGGGCTCCCTCGTCACAGTTGTCTGTGTGCTTCTGACTGAGTTGTGCTCGGGACTAGGGAAGTCACACTCCAGGTTAGCATCTCCTGTGCAACACGTGCAGTTACTTATTAATCTAAAGTTGTGAGGCTTCATTTGAAGAAAACAGAAGTGAACGGTTTTCAATAAAATCTGATACATTTTGTCTTTCATACCTGCAGCAGCCATTTATGAACTCCGCAGGAATGATATGGCCCCATTTGGTCAGTCAGTAGATCACATGACCCAGGTCAAAGAAAATAAGCTGTTTGTCAAGTGAGGGGAAGAAGACGGAGCTCAAGTGCTACATGTTGCTGGGCCAGCTGCTGATATCCATTCTACAGGACAGCCCCCTCCCACACACCCCTGGAGAGGGGAGATGGAACCTAGGGCCTCACACATGCTCGTTAAGTGCTGAATCATGCCCCCCCCCCCCAGACTGCTTTCCTGGTTCCTAGAACATCCAAGCTTACCTATTTTTGCTATAGTGTCAGTGTTCACACAACTTAATATGCTCCTCATGCCAAACCACGCCAGTCCTAACTTCGCCTATTTTAGTCCCATATGCCCTGGCTCCTCCCTGGATATTTTTAGTGCGATATTTCATACTATCTCAAATGCCATCTAACTAGAGCTGATTTTCTACCTAAAACAACCTTCTCTTACACACACCCGCATTCAAACGCTTGGACTGGTCTCTGACTCTTGGCTTTCTTTGGCTTCCTATATCTGGTTATCAAACCAAATCCTATTGCTTTCTAAAGTATCTCTTCATTATTATAACCACTTTTTTTTTAAAAAAAAAAAAGGTGATTATTTTACTTTATATAGTGAATGTTTTGCCTGTATGTACATATGTGTACCATGTACCTGCCTGGTGCTTGGGGAGGCCAGATGAGGAATGTCAGATCCCTGGAACTGGAGTTGCAGACAGTTGTAAGCTTCCATGTGGGTACTGAGAACTGATTTTTTGGTTTTTTCAGACAGGGTTTCTCTGTGTTGTCCTGGCTGTCCTAGAACTCACTCTGTAGACCAGGCTGGCCTTGAACTCAGAGGTTCGCCTGCCTCTGCCACCTAGAAGTTCCTCATAAGTAAAGCAAGTGCCTTACCCACTGAGCCATCACATTGGCCCCAAAGTCTGTGATTTAAAGCCATTTTCCTTTATGATTTGTTTATTTAATGTGCATCAGTGTTTTGCCTACATGTATCCCCTGGAACTGGAGATATAGACAGCTGTGAGCTGCATGTGGGTGCTGGGACTTGAACCCTGGTCTTCTGGAAGAACAGCAGTACTCTTAACTACCTCCAGCCTCTTAAGGACTGTTTCCTGGACTACATTTCTAACTAATATCCTATGCCCCCACCCCCTGCCATGGTTTTTGCTTTAGTTAAAGCAGATCTGTCTGGTTTTATCCAAAGATGTTCTTGGTCTTTTGTGGCCGTACACTGGCCCTGCCATTTCCTGTGTGTGGAACAGCTTTTCTAAGAACCTCTACAAAGCAAAATCCTGGCCATTCTTCAAAACCCAGTTAAGTGTCTCCTTCAGACTGTAGGGAACTTATGTCTTAATGTATCATGGACTCATGACTTAATTGCCTGGCACAGAGCTGAGACTTTCCTCTGGCATGTCACTACACAATGCCGCACACCATGCCTTACATCTCGTAGTTTATGCCTTTGGAGATCTGACAACGTGTTCGCCTCTGTACTTTATATAGATAAAATTGTTTGAAGATTTCTTTCATGTGTGTGAGTGTTTTGCCTGAATGTATGTATGTGCACCATGTGTCCCTCGTGCCCACAGAGTTCAGAAGAGGGTACAGGAGCCCCAGGAACTGGAGTTAGGGATGGCAGAGCAGTAAGTACACTGACGTGCCGAGCCAGCTCCTCAGCCCCGCATACTTCACATTCATTTTGTGTGTTTGGTCAACAGTTACTGACCCTCACATGCTGTACCAGCTTCCTTATACACACTGGGGGTGCAAACAGAACTAGATGTGCACTAACTACATCATGTGACCTTGACATAGGTTCCAACAAGCTCAGGTTGTCAGGGTTGCACAGCAAATGCTTTTACCTTCAGAGTTACTACCCAGCTTCTTTTTGTCAATTATAATATCCCTTCCCTCTTTCTTGGTACTGGAGTTTGACCCTGGGGCCTCACAGATGCTAGGCAAGCGTCCTATCATGGCTCTTATCATTATTATGTTGAGTGTGCAAGTGGGCACTCATGTACCACAGTGCTCGAGCAGACGTAAGGGTCGATTTGGTGCTATCAGTTCTCTACTTTCACCTTTACAAAGGTTTCAAGGATTGAACGCAGGTTGTGTGCCAAGTGCTTTTACCCCTTAGCCATCTAGCGCCCAGCAGTCCTGTTTTATTTTTGAGTCCACTGTGCTGCCCAGGCTGGCCTTGGCTTAGGATCCTGTTGCTTCAGTCTCTGGAGTTTCTGGGGTTGCAGCTCTGTGTCACGCTTCATCTAAGAGCATGCTGCTTACTAAGTTAAGGCACTGCATTGGTAGAGGAGCTGACATTAGAGTGACAGACCAACCTGAATCCTTGTCCTGCTGCTTCCTGTCACTTCGAGCTGTGTGGAGCCAGTCTTTTTGAGGTGCTCTGTCATTAGTGAAATGAGCATCTGCTGCATCTGTCACCTCGGCCTGAACAGTGACGTGTCCAGTGACCTCAACTAGTTATACAGTCTACTCCCATCCGTGTGTTGTTTCCCCATCAGATGTCTTCTCTAACTTAGAGCCCTCTCTCTTGATTTCACATTTGGTACCTGCTTGTCATCTGCCCAGGGAATAGCTTGGACTCACCAGGTGCAAGCTGAGCTGCTGCATAGCAGAAGCTGCCCCTCTCGGGGCCTTGGCTATATAGCCTTGGCTGGCCTCAAACTCGAGACCACCTGCCTCTCCTCCCATGCTGGGATTAAAAGGCGTGTACCACCATGCTTGGCTCCTCCACATTTCAGACTGTAACCCACTCTTCTGTTTACTCAGAACAAATACCCTGCCATCATCTTTAGCGTCCTTCCCTATTCACAACCAGCACGTTCTGTAGGCCCTACCTTTAAAGTCAATCAAGACTCTGCCTACTTCTTTTCCCCTCTTCTGCTTCCTCCGGCCAAGTCACCATTGTAATTACAGTCGCTTCCTGACCGGTCTCCTGTGCTCTGGACTCCTTATGCTATTGCAGCACCCAGACGATTCAGCGCTGAGTCAGCTAGTAAAATCTGCTCGGAACCCTCTGAAGGCCAATCTCAGAGCAAAGGCTCTTGTCCAACCAGAACATGCAGCATCCAGTCACCTTCTCTGCCCTTTTTCTCTGACTCATCTCTTCCCCTGCTTGTCACCCATCTGCCCTCTTCCTGGAATGTTCTAATGGGGTCAGTCTTAGAGTCTTCACATTAAGAGTTCCCGGCATAGGATGATCTTTCCATAAGATTCCTCAGCATTTCAAATTTTGGTAAAAGTCACCTCAACAGTGTCCTACCTAACACTGTATGCACTCTCCGTCCGTGTAGCCATTCCAGCAACACACACTAACCACACCAGTGCTCTGTCTAATTTGCCCCTTGGCACTCACCGCTGTTAGCATACTGTATACTTAGTTATTTATCAGTCTTTGTTCCTTACTGTACACACAGTAGTCTCAGTACCTACTGCAGCTATCATTAAGCAGCCATCACACGGCTAGCACTGCATTAGCATTAAGAAGAATACGGCAGATTGTCAGAAACACCTTTTCTTTTCCTTTCTTTCTCTTCCTTTTTCCCCAAAGAGACATGGTTTATCTCTTGTATCCCTGGTGGTCCCGGAACTAGCTCTGTAGATGAGGTTGGCCTCGAACTCACAGAGATCTGCCTGCCTCTGCCTCCTGAGTGCTGGGATTAAAGGCGTGCCCCACCACCGCCCAGCACTTTTCACTCTTAAGGAGCTTGCAGCTTGCTCTTTAGAGATGAAAGAAAATCAGATGTGTTCTATGGCAAGTGCTAATGGTATGGAAGTCAGTTCCGTAGGGTTTAGAGAGAAGACATCAATCATAGCTAGAGCAGGGGTGAATAAGGCACACCCAGGGAGGAAGAGCCAAAAACAAGGAAATTGGGGAGTGCATTGCACATGCACAAGACGCCCCAACATAAAGATAAATCCCCAAAAGACCGTGTTGGAGTGCAAGAGCAGCGTGGTACAAGGCTGGAACAGGACCTCGGGGCACAGCCAGCGCCCCTGGGACCACCTGCTGCCCTTTCACATTTGCATTCCTCCTGCTTTGTGCAAAGAACGCCGGAGTCACTCCTAAAAGTCACAATCGCAGCACAGGGAGCGGCTGGCTGGCCACCGCACCAAGATGTGGTTGAACCCCGCCCAGGCCATGAGTGGAGCTGGGCTTCCTGGGGCCTGGACACTAGTGTGAAGCAGTCCCTAGTGCTTCTCTGGGTGCTCATGCTCAGCTGGTTTCTTCACCTTCAGACTCCTGCAGCTCCCTGCCGGGCTTAGCGCCCCAGCCTCCGTTTGCAGAGGGGTCTCTGCAGCCAGTTAAATAAACCAGACAATCCATGTGAAAAAAAAAATTCAGTTTAGAGTCTTTGTGTGGTGTGTGTGCTTGTGTGGTTTAGAGTGTTTGTGTGGTGGTGTGCTCCTGTGATTTAGAGTGTTTGTGTGGGCTCCTGTGATTTAGAGTGTTTGTGTGGTGGTGTGCACACTTGTGTGCTCCTGTGGTTTAGAGTGTTTGTGTGGTGGTGTGCACACTTGTGGCGCTCTGAGAAAAGTTCTCTGCTTTTACCTGTACTTGGTTTCCAGGTTTGAGCCCCAAGTGCTTTTATGTGCTGAGCCATCTTGCCAGTCTTTTTATAATTTTATTCTTTATTCTTACTGTGTGATTTCCCTGTTCTTTTGAGTCTAAAGTAAAGGCAATTAAAACAGCAAACTAAACTACTGGTAATTTTGTCTGACAGATTGCACGGCAAACCAGTCACCTTGATCAAATGTCAAAAAAAGTTTGTTTATTTGAGACAGACTTTTGTTGTTTAGCTCAGGCTGGCCTGGAACTCCATAGAGCTCCAATTTGTAATCCTCCTGCTCCAGTCTTCCAAGTGCCAGGATTACAGGTATGCCTGGTCTGTGTTTTTCAGTTCTAATGAACACTGCAATAACTCTCTCATGATATTCTCCTTTCTGCATCCAAGTTTAAGATGGCTAGATGAGGCAGAGGGCTCCCATGAGCTTGTCACTTGGAGAGATATATTATGTGCACACGTGCATATATGCACAGTGCTGTTCCTGTTTGCTTTACTTCTGTGGTATCCTGGGATACTTTTTCAGCCCAGGCAATTCACAACACCCTTTATTTTTGTGGTGACTGGGATTGAACTCATGGCCTTGTGTGTGCTCCCGAGATATTCTAATAGCCCCAGCTTCATCACCCTGTTTTTTTAAACAGGGTATCACTATGTAGCCCTGGCTGTCCTGGAACTTACTTTGTAGACCAGACTAGGCTGGCCTCGAACTCACAGAGATCTGTGTGCCTCTGCCTCCTGAGAATTGATATTCACGTCTTGCACCACCTAACGTCTAGTCCTTTCCTTTCCAGGAGAGGAATGGGAAGGACAGATCAGTTTCCGAGAAAGGCGCAGACGAACGCTAAAAGTATGGAACTGATTGCCCAGGAGTCTCCCACTGGGCTAAGGACCACAGAGGTGAACTGATTGCCCAGGAGTCTCCCACTGGGCTAAGGACCACAGAGGTGAACGTACCTGGACCGTGAATCTACTTATTTCAAGGTCCCCTGTCACATGACTTGGCAGTTAGGAAGAAGGTGGTACCACTCAAAGTGCTAGAGATTGGCTGGCTACCTTGGAATTGGTGATAGATAACAAGAAAGAAAGATAAACAGCAAGACAAGACCATAAAAAGGCAGACAAAGGCTGAATGCTTGCAAATGCCTACATTGAAGGACTGGAAACCAAAGAGCCTAGGAAAAAACAAAGCCCCCAGAAAAACCGAGGCAAACCAGGCTCCCACGTGTGTGAGAAGGAAGGCCATTTCAGATGTTCATTTGGGCGGTGGTGGCACACACCTTTAATCCTAGCACTTGGGAGGCAGAGGCAGATGATCTCTGAGTTCGAGGCCAGCCTGCTCTACAGAGCAAGTTTCAGGACAGGACAAGGAGAAACCCTGTCTCAAAAACAAACAAACAAACAAACAAACAAAACACACACACAGAGTTTATTCTCAAATGTTACAGGTGCCATCCAGATGGCTCAGTGGGTAACCCAATGGCCTGAGTGGAGTCCCTGGGACCCACATGTAGGAGAACCAAGTCCTACAAGTTGTCCTCTGAGCTCCACGCACGTGCCATGCCACTCGAGTGCTCACACAAACCCACGTACACAACACATAAATGGATAAAGATGTAATGGACTCGTAGAAGCCGGAGTATGTGCATGTGAGTGTAGATGCCCATGGAGGCTGGAGCTGGAAATTTATGAAGTTCTACTGATGTTTTTGTTTTGAGGCAGGGTCTCATGCACCTCAGGCTGGTTTCAAACTCACTATGTAGCTGTGTTGGGCTTTTAGCTCCTGATCCTCCGGCCTCTAATTCCTTGCTGGAGCATGTTTTTAATCCCAGCACTTCATGGATCTGAGTTTGAAGCCAGCCTAATCTACATAGTGAGTTAAAGAATAGGCAGAGCTATGTAGAGAGACCCTGTCTCAAAAAGAAAAGGGAGGCACCAAGCCTGGCTCTTTGGTTTACTTTTGGTTACGGCAGACCAGGGATTTTTAGGAGAGGGTGAAGCTCAGCTCTGGATACGCTCAGAACAGTTTCTTTTTGATCAACAGATTAAGCCTGCCTGGTAGTGTGGGCAGGGTGCCACCGTACCTTCGTACTCCAGCAACCTTGCATATCTTCAGCTGAGTCATGGATTCCTAGAACTGAAGAAACCTTAGAAATCATATGCTCAAACCCTTAATTAGACAGTTAAGAAACGGAACCCTAACGGGGATAAATGGTGTCCTGAAGTTACTAGAGCAAGGCTCAAATTAGAATCTGCACCTGACTTCACCTAAACTCTAGCCTGTGCCTGGGAACTTGGCGGTGACCTTGGAGTGGTGTCAGTAATATCGAACAGTTCCTTTAACACTACAGCTATATTCTCTGGTCTTCCGATAACAATCTGTATTCTCACACTTGGTCACCCCTCCCCATTTTTATGCTTGCTTAACTCACTGTTTTCAAACATTAAAAAAAAAGAAATCAGGCTGGGCGGTGGTGGCGCACGCCTTTAATCCCAGCACTCGGGAGGCAGAGGCAGGCGGATCTCTGTGAGTTCAAGACCAGCCTGGTCTACAAGAGCTAGTGTTCCAGGACAGGCTCCAAAACCACAGAGAAACCCTGTCTCAAAAAACAAAAACAAAACAAAACAAAATTCTTATTTTAAGGTGTCAGCAGTCCCAGCTAGTTGGGAAGCTAAATAGTTTGAACCCAGGAATTCCAGGACAGCGTGGGCAACACATATAGTGACACACAATCTCAAAACAAAGTCGCTTCATTTTAATGCACCCTTAACAAAGTGCTTTCCTAGCCTTTGTTAGTTTAATTAGTGGGCACTCAATTCCCTTCTCTAACACCCAGGGGCCAGTTCCAGCATTTTGCTAACAGTGACAAGGGACTAGGAAATTAGGACAAGCAGTCAAGCGTCCTGGGGAAGAAAAGGAGTAGGCGATATTATTGCTGTGTTCCAGGACTGGAGATTGAAACCCGAGTCTCATGCACGCTAGGCCAACAGTTAGCTCTTCCACTGAGCTACAGCTCTGGGCTGGAGGATCTGGTCATGACTTTGATCTCTGTATATAGCCCATGCTGAATTGGAAGTTACAAGGTAGCCAAGGCTATTTCTAAACTTCTAACTCCTGACCCCCCTGCCTCTCTAGTGCTGGGATTGAGGCTCCTGGTGTGCCCCACCACATCTGGGGCTGAAGATAATAATAATCTGAAGATGAGCTAATGGGTGGTGAAAAAGAAAAAGCATTTTTGTGAATGTTAAAAAAATATTTTTTTTTAGCCTGGCATAGTAGTGCACGCCTTTAGTCCCAGCACTCGGGAGGCAGAGGCAGGCAGATCTCTGTGAGTTCGAGACCAGCCTGGTCTACAAAGCGAGTGCCAGGACAGCTATGGCTGTTATTCAGAGAAACCCTGTCTTGAAAAACAAAACAAAATTATTATTTTTTTTAAAGTCAAGGATAGATAGTGTACATCTGTAAATCCCAGCACTTGGGAAGCTGAGGCAGAGGATAAGGAGTTTCAGGCCAGCCTTGGCAACACAGGAGTAGGTCAGCCTGGGCTACATGAGACCCAGTTTCAAACAATAACAATTACAAGAACTTTTTTTTTTGTTCCTAAACCCATCAAAACAATCTAATCCCAACTTCCCCAAAACCTCACCAAGAGTGTTTCTTTACTTTTTCCATTCAAGCCAAGCAGTCTTAGGAACCAGGCTTCCCACCCCAATGCTAATGCTGATCTGTGAAATGGTGGCTCCACCAGTATCAGCCGAGTGAGCAAACCGTGCTGACACAGGGGCCAGACTCCCCCATCAGCTTGTGGCTGCCCCCAGGAGCGCTTCCAGGCTGAGCAGACAAAAGCGAGGACAAGCACAGCATCTCCTCCAACAGCGAGAGACGAGGGCTGACACAGCCATTCCCCATCTTAGAAGAGTGACAACAGACATTCAGAGGACTTGGAGGCACTCAGAGGGCCTGCCTGCCCTCCTGTCGCTACTAACTGGGCCATTTAATCACATCTTAATTCTTTGCAAATTACCGAGCCCAAAGGTCCATATGTTGAAAGCTTGTTCCCAGTGTGATGGTACCGAGGGAGTGGAACTGTTTTTTAAAGATTTATTTACTTATTTTATGTATATGATTGCTCTATCTGCATGTACACCTGCATACAGAAGAAGTCACCCCATCTCACTACAGATGGTTGTAAACCACCATGTGGTAGCTGGGAATTGAATTCAGGACCTCTGGAAGAGTAGCCAGAGATCTTACTTATTTATTGAGGCTGGGTCTCATGCTGTAGCTCTGGCTGGTCTGGAATTCACGATGTAGCCAAAGCTGCCTCAAACTCATGGCAGTCCTCCTGTCTCAGCCTTCCAAGAGCTAGGATTACAGGTGTGAGCCACTACGGGTTGTGTGAGTGTGCTTGTATGCATTCTATCCTTTCTATGTATCTACATGTATGACAGTATGTGTAGTTTGTATAGTATAGCATGTAGCAGTTTGAATGTACTTGGCCATACCCACCATCTCATAGGGAGTGGCACTACGAGGAGGTGTGGCTTTGTTGGGGTGGGTACGACCTTGTTGGAGGAAGTGTGTCAGTGTGGGGACAGGTTTTGAGGTGTCCTATGTTCAGGATACCACCCAGTGTCTCAGTCAACTTCTTGTTGCTTGTAAGATATAGGACTCTCAGCTATCTCTCCAGCACCATGTCTGCCTGCATGCCGCCATGCTCCCCACCATGATGATAACGAACTGAACCTCTGAACTATAAGCGAACCACCCCAATTAAATGTTTTCTTTTATAGGAGTTGCCATGGTCATGGTGTCTCTTCGCAGCAATAAAAACCCTAAGGCACAGTACAGTCTGATAATTGCTCCTTTATTATTAATTATTGCTGATTCTAAATGTACCTAATTTAGCAATTAAGCTTCATTACCAGTGTGTATGTCTAGAACAGGAGACACAGGCTTGATGGGATTCACTCAGTCTTAGACTGCAGCCCTATGGATTAATGGGAGAATATTATACTTTAAATAACTTGAGACGATATCTACTCATAAATGTTCAAATATTTCATATAAGCATATTTATACCCAACTTCTTAAAAAACTGGGTAGTCTCTGAAATGTTTTAAAGCTCCTGGTGACTCCCATGCTCAGTTTGCCTTGGATTTTATGTTTTTTAAAATTTATTTGTGCCGGGCGGTGGTGGCTCACGCCTTTAAGCCCAGCATTCGGGAGGCAGAGGAAGGCAGATCTCTATGAGTTCGAGGCCAGCCTGGTCTACAAGAGCTAGTTCCAGGACAGGCTCCAAAGCTACAAAGAAACCCTGTCTTGAAAAAAAAACAACAACAAAAAACAAACAAAAAATAAAATTTGATTTGTTTCATGCCTGACTTTTGTTATTGTCTGTTTTTCGAGACAGGGTTTCTCTGTGTAGCCTTGGCTGTCCTGCAACTTGCTCTGTAGACCAGGCTGGCTTCAAACTCACAGAGATCCACCTGTCTTGGCCTTTTTTTCTTCTAAAGTCATTTCTTTTTTAAATGCCTATTATTGTTATTTGTGTGTGTGTGTGTGTCTGTCTGTCTGTGTATAGGAGGAAGTCAGAGGGATGTCAGATCCCTGGGAGCTGGAGTTTCAGACAGTTTTGAGCAGCTTGATGTGCGCACTGGGAATCAAACTTGGATTCTCTGCGAAAATAGTATGTGCTCTTAACCACTGAGCCATTTCTCCAGCCTCTGTCTCTTTGAGTCCTGGAATTAAAGGTGTGTGCCACCATGCCAGGTGACATTTTTTTTCCTTAAAAATCAAAACAAAGAAAGAAAAAAAACCCCAAGATTATTATGTATAATCTTTGAGTAACAAAAATTCTGTATTAAAAAAAATTGACCACCACACAATAAACCTGTAGTGTCAGGTGGGGAAGGATCCTGGCTGCCTGTGCCAGTGTCAGGCCCTAGAAGAGGCCAGGCTGAGAAGATTCTGCCAGGGCTGTGACTCCCAGGGAAGCCAGCTGGGATGTGGGTGGCACCTCCAAGAAAATCTGAAGGGAGAGGCAGCAGGACGAGTTGGCTGGACTTTGGGATAAACAGTTACTTTTAGCTCAGGGGGCTCAGAATGGGAAAGTTTCTTAGTATAGGGAACCTACCTCTTCCTTGGTCATTAACATGTTTATGTGTAGAACAAGTCTTGTGCACATCCAGACATCTTCAGCAAGAATGCAGCCAGAATGACAGGGAGCAGGGACAAGGCATCGGGATGGAGGAAGCTGCATTCCCTAGACTAATTTCAGCAGCAAGGAACTGAGAAAGGCCAGGAGTGGAAAGACTGGTGGCACTCCTGAAGCCTAGGAGTTTCTTGCCCAGGAAAAGGGGGTGGAGCTGCCAGTGCACAGAGAGGAGCAAGTCTACATCTGCTTGCTCATCGCTCTCCCATCTTCTTGTTCCGCCTTTTCTTTCTCTTGAAATTGCTTTATCCCATTTTTAAAAGATCTACTCTTATTAGTTTTAATTGTGTGTATTCACATGAGTGCAGGTGCCTAAGCCCAGATCTTCCTGGAGCAGGAGTTACAGGCAGTTTGTGAGCTACCCAATGTGGGTGCTGGGAACCGAATTTGGGTCCCCTTAGCCGCTGACCCATCTCTGGCCTTTGTGCCCAGTTTTTTTTTTTTTTTTGAAACAAAGTTTCTCTGTGTAGCCTTGGCTGTCCTGGAACTCTCTCTGTAGACCAGGCTGGCCTCAAACTCACAAAGATCCACCTGCCACTGCCTCCCAAGTGCTGGGATTAAAGGTGTGTGCCACCACTGCCCGGCTTTTGTGCCCAATTTTTGCAATTCAGGTTGTACGGGTTATTGTTCTCTCTCAAAGAAGCCTAACCAAGGCCTTGCTCCCTTTATTTAAGGCCCCGGTTTCCAGGGGAGAGAAAGTCCATTCCGGTCTCGTCTGCTCTGCTCTGGGCTAGGACTGCTCAAGGCCAGCATGGTCACACTGCCCTGGGATTTATGAATCACCTGGTTTCTTCCCAACTGTCCCAATACTGCCCCCTTGTCATTACTGGGGTCAAGCCTGACTTCTGTAACATAGACGAGGTAGGTGAGATGTCTGTCTAACAGGTGTCTTAGCAATAAAATAGTAAGCTCTGCGTTGCCTAGTTATGATGCTACCAGGAGGAAAAGTAGCCTGAACTGTCCAATTGTTGGATTCTTACTCTCCTCTTACTTCTTAAATAGAAAATAAAATGAGCTTGTGGTGGTGGCACACGCCTTTAATCTCAGCACTCGGGAGGCAGAAGCAGGCAGATCTCTGAGTTCGAGGCCAGCCTGGTCTATAGAGTGAATTCCAGAACAGCTAGGGCTACACAGAGAAACCCTATCTTGAAAAACCAGAAACCAAACCAAACCAAAACCTTGCAATTGCCCTAATTAGAAATCGCCCAGGACATGTCAGCAGCATCCTCCCAATTTAACACTGTCATCAAACTTCTGTTTAATGAAACAGACTGGAAGACCTTACTAAAGATTTTAAATATAGGTTTAAGCACAAGGGTTAGGAAAATAGCAGTTGGAAGAAGCAGCAGACATGCACAGGTGTGGGTTCGGGCTGCTGGGAGGAAAATCTCTACCACCTGTCAGCTTTAAAACAAGATTCCAAAAGAAACGTGGCACAAAATGCTCCCCCTTCCCCACCATGGCATTTGTGGAGTACACAGGGGTGAGATGCTCTATCTGATTATTTTATCCCATTAAGCACAAATACCGTTTTATTCTTACTACATGAACACATTCTATTATTACTGTTTTTCATTTTCTCACATCTCATATAGTAAGTTAAAGACAACTGAATAGCTCTCTCATCCCTTTTACTATTACTGTTATTTCTCAAATTTTATGTATAAGAGTTTTGCCTGCAAGTATGTCTATGTACCATGTCCAGAAGAGTGTCCTGGATCCCCTGTGGCTGGAGTTACAGACAGGTGTGAGCCACCATGTTGGTGCTAGGTTGAACCCTCTGGAAGAGCAGCCAGTGCTCTTAACCACTGAGCCACCTCTGTAGTCTCTCATTCCCTCTTTTTAAAAAGTTATTCTTTTATAATTGCGCCAGAGCGATGCACATGAGCACGTACACACACACACACACACACACACACACACACACACACACACAAAACACACATGATATACTTTGACCATATCCTCACAGTCAGTATCCTATCAACTTCTTGAGTAAAATACTGTTTATTAATTCATCAGTTGGTAGAGCAATGGACTGTTTCCACTTCTCAGCTACTATAAATCACTTTGGTTTCTGTGAAGAGATGCTTTCGGCACTCTTGGGTCTTCCGCTAGAAGCACTGAACTGGTGGTACCTGCAGTACAGGTAAGAATGACTTCGGGCACTTCTTTTTGCAGTTAACTTTCTGAGAAACTGCCAAACTTTCCACAGACTATAGCATTTTACTCTTCTACTAGCAGTGTAAACTGGTCCAACGTCTCCAAGTCCTTGACATCATCATTCTGTTAGTCTGTCTGACACAAGCTATATACAGCTCAAGCTGGTCCACATGGTTGCTTGTTTTGCTTTAGACAGTCTCGTAATATGGGCCAGGCTGGCTTCAGTCTTCAGGTCCTTCTGCCTTGGGTTTCCGAGTCTGGGATTATAGGAGTGTATCACCTCATGCAGCAGTCAGTACTGATTGGAACCTTTGTCCATAATTTAAAAACCTTTTTGAGGCAGTTTCTCGTCCCCCAGGTTGACCTTGAACTTGGTATCTAGCTGAGGGTGGCCAGGAACCTGATCCTCCTGTCTCCACCTCCCAAACGATGGGATTACATCAAGTGCTGGAATTTATAGGCACAGGACACCACACTTGTCTTTTATTTTATTATTATTATTTTGGACAGGGCTTTACCATATACCCAAAGGCTGGGCTAGAACTGAAGTAATTCTCCTGGCTCATTTTCCTGAGTACTGGGGTTTCAGATATGTGCCACCAGTTTTTTTTGGACACACGCTCTCACTCAGATTTGGGTAATCTTGCTGCCTCAGCTTCTTGGATGCTGGGATTACAGGTGTGGGCTGCTGCACCTGCAACCTCTGTCCAGTCTTCATTGGGTTCTAAGAGTATGTGGATATATACTAGACACTTATGAAATACACAATTTACAAATATTTTCTCCTGCTTTGTGTGTTATTGTTTCAGATGTAAAAGAGTTACTAACTTAGCCCATCAAACTAACTGTTGGCTGCCCCAGTCAGAAATGACTTGCTCCGCCGGGCGGTGGTGGCGCACGCCTTTAATCCCAGCACTCGGGAGGCAGAGGCAGGTGGATCTCTGTGAGTTCGAGGCCAGCCTGGTCTACAAGAGCTAGTGCCAGGATAGGCTCTAAAAGCTACAGAGAAACCCTGTCTCAAAAAAACTAAAAAAAAAAAAAAAAAAAGAAATGACTTGCTCCTTTCTTTTTTTTTTTTTTTTTAATGTGTAGCCCAGGCTGGCCTCGAACTCGTGATCCTCCTGCCTCTGCCTCCTTCAGCAAATCCTACCGGCGTGCGCCACCACAACCGGCTGACTTGCTCCTTTCTATACCAGTGTCTCAATATTACTTGGTTTGGAAAGAAACTTAGAAAATGTATAAGAAGTCTTTATTTTAGAAACTAGTACAATAACATTTCAATATAAACAAGAGTGTGGGGTGTAGTTCAGTGACAGAGGACAGCTCCTGCTCGGCACAGACAGGCAAGGCTCTGCATTCAATCCTCTATTCCAGAACAGTCCCAAACCCAAACAAAACAACAAAGACCCCAAACTCTGAAGCATCTTATGAGATGACGACTTGGGGCCCCCTTATGATCTTAAGGTCTTCATGTTCTGAATGGAAAGGCAGGGACTAGAACTTCTGCTGTATGACAGCAGGAACAAATGAAGGACATATGTGTGACTTTGGCTGTATGTATTTTAAAAATAAATGCTTATGGCTGGGAGTAAGGTGCTTGCCTCCCCAGCATGCAGGAGGCCAGAGAAAGGAGGGTATAGTGAGACTAAAGCCTCACAGGGAGTACAAGGTCAGCCTGGACTACAGAGCCAAGCTGTTTCAAAACAACAACAGTGGACTGGGGGTGTGGCTCAGAGGTCCAGAGCTTGTTCAGAATGAGACCCCAGGTCCTATTCCTCAGGGACACAAAGCCAAAGTAAACACTATTAGCTACCTAGGAGTTCCTGCTTGCTTTTATTTCCTAATTTTTCAGAAGGGCAATCGATGAAGAATTTAAAAATGGAGTCAGTTGGGTTTAGTGATGCATGACTATAATATCACCTACTTGGAAGACTGATGCAGGAGGATCACTGCATGTTTGAGGCTAGACTGGGCAAGACAGTCAATTCTAGGTCAGCCTGGGTAACCTAGCAAATATTGTCTTAAAAGAAAACCCAGGTTCATTGGTGGGTGATGGTGGTATACAAATTTAATCCCAGCACTCAAGAAGCAGGGGTAGGCGGATCTCTGAGTTAGAGGCTAGCCTAGACTACAGAGTGAGTTTCAGGACAGCCAGGGCTACACAGAGAAACCCTGTCTCAAAATACCAAAAATCAATCAATAAAAAGAGAGTGAGACAAACTATCCCTTAACTAAAGACTGTGTTAAAAACAAGAATGAGCATTCTAGCGGCGATTGTGGTTCAGTGCTTTTGGTCAGGTCCCGTGTCTATATTCCAGCTTCAATCAGTCTTGGCCAGTTTTGTCCAAGGTATATGCCAGGAGCCTTAAGGCACTATTTCAGCTGGCTTCTGCTTGCTGGCTTGGAAACAGTAGCTTCCTATTTACGGAGTGTAATCTAGAGTGGTGTCCAGCTGATCTGAGTTTGGAATTGCTGTCACAGCAAAGCAAAAACCTCAAGAGCTACAAGTATGCCATTTCTCAGGACAGCATGCAAACAGATCCAAGATAATACCAAGATATGCATATGTGTATAAATCCTTTATTTTTATAGTGAATTCTTATTACTTCCAAAAATTACCGCCTCACTTTATATAAATTTTATGTAGCAGACAGGACCACATACGGATTTGTTTGTTTTGAGACAGGGTCTCACTGTGTAGTCGTGCTAGCCTGGAATTCAATATACAGAATAAGCTAGCCCAGATTCATAGTGATCCTGCCTGCCACCGACTCCCAAGGTGTGTGTCACGTTTCTACCCTCCCCCTCCCATTTTATGGTTTTCTTATGAAAATACCATAGCAATATGAATATTTGGTAATAAAACATCTTTAATTGAAAAAAAGCTTTTAGCTTTTTCTTTGTTTTTTTGATACAGGGTCTCATTATGTAGCTCTGGCTGTCTTAGAACTTACTATGTAAACCAGGCTAGCCCCTGCCTTCCATGTGCTGGGATTAGAGGCATGGACCACCACGCCTTTTTATTCTTAAATGTAGTTAGAGTGAGACATTTAAATAGTCCGCTAAAGACTTTTCACGCAAGGTGTGGTGGTGTACACCTTTAATCCCAGCATGGAGGGCAGAGTAAGGTGAATCTGAGTTGGAGGCCAGCCTGGTCTACAGAGTGAGTTCCAGGACAGCCAGGGCTACACAGAGAGACCCTGTCTCAAAAAACCAAACCAAACCATACAAAAACAAAAGCAACAACAACTTTTTCCTGTCAGGGCTGAAGAGATGGAGTACTTAATGGCCGAGAACCCTTGCTGCTCTTGCAGAGGATCCAAGTTCAGTTCCCAGCATCCACACAGAAGCTCACAACCACCTGTAACTCCAGCTCTAGAGGATCCCATGAGACACACACCCCCTTCTGGTTGACACACATATACACATACATACCCCCTTGGCTGACACAGACAAACACACACCCCTTTGGTTGAGACACGCACATACACCTTTGACTGACACACATGCATATACACAACTTTGGCTGACACATACACACTCTTTCGGCACACACAGAGAGACAGACAGACACACCCTTTCGGCTGAAACACACACATGCACACACCCCTTTGATTGACACACACATGTGCACATACACCTTTGACTGACAAACATGCACACAAACTTTGGCCGACACAAACACACACACAACTTTGGCACTCACACACACACATGCACACACCCTCTGGCAGGTAGGGTTGCTTTTGCAGAGGAAAGATGAGAGCAGGAGTTAAGAACAATCAGGGTGGCTGGAGAGGTGGCTCAGAGGTTAAGAGCACAGACTGCTCTTCCAGAGGTCCTGAGTTCAATTCTTCTCTTCTGGCCTGCAGCATATATGCAGACAAAACACTGTATACATAATTAATAAATAAACCTTAAAATAAAAAACTAGAAAGGTAAGACCCCAAGAAAAGGAACCAGTTTCTTTTTTGGCTAAAGGCCAGAAACGTCCTTCGGTTTCTTGGCGGCCTCTTTACCAGAAGCCAGAGAAGCCACCGGGACTCTGATCCCTGGTCTGACTCCTAAATGTTTTTAGAGTTACCTCTTAAGAGGGTGTGTGTGGGGTGGGGATGGGTGTTAACAATAGAAAGAGGTCCATTAAGTTCTTCAAGTCAAGAGAAGCAGAGCTCTGGCCTGGGAGGAGCTCTGGAAACTGTGATAAGACTATCTTATTCGCTGGGTGTGGTAACACAGGCCTTTAATCCCAACCTGCTGGAGCTAGAGGCAGGTGGATTTTCAGGAACTCCAGACCAGCCAGGGCTACTTGGTGTCTCAAAAGACTTCATGTGTTGAGGCCAAACTAAAACCTGAGTATGATTATCTCGGGTAGTTGCCAACCTCTGACAAACCGTCCCTCTAATTGGGATGCAATGACACGCGGACCCGAAGCCTTTATCATTAACAATGACTGTATCTGCGCTTCGACACGGAACAGCTAGTGCATTCAAGGTGCCCAGAGCTCGTTCTTCAAGGCTGGGATTAGAATAGGAAGGAAATGAGATCTAAAACCGGTGCACCTCAAGCCAAAAGAACACTGCCGCCCAGAAATGACTCACTTCTCGTGTTTTAGGCACCATATCCCTTTCTTGTTTTGAAAACAGGGAGAGAAAAATGACAGCTATGACATTTTCTGAATAAACGAGTTACAGGCAAGGTGTAACGTCTGATGCTTGCTCTCCCAGCTGAAGCTAAGGGGGGAGCTGAGTTCCCGGCCATCCTGGGCTACAACAGTGAGTTCCCGGCCATCCTGGGCTACAACAGTGAGTTCCCGGCCATTCTGGGCTACAACAGTGAGTTCCCGGCCATCCTGAGTTACAACAGTGAGTTCCTGGCCATCCTGAGTTACAACAGTGAGTTCCAGGCCATCCTGGGCTACAACAGTGTGTTCCCGGCCATCCTGGGCTACAACGAGTTCCCGGCCATCCTGGGCTACAACAATGAGTTCCCGGCCATCCTGAGTTAGAACAGTGAGTTCCCGGCCATCCTGAGTTACAACAGTGAGTTCCAGGCCAGCCAGGGTTACAATACGAGACCCTGTCTCAAAAAAAACAACAAACCGATAAGCTTTCATGGTCTCTAAGGAGTTCTATCTGTTTCACAAGAGAACTCGCCGTGCATCTTCAAATTCCTGGACTTTGATTTCTTAACTGCTGGGAACACACAAACACACACACGAACGTGCACACACACACACACACACACACACACACACACACACACACCTACACACTTTCTAAAACCTTTAGACTTGAGAACAGGTAGCAGAACTTCTTTCCCTGACAGGTGCAACTGGGATCTAATTCTTGTTAAAGCCACAAGTCAGTTTCGTAATTGCATTAATAAATGTAACATCAGTTGAGTTGAAAGACGATTCAATAACCCAGGATTTGAAGAACAACAAGGAATTGCTTTGAGTTCAAGGCAAGCCTATAGTATAGGTCACGAGTTCCAGGCCAGCCTGGACTAAAGGGACCCTGCCTCAGAAAAACAAACGAAACAGAAATTCTGTGTGGCTCAAGGTGGCTGATCTGATAGACAGACACAAAGCAGAACGCCAGGCAGCTCCGGCCCCACCCTGCTATGAGGAAGTTTGCAACTGACCCTCGCATTTGAGGCTCTGGTAACAATAATGTTTACGGCACTGATGATCATGATCTTTTAGCAAATTGATTCAATAATGAGGATTTGAAGAACAAGGCATGCTAGCCAGTGGGGAACACTAAGCTATAAAGAATCCGAGAGAGTTGTTTTGCCAAAGATCTTAGTATACACTGACATTTCAGAAAGCTGGAGACAATCCAGACATCAAGCATTACAAAATAGATGATGAAATACTCAACCTTTAAGCTCTAGGGCAGCAAGTGTATCCGCAAGGCTGGTGAACAGGCAGATCATGGCAGGCGTGGTCACAAGCCTGGGATCCCAGCACCTGGAGGCTGAGGCAAGAGGACTTGGGCTGAAGACAAGACGCGGTCTCCAACAGCCCCAGATTACTCAACCAGGGCCTGGTGTTGCAGGTCTGTGAGACCAGATACTCTGGAGGCTGAGGCAAGAGAAGGACCATTCAAAGCCTTCCTAATGATGTGAATATAGTCTAGCGCCTATTAAGTAATAAGGCTGGTATCAAATAAAACAGAAAGCAAGAGGCAAAAGAGGTGTGACAGGTGTCTGAGGCAGGAGGATTCCTATGAGTCCGTTTCCAGCCTGGGCTACCAGGTGATTTCCAGGCCAGCCTGAGGTACAATGGGACACCTAATCAGCTCTTAACCAACTAGCAGTCCAGCCCCTGGGAGGTGGAGGCTGCAGGACTGGGATCCTGTTCAAGGTCATCCTTGGCCAGTCACAAACAGAAGTTTCAGGGGCTGATAAAACCCGTGGCTATGAATTAGCATAAAGTTCAGGAACACAGAAGATGAGAGACCTAGATATTTAGAATTGGCGGAGCCTGTGAACGTTCCTGTTTTATAGAAGTATGTGTCACAGTCAGAAATCCCTGTTGTTTAGCTAATGTGATTCAGTTTTAAGTTCTACCTCGTTAGCTTTGATGTCTTTATGTTGTGATTTCAATGCTACCCCCAATAAGATAGCACTGAATGACGGATTTTTCCCTGAGGGGACTAGTGTGGCTCTGGTCCACAGGGAGCTAACCTGTGGGCCACGTTTGGTTTTTATTTTAAAAAGAATTAGCAGGCTGGAGAGGTGGCTCAGAGGTTAAGAGCACTCATGGCTCTTCCAGAGGTCCTGAGTTCAATCCCCAGCAACCACATGGTGGCTCACAACCACCTGTAGTAAGATCTGGTGTCCTCTTCTGCCTTGCAAGGACACATGCAGGTAGAACACTATACATAAAAAATAAATGTAAATCTTTAAAAAAAGAAAAAAAACCAGTAACTAGCATTAGATACGAATCCTGAACCTCCAAGGAAAGAATTCCTACTCCTAACTGCAATACTGAGCAGTTGGTCAAGAAAGCTATGGCCACTCCACACCCACAGAACCCCATGTGGGCGGAGTGGCCATCTGTTTCATTTGGCCAGCTCGGGCTTTGGATGCTGAGGTATTATTCCACGTGCTGACAACACCTTGGCTTACCACAGAGTCAACAGAAAGGTTTTGGAGGACATTTGTTCCACCATGAGCTGAAGAACGGTGACCTTAAGTAACTCACCCAGATCCCCAGTTTCCAGTCTGTACAAGGGAAAGCATGGCAGTGTGCAGTCACCTTATGAGAACTGGCAAGTTTCAGAAGTGCCTGAGGATCACCTCCTCCACCCGGCTCTTCTGTAGAACAGGCTGGACTCAAACCCGCTTGGTAGCTGAGGCTGATCCTGGGCTTCCTCCCTCCACCTCCTGGGTGCTGGGATCGCAGTGTGGCCTACCACACCTGGTTTATGCAGGACCGGGGATCAAACCCAGGCCTCCTATCAAATGAGCCACAACCCCTGCCCTGCCTGAACCTGCAGAACTTCTCTCCCCAATTCATGCTCAGGTTTTACAATTTCTTTGGAATTTAAATCTCAAACTAGATGGCACCCTGGCACTGACACAGCACCCGACTTTCTCTTTTATCTCTGTGACTGGCTATCTAGATGGAAGATGAAAGTTGGGTCCGTCAGTCACTGTCTGCTTGCTAAGCTGAAGATGGAACTCAAGACCGTGTGTACCTTAGGCAGTACTGCTGTAGACTGTTGGTCCCAGGCTGGCCTTGAACTTGTTTTTGAGGGGGGATTACTTTTTCTAGTTCACCTGTTTCCAAATCACTCCTTCCTTCATACATTCACATAGCCAACAACTGTTTATGGAGTCAAGTGCGACGCTACAAACTCCGGGCACGCTGTCGTAATATATGGTTGGAAGGATATTCATTCGGCCTAAGCAAACATAACAAGGGACAGGACTTCAAATGCGAGTCAGAGGAAGCAACAATGTGCTGAGAGACCCAGAAGGTGGATAGGTGTGTCACGGGAGGGAGTGAGCAGAGCTTCCTGGTCAGTAGAGTCGGTGTGTAGGTGTGTACAAAGGCTCAGGGGCAGGAAGGGCTTACCGCCTTCTCTGAGGAACTGAGGGGAGGCCGTGTGGCTAAAGGCTATGCACTTGTTTGAAACAAGGCCGGGGCAGCAGGAAGGGATTCACCGGCCAGGCATGGAAGCCCCAGAATGGTGGTGTGGGACAGGAGACACACAGGACTGGATGACTCCCGCTGCTTTTGGAGGGGAGAGGGGCAAGAAGAGAATTAGGAGCTGCTGGGGTGGGGGTGGGGGTTCCTACCACAGAGGGGTGGTGATCGAGAGAACTGGAGATTTGTTGATGGCACTGATAGGAACTGGTGACTGGGGTGTGGAAATTCAGTGACAGAGGTGGACTCTTTGGTTTCTGGCAACGGCAGCGGAGCAGATGAAAGTACTTTCAGAATTCACCTTCAAACAATTCTGCATTCCCCAAATGTCAGAGATATAGCTTCTCCTCTCAGCGGACGGGATCCACCTTGCCTCTAAGTCACCTGGCCCCAGGACACTGTTCCCGCCCCTCCCCTTCAGTCACTGTGCAGGTCACCTTCCCAGTTAAAGCTCCAGGCACAGCATTCCCATTCAAAAATCAAACAACAAAAAATTTGTTCTTGTGAGACAGTCAGTCAGTAGCCCAGGCTGGCCTTGAATTAGCGGTGATCCTCCTGCAGCAGGCTCCAAAGTGCTCATTTACCACCTGAGCCTAAAGAAGAAACCTGACTCAATATCCAAAGTTCATTATTTATGAAATAGTCCATCTTTAAATCTCCTAATGCTTTGTACTTCTTATAGCACTTAGGTTTCTTCCTTTTATTGGAGTCAGTGCAGTGATCTCACGCCCATTCCCTATCCTGACAGTCCATAACGTCTGAGTGCACGGCTTTATGCCTCACACGGCTCTCATTGCTCTCGCAAGAGAACACTGCTTGTCCATAGTAGGTGTACTTTGTTGAATCTATCAAAGAATTCATGGTATAAATCATGTGAAGGAAAGATGAGACCCAGGCTGTTGAAGGGGAGTTTCCCAGTAGTGTGTGTTGGCACCAGGGCTCATAGCTACCACACTTAACACGAGCGTCGGCATCAGTGGCCTTCTGGCTGTTCAAAGTATTCCAGATAGCCTTCCTCTTGCCTTATGCACTGAAGATTAAAATTATAAACTCACCAGTGAGCCAGGCATGATGGCACACACTGTTAATTCTAGACCTCAAGGCAGATGCGGGCAGAGCTTGGTGAGTTCGGGTCCTACCTGGTACACAGTGAGTTTCAGGGCTCACAGTAAGACCCTGCTTCAAAAACAAAAATTACAACGACAGCAACAACAAACCAAGCTGGGGTATGTGGCCTGGTGATAGAACGCTTGCTTGCCTTGTGTGAAGCCCTGGGTTCAATTCCCAAAACTCCCCACCTTCCTCTCCCAAATTATACTCTCTGAAGTAGGACTTTTCAGATTGCTTTCTGTATTCACTAATAGGTCACGAGTTCAATGCAGGGGCATAAGGGATATGAAAAATAAGACAGAAGGGCCAACGTCATTTCCCGAAACTTGTTTCCAATACATTATCCACTGCAGAAAGAATTACTTCTCACCATAGGTGTTTACAGGGAGACCAGAAAGCCAGTGTTTTACTGCTCTTCAACCCACAGAGCTTGGGTAGAGAGTGTAGAAAACTGGGCTGGAGTTCAGTTCCCAGCACCCCACCACTGTTTTCTTTTTCCCTCTTACTTTTTAAAAATGTATTGTGCTCTTAACCGCTGAGCCATCTCTCCAGCCTTACCACTGAGGCCTTATAAGACTAGATTTTATTACTTCTCATTCTGAGTACTTGTGTGTGGGTGTGTGCAGGTGCTGGCCGAGTGTGCAGGTGCTGGCCGAGGCCAGAGGTGCCAAGTTGCCTAGTGCTGCTACAGACAGTTGTGAGTCCCATAATATGGGTGCTGGGAACTAAACTTGCGTCCTCTGGAATATGAGCAAGCACTTCCAGCCTCTGAGCTACCTCTCTAGCCCCAATTTTGTTCATTTTTATTCTGTTCTTTGAGGCAGAGTCCCATGCAGCCCAGGTTGGACTCAAACTTTCAGGGCAAAAAAGAGTGACCATGAACTCATGATGCCCCTGCAGTGTGGTGGCCCAGCGCTTGGGAGGCAGAGGCGGGCGGATCTCTGTGAGTTCAAGGCCAGTCTGGAGTTCCAGGAAAACTTGGGTTACACACACACCACACACACACACACACACACACACACATACACACACACACAACTGTCTCCAAAACCAAAAACCAAAAAGCAAACAACAAACCAACCAATCAACCAACCAAACAAACAAACAAATCACTTCTATATAAGGAAAATGTATTTACAGGCGAAACATATCCTCCATGCACAGGCCAACCGTGTCAATTTGTGTCTATATGTATATATTTAGCCTATGCCTAGAAACACAACACCATCATAGACAGACACATAATTGGGCTGGAAATGCAGTGCAGTGGGACAGTGCTTGCCTAGCATGACTTAGGCCCTGGATTTAGTCCCCAGCACCACAAAGAAAAAAACCAGCCCTGAGTTGATACAAAAACGAGAAAGCCTCCAAGTTACCAAAGGAAACAGGGCAATGGGAAGAGGGGCCCTGGGAACGGCAGAATGGACAGGCAAGGCTGGCAATGTGGCTGCTGTACCAGGCACTTTTTACTTGGTTATGTGTCATAATGACAGAAGATGAAAGAAGTGGGGAAGGATATGGAGATGATGTCCTCGTCGGCTTATTTTTGTGACAACAGTACAAAGCAGCGCCGGGCAGTATTTGATGTCGGCACACAAAGACAGATCCCAAGTCCCAGTTCCAACCTTAGTTCCACTTAACAGGCTGACCTGACAGTTTGTTGCTACTTGTCCTAGACGTCCAATACTCAGTTGAGAAAGCAGCGGAGGGCCTCCTACCTAATGAACGTAAGCATTCTTAATTGCCAATCTTCACGCCAACAAACTGGGTCAGAAGCAAGGTTCAAAGAGGAACCAGGCTGTGGTACATAAAGCCGGAGACGCTGGGTGCTGATAAATTTGGGTAATGTTTGAGTGACGCTGCACAAGTCAAGGTCCCATCCATCTCTAAAACCTTAGAATCCTACCAAGAAAGAGGATAACCTTTATCAGAAGAAAGGAAGGCCATATTGGTCTGAGACGTAATAGGCAAATAACGACGGTATTGGCTGTGGTTGTTTAAATATGAATTAAACCTCCTGCCATTATCTAGATTGGGTTAACACCCTCTGGTGATATTATATGTCAATATCTCTACTGACTCTTGGACAAATTCCAAATTTCTTCCTGAAATTTAAACCTTTCTGCACCAGCCCAATCTCATCTCCAACTTTTTAAATAAGTTCTCACACCGTGAGCCCAGGCTCAAACTCACAAGTCTCCTGTCTCAGCACCACAGTGCTGGGACGTTCAGGCAGGAGCCACCACACCCAGGTTATCACAGGCTTCCCACAGTTCAGATCTGTGAGCCCTCTGCTCTTACCCCAGTTGCCTTTTGCCGAGCGCTCCCTTAATTTTCTCTCAAGTTAAAGTTGTACAGCCTTCCCCAAAAGTTCGAACTACTCAAAAATCTACTGAATCGACTCTGCCATCCCTGATCTTGACTTAGGAATTGTTTGATGACTTTACAGCAATCCTGTGCTAGGCACAGCTGCCCTCATTTCATACATAAGAAAACTAGATGCGGAGAGATGAACTGGCTTGCCCGGGGTCCCATCATTTGTGAGCAGAGGTAAGGCTGGGTCAGATTCCTTTACTTCAGAGTCAACGCTTTTTCATCAAGCCATGCTACCTCCACGCACTAAAAACACTCAAGACTGTGGTTTAAAAAAAAAGCCTATAAAATAGTTATAACTTGGCTGATTGTGACATAAATCCAGACACATCATAGCCTTTGAACCATATGAATTATAATAGTCACTTGGAACAAGCATGGAGTTTTTAAGGGCGTTAGAGTTCTGCTTCCCAACCCAGTATAAGAACACATTTCAAATGACAGGTGGGTAGCTAAAGGGGAAAAACAGTACGGTATAAGAAAATATTCGAAACTGCGCAGAAAACATGAAAGTACAATACACCTGGCAATGTACATAGACTCAGAAGACGTAAGTATGGACTAAGGGCCTGAGGAAGCCGGTAGGGCTAAAATATCCTAAGTTCGAGGGCATATGTCTACTCTAAGAAGAGCGCACGAAGGGGGCTGTTAATAACAGATAAGCAGTTCTCATGGCCAGAGTCGAACTCTCGAGAACCACAGATAGACACAGGTCTCCGCGCCACGGTCCGGCGTATCGATGACAAGGCGGGAGATGACTGAGGGGCCAAAGGGCACAACATGGGCCAAAGAGAATGGCAAGTGGTGCGGCGCCCCCAGACTCGAGACAAGACTTGTGTCTTGCCCTCGACAGCTGGCTGGTGTGCTTGAGGACCTACGCCCGCACCCCCAAAGCTCTCCTGAGAGGTCCGGGGCAGACAGGCAGGTCCCGTCCCCATTCTGCCTATTTCCCTGGGACTCCGCGAGGGGGCAGAGGCAGACAGGAGGGTCCTTACCCAGGAAGATGGAGATGACGAGCCTCAGCGCCTGTTCCGACGCGCCCAGGGACGTCGCCAACTTGTTAAGGCTCAGATCCTCGACACCCGGCCACAGTCCCCGCATCTGCTCCAGCGCCTCTCCCACGTCCCCGTCCGCTGCAGACGCCATCTTAACTGCGGGCGCCCCCCGGGGACCCCCAGCTCCGCGCCCCGAATGTGGGCAGAACGCGGTGGCTTCACCCCCAATTCCGGCCGGGGGCCCGCCCACGGCGTGCGCATTGGCTGCGGGCCCGCCCAGTGCCTCTAGACCCACCCAATTATTGGTCGAGCCAGCCAGGGGCGGGGCCGAGCGCGGCAAGGTAGGAAGAGGGCGGGGCCGAGCGTTTGTAAGGCAAAGGTGACACCCGTGGGGAAGGGAAACGGGCCGGGGCGGCAGGGCGGGGCCTGCGATCGCGACCCCGCTGCAATTGGAGCAGCCGGGAGCGCGAGGCGAGGTGACTGCACAACTCGGTCTGGACGGCTCGGGAAGGAGTGGGTCGGCCGGCTGTCCGGCCGGCTCGCTCGCTGCCTTCCCATTGGCTGAGACAGGAGCAGGCGAGAGTCGGGGCGGGGGGGGGGGGGTGCGGGGGCGTCACCAGACCGCGAGGTTACTCTCGGTCGCCGGCGCTGGGGTTACTGGGGCATGTAACGGAGAGGCGCGAATGCCCGCCGCCGCCTCGCGAGCGCCCCCTAACGACGCCTCCTGGGGAGGGTCCTGCAGTCCCCAAGCCTTTCCCGAGAGGTCTGGGGGAGCCCGGGCTCCCAAGAACACTTTTTGACCCTTTTATTCTACGTAGCCCTTTCCGTGCGGGCGCCTTTCGGTTGTTCACGTACTGGGGATCGAACCCGGCTCGCGTGCTTGCTTTCCCGCCTGAGCTACAACCCTAGTTCCTTATTTAGTTCCGTTCCTGTAGTAAAATGCGACCTTCTCTCTGGAGGCAATGGAATTAGGATATGCCTGTTTATATTAAAAAGAGCCTACTTAACACTTGCTGCTTTAATTAACAATTAGATTAGTTTTGCCACTGCTTAAGTAATGTATGTTCACGATATAAATTCGCACAGTAGAGGCCCCTGACTCTATGAGTATGAGCCCTTTCCTCCCATGCAGCTTTCCAATCTCACTTCCCACCGGCAACCGCAGGGAAAGTGATACTCTATGGAAGTATGTGACAAAGCCATTCGCAGTTTCTTTTCATAAGGACTTCAGCTATGGTTTACACTTCCATAACACTTCGTAAAGCACCCTCCTCCCCACCCCACTTGCTGGAGAATTGAACCTAGGTTTTTTGCACATGCTAAAGAAGCATTGCACTCCCGTCTTTTCTTTATGTTCCACTTTGACATTTACGTAGAAACATTTTTAAAAAATATTTATTTTCTGGCTATGACAAACAAAGCTGTTATGAACATAGTTGAGCACATTTCCTTGTGGCACGATTGAGCATCCTTTGGATATATACCCAAAAGTGGTATTGCTGGGTCTTTTTTTTTTTAAGATTTATTTACTATGCATACAATGTTCTGTTAACATATATTCACCAGAAGAGGCACCAGATCTCATTATAGATGGTTGTGAGCCACCATGTGGTTGCTGGGAATTGAACTCCGGACCTCTGGAAGAGCAGCTAGTGCTCTTAACCTCTGAGCCACCTCTTCAGCCCCTGCTGGGTCTTAAGGAAGGTTATTTCCTAATTTTCTGAGAAATCACCACACTGACATCCAAAGGGGCTGTACCAGCTTGCATTCCCACCAGCAATGCAGAAGTGTTCCCTTTTCCCCACAACTCCTCCAGCATAAGTTGTCATCAGTATTTTTGATCTTGGTCATTCTTACAGGTGTAAGATGGAATATCAGAGTTGTTTTGATTTGCATTTCTCTGATGACTAAGGATGTTGAACATTTCCTTAAGTGTCTTTCAACCATTTTAGATTCCTCTGTTGAGGGGCTGGAGAGATGGCTCAGAGGTTAAGAGCATTGCCTGCTCTTCCAAAGGTCCTGAGTTCAATTTCCAGCAACCACATGGTGGCTCACAACCATCTGTAATGGGATCTGGTGCCCTCTTCTGGCCATACAGACAGAATATTGTATACGTAATATTGTATACATAACAAATAAATAAATATTTAAAAATAGATTCCTCTGTTGAGAGTTCTCTGTTTAGATCTGTACTCCATTTTTAATTGGATTATTTGATCTTTTGACGACCAATTTCTTGAGTTCTTTGTATATTTTGGAGGTCAGACCTCAGCAGCATTGTCTGTCATAGCCAGAACCTGGAAACAACCTAAATGCCCCTCAATCGAAGAATGGATAAGGAAAATGTGGTACATTTACACAATGGAGTACTACACAGCAGAAAAAAATGACAGCTTGAATTTTGCAGGAAAATGGATGGGAACTAGAAAACATTAGTTTGAATGAAGTAATCCAGACACAGAATGACAATTATCACATATACTCACTAATAGGTGGTTTTTAAACATAAAGCAAAGAAAACCAACCTACAAATCTCAACCCCAAAGAACTTAGACAACAATGAGGAGACTAAGAGAGAATTACATAGATAGATCTAATCTACATGGGAAATAGAAAAAGATAAGACCTCCTGCGTAAAATGGGAGCATGGGGACCTTGGGAGAGGGTTAATGTGGGGAGGGGAGAGGCAGGGAGGGGAGCAGCAATAAAAATAAATAAAAAAGATTTATTTTCTATGCGTACAGTATTTGCATGTATGCCTGCATGCTGGAAGAGGGTACCAGATCTCATTCTAGATGGTTGTGAGCCTCCATGTGATTGCTGGGAATTGAACTCAAGACCTCTAGGAAGAACAACTAATGCCCTTAACCCCTGAGCCATCTCTCCAGCCCTTAAAAATTTTTTTTTAGTTCCAGAAAGCTAGGACTGTTACACAGAGAAACCCTGTCTCGAAAAAACAAACAAACAAAAACAAAACTTTTTTCATACATTTGTTTATGTGTGTGTTTGGAGGAAGGACTAGCTTTTGCCACAGAACACATTTGAAAGTCAGAGGACAATTTTCAGGAGTCCCTTCTGTCTTTTAGCCATGTGACTTCTGGGGATCAAACTCAGGCTGTCAGGCTTGGTGGCAAGTGTTGTTACCTGCTGAGCCGTCCCTCTGACCCACAATTATTTTAATTAGCTAATTTAAAAGGATGTACTTGATTTTGAATTATATGTATGTGTTTCTGTGTGGGTGATATGTAGAGGAGGGGTTTCCTATCCCTAAGGTGTAGAGTTAAAGGTGGGTGTGAGCTGACTAGTGTGGGTGCTGGGAATTGAACTCAGGTCCTCTGTACTCTTTCTTAACCACTGGGCTGTCTCTCCAGCCATATTATTTTTAAAGATGAAATATTTCGCTCTTGCTAAAAAGCAGAGACTATAACCTTCCTGGATTCAGAAGAAAGCATCACCTATGCAGTCCAAGAGCCTGACACAACCCCTTGACGTCATTTCCCTCCCCTTCTTAATCTGAGACTGAAGTTTTAGTCAATCAGTTGACTAATATGAATATTCATAATTAAGTGTTTTTGTTTTAGGTGATACTAGGTCTGTGGGATCTCTCAGCAGGTGAAGGCATTTGCTGCCAAAGCCTGACTGACTTCTTGAGTTTTATTCCTGGACCTCGAGGTAGGAAGAGAGGACCTATTTCCAAAAGTTGTCCTTTAATTTCTGCATATGTTCCATACACACACACACACACACACACACACACACACACACACACACACACAAATTTTAAAAGTGAGCCAGGCGTGGCTGTGACGCATGCCTTTGATCTCAGCACGCAGGAGGCAGAGGCAGGTGAACTTTTTGAGTTGGAGGCCAGCCTGATTTATAGAAGGAGTTCTAGGATAGCCAGTACTATACAGAGAAACCCTGTCTTGAAAAAAACTTCAATCAATCAATCAATCAATAATTTTAAAGAGTGTAGTTCTGGAGATTGGACACAGAGCCTTGCAGATGCTAGGCAAGTCTCTGCCTTTGAGTTATATCCTCAGCTATGATCTTGAGTATTTATCAATTCCTTATCTATTTTTTTCTGGTTTTTTTCAAGACAGGGTTTCTCTGTAGCTTTGGAGCCTGTCCTGGTACTAGCTCTTGCAGACCAGGCTGGCCTTGAACTCACAGAGATCCGCCTGCCTCTGCCTACTTAGAGCTAGGATTAAAGTCCTGTGCCAGCACCGCCTGGCTCCCTTATCTATTTGTATACTTTATATTTTGTGTATATATAGAAACAAATATGGAATATTGTTTTATATGCTTTTATTTTATTTATTTATTTATTTTCTCTGTTATGTAATCCTGGCTGTACCAGAACTTGCTTTGCAGACCAGGCTGGCCTTGAATTCACAGAGATCCATCTGCTTCTACCTCCTGAGTGCTCAGATGAAAGGTGTGTGCCACCATGCCCAGCTTTATATGCTTAATTTTTTTTTTCCTTTTGAGATAGGGTTCCTCTGTGTAGCCCTGACTGTCCTGGAACTCACTCTGTAGACCACAAACTCAGAGATCTGCCTGCCTCTGCCTCCCAATGCTGAGAATAAAGGCATGTACCACCACCTCCAGGCTGTTTTTAAACTTTAAATTAATGACATTGCAATAGATGTATCATATACAAATTAATACATTTACTCAGTCATTCATTTAAAATATTTATTTTATTTTTTTGAGTGTGTTTGTGTCTGCTTGTCTGTGTGTACTCTATATGTGTGCAGTGCCCAAGGAGACCAGAACAGGATGTTTGACCCCTGGAACTGCAGTTACAGATGGTTTGTGGGTGCTTAGAACCAAACCCACATCTTCTGCAAGAACAGCAAGTACTCTTAACCACTGAGCCATTTCCCCACCCTCATCTCCATCTGTTTTGGTTTTATTGTTGTTGTTTTTATATTTACTTATTTATACTTTTAGTTTAGGACGACCTGGAACTTTGGAACTCTATAGCTCAAGGCTGGCTTGGAACTCTGGTTCTCCTGATGCAGACGCCCAAGGACTTCCTATTTTAGCTTCTGGCCACTTCTTATGTCACTGTATCCCATTTGGACATAAGAATGCTAGGATTACAGATGTGAGTCACCACATCTGGCTTTTTAATTTTATTATTATTTATTTTAAGACAGGGTCTCACTGTGTAGTCTTGGCTGGTCTGGAACTCCCTATGTAGACCATGTTGACCTTGCACTCAAAAGATCTGCTTGTTTCTGCCTTCCAAGAGCTGGTATTAAAGGCACATGCTTGGCAGGCGGTCCTGGGTTGCAGAAGAAGGCAAGTTGAGTAAGTTGGACCACGGCTGGGTAGGGCCGCTGGACGTTAGCCCCACGTAGGAGCTGTTGGACCTTAACCCCACGTTGGGCCCCACCTGTAGAAATTAGCTCAATTTGGGAAATAACCAGGCTAGCTAAAGGATAAAACAATTATGTTTTTATTTATTACAAGTGAAAAACTCATGAAACAGAAACGAGAAGTCCAAGTTCAGCTGTGCCCTGAGGGAGTCACACAGAGAAAGTGCACCTGGGCCATGCACCCCTTTTCTCTCTGTCCCAGAAAGCCATGCCTTAGCTGGGATCCATCTCTTAAAGATAATTGTCTAACAAGGTTTCCCCATCAGCTGGGTCTTGAGGAAGGTTGTTTCCTAATTTTCTGAGAAATTACCATACTGACATCCAAAGAGGGGCTGACCAGTTTGCATTCCCACCAGCAATGCAGGAGTGTTTACCCCACATCCTCTCCAGCATAAGTTGTCATCAGTGTTTTTGATCTTGGCCATTCTTACAGGTGTAAGATGGAATCTCAGAGTTGTTTTGATTTGCGTTTCTCTGATGACTAAGGATGTCTAACATTTCCTTAAGTATCTTTCAACCATTTTAGATTCCTCTGTTGAGAGTTCTCTGTTTAGGTCTGTACCCCATTTTTTTTATTGGATTATTTGTTCTTTCGATGACCAATTTCTTGAGTTCTTTGTATATTTTGGAGATCAGTCCTCTGTATGATGTGGGGTTAGTGAAGATCTTTTCCTATTCTGTAGGTGCCATTTTGTCTTGTCGACAATGTCCTTTGTTTTACAGAAGCTTTTCAGTTTCAGGGGGTTCCATTTATTAATTGATTCTCTCAGTGTCTGTGCTACTGGGGTTATCTTTAGGAAGTGGTTCCCTGTGCCAATGCATTCAAGTGTACTTCCCACTTTCTCTTCTATAAGGTTCAGTGTGGCTGGCTTTGTGTTGAGGTCTTTGATCCATTTGGATTTGAGTTTTGTGCATGGTGATAGATATGGATTTATTTTCTTTTTCTTTCTTTTTTTTTTTTGGTTTTTCGAGACAGGGTTTCTCTGTGGTTTTGGAGCCTGTCCTGGAACTAGCTCTGTAGACCAGGCTGGTCTCGAACTCACAGAGATCCGCCTGCCTCTGCCTCCCAAGTGCTGGGATTAAAGGCGTGCGCCACCACTGCCCGGCAATATGGATTTATTTTCATTTTTCTACATGTTGATATCCAGTTATGCCAGCACCGTTTGTTAAATATGCTTTCTTTTTTCCATTTGATATATTTGGCTTCTTTGTCAAAAATTGGGTGTTTGTAGGTGTGTGGATTAATATATGGGTCTTTGATTCAGTTCCATTGGTCCTCTTGTCTGTTTTTATGCCAATACCAGGCTGTTTTCAGTACTGTAGCTGTGTAGTAGAGTTTGAAGTCAGGGATTATGATGCCTCTAGAAGTTCCTTTATTGTACAGGATTGCTTTGACTATCCTGGGTTTTTTGCTTTTCCATATGAAGTTGAATGCCGTTCTTTTGAGGTCTGTGAAGAATTTTGCTGAGATTTTGATGGACACTGCATTGAATCTGTAGATTGCTTTTGGTAAGATTGCCATTTTTACTATGTTAATTCTATCTACCCAAGAGCATGGGAGATCTTTCCCTTTTCTAGTGTCTTCTTCAATTTTTTTCTTCAAAGATTTAAAGTTCTTTTCATACAGGTCTTCCACTTGGTTAGAGTTAATCCAAGATATTTTATGCTCTATTTGTGGCTATTTATGAAGGGTGATATTTCTCTGATTTCTTTCTTAGCCCATTTATCATCTGTGTACAGGTGGGCTACTGATTTTTTTTTTTTTGATTTTCGAGACAGGGTTTCTCAGTAGCTTTTGGTTCCTGTCCTAGAACTAGCTTTTCTAGACCAGGCTGGCCTCAAACTCAGGGCTACTGATTTTTTGAGTTAATCTTATATCCTGCTACATTACTGAAAGTGTTTATGAGTTGTAGAAGTTCCTTGGTGGAATTTTTGGGGTTACTTATGTAAACTATCATATCATCAGCAAACAGTGAGAGTTTGACTTCTTTTTCAATTTGTATCCCCTTGATCTCCTTTTGGTGTTTTATTGCTCTAGCTAGGACCCCAAGAACTATACTGAATAGATACAGAGAGAAGACAACATTGTCTTGTTCCTGATTTCAGTGAGATGGCTGTGAGTTTCTCTTCATTTAGTTTGATGTTGGCTGTTGGCTTACTGTATATTGCCTTTATTATGTTTAGGTATGTTCCTTGTATCCCTGCTCTCTCCAAGACCTTTATCATGAAGGGATGTTGTATTTTGTTGAAGGCTTTTTCAGCATCTAATGAGATGATCATGTGGTTTTTATTTTTCAGTTTGTTTATATGGTGGATTACATTGACAGATTTTTGTATGTTGAACCATCCCTGCATCCCTGGGATGAAGACGACTTGATCATGGTGGATGATTTTTTTCTGATGTGTTCTTGGATTTGATTTGCCAGTATTTTATTGAGTAATTTTGCACCAATATTCATGAGTGAGACTGGTCTGTAATTCTCTTTCTTAGTAATGTATTTCTGTGGTTTGGGTATCAGGCTAATTGTAGCCTCATAAAAAAAGTTTGGCAATGTTCTTTCTGTTTCTATTATTGTGTGGAACAATTTGAGAAGTATTTGGTATTAGTTCTTTGAAAATCCTATAGAATTCTGAGCAGAAGCCCTTAGGTCCTGGGCTTTTTTTGGTTGGGAGACTTTTTTTTTAATTTATTTATTTTGCATATATAGTGTTCTGGGCACCAAATCTCATTATAGATGGGTGTGAGCCATCATGTGGTTGCTGGGAATTGAACTCAGGACCTCTGGAACAGCAGTCAGTTCTCTTAACCTCTGAGCCATCTCTCCAGCCCTGGTTGGGAGACTTTTGATGACTGTGTCTATTTCTTTAGCAGTTATAGGCCCATTTAATTTGCTTATCTTATCTTGATTTAATTTTGGTAAGTGATATTTATTTAGAAAGTTGTCCGTTTCCTTTAAGCTTTCCGATTTTGTGGAGTACAGGTTTTCGAAATATGACCTGATGATTCTCTGGATTTCCTCCTTGTCTGTTGTCATGTCCCCCTTTTCTTTTCGATTTTGTTAATTTGGATATTCTCTCTCTGCCTTTTGGTTAGTTTGGATAAAGGTTTGTCTATTTTGTTGATTTTTCTCAAAGAACCAACTCTTTGTCTCATTGATTCTTTGTCTTGTTTTCTTTGTTTCTATTTTGTTGATTTCAGTTCTCAATTTGATTATTTCCTACCATCTAGTTCTCCTGGGTGAGTTTGCTTGTTTTTGTTCCAGAGTTTTCAGGTGCTATATTCTCTCACTAGAGTGGGATTTTTCCAGCTTCTTTATATAGGCATTTAGTGCTATGAACTTTCCTCTAACACTGCTTTCATTGTGTCCCATAAATTTGGGTATATGTGTGGTCATTTTCATTGAATTTTAGGAAGTCTTTAATTTCTTCCTTGACCCATTGGTGCTTCAGGTGAGCATTGTTTAATTTCCATGTGTTTGTGGGCTTTCTGGAGTTAGTGTTGCTGTTGAATTCTAATTTTAAGCCATGGTGATCAGATAAGATACATAGGGTTATTCTAATATTTTTGTATCTGTTGAGGTTTGTTTTGTTACGTAGTATGTGGTCAGTTTCTGAGAAGGGAGCTACATACTTTATAGAAAGAAGAAATAACTGTTAGAACCGATAGTGGCCACCACACCACCTCTTCCTCTTTTTCTTATTTTTTCAGCCTTAGCAGTGTCTGGTTTTTCTTCCCCACCAGGATTTCCTTTCCCTCTGTAGACAGTAATATCCTTATTTCCCTAAAGCTGCTGGTGTGTGCAGTGGTCGTCCATCTCCCTCCCGATTCCTCGCGTCACAGCGGATAAGCAGGGATGTAATTTGGTGGCAATATTCAGAACACAACAGTCTGGCCCTCCTTTTGTGGTATCCTCAAGTGTTCATTTTTCTTTGGCAGACATGATTTCCCACCTCTCCAAGCACTTTCTAGAAAGTTCTGAGGAACTGACTGAGGCATCTGACAGCTTCTTGAGCTTTCCTCGGGCATTTGCAGGAAGAAGGCATAGGACGGCATTCTGGCTTCTTAGCATCTCCTTTGTCAGTGTTTAGTCTTTTTCCTCAGGGAGGGATGGGGTCACCCAGGGTTTGGCCAGCTTTCACTTGCGTGCCGCTGCGAGGTGGAGCTCAGTGTATCATGAGGGCTGCAAAAGCAGGAACCAGGCACTATCTTTTTTGTTGGGTTTTCTTTTGAGATAAGGTTTCCTGATATGCCCCGGGCTGGCCAGGCTGCAGTAGGCATTCTTCTTTAACCAACACTGAGGGTTTCTCTAGGACTTCAGCTTCTAAATATTGAAAAAATTAACTAGGGGGTTGGAGAGATGGCTCAGCAGTTAGGAGCACTGACTTGGTTTGATTTTCAGCACACATATGGTAACTTCAATTTCAGGGGGATCAGGTGCCCTCTTCTGGCCTCTGAGGGCATCAGGCACACAAATCATAAACACCCGTGTACATAAAATTAAAATAAAATTTAAAAAGTTAACTGGGACCTACTGTAAAATATATCAAAACAATAAATATATGTATTACTCATATATATGTACATATATATACAAACACACACAATACATCCTACCACATGTTCTCTGACTGTTTCTATTTACATTCATTTTAAAAAGTGGTGGTGCACACCTTTAATCCCAGCACTCAGGAGGTAGAGGCAGGGAGATCTCTGTGAGTTCGAGACCAGCCTGGTCTACAAGAGCTAGTTCCAGGACAGGAACCAAAGCTACAGAGAAACCCTGTCTCGAAAAACCAAAAAAAAAAAAAAAAAAAAAAAAAAAGAGGAAGAAGAGAAAGAGTATAAAGTGAGTGTCATGAATCACTACTAAATCTTAGCCAGCATTTTTTTTTGTTTGTTTTTCAAGACAGGGTTTCTCTGTGGTTTTGGAGCCTGTCCTGGAACTAGCTCTTGTAGACCAGGCTGGTCTCGAACTCCCAGAGATCTGCCTGCCTCTGCCTCCCGAGTGCTGGGATTAAAGGCGTGCACCACCACGCCCGGCCCTCTTTTTTTTTTTTTGAGTTTTTCAAGACAGGGTTTCTCTGTATAGCCTTGGCTGTCTTAGAATTAGCTCTGTAGATCAGGCTGGCCTCGAACTCAGAAGATCTACCTGCTTCTGCCTTCTGAGTGCTGGGATTAAAGGCATGCACCACTACCGCCCGGCTTCTCTCTCTCTCTTTTTTAAGAGAGAATGTGCATGTGCGAGACAGAGAGAGAGAGATTGGTTCTAAGACCTTTTATCTTACAATTTAACACAGTCCCACTGAGAATTTACTAACTCAGATTTTGACTCTCAAAATACAAAGATGAGGTTTGACACACACCTATAATTCTAGCATCTGTGAGGATGAGACAAGAGGATTGCTAAGAGTTTGAAGTTCAGTCCCCAGGACCTACTTGTGGAAGGAGAGAACCAGTTCCTGACCTCTAACCTCTACTACCTTCCTGATATTTCATAAGGAAATGAAAGCCGAAAGCTAGGCTAGCAGAGTCCTTGCCTAGCGTGGGTGAGGCCGTGGGTTCCATCTAAGCGCAGCAAAGTAGGAGAAGAAAGAAGGCAGAAGCAAGCAAGCCTGGTACCATGGAAATGGGATCCAGGGCTTTATACATCCCGGGCGAGCACTCTACCAACTGAGCTAGGTTCCTAACCCTATTTTTTAGAATTTTGTTTGTTGAGACGCGTTCTCATATAACATAGGCTGGCCTTGAACTTGTTACTTAGCAAAGACTGACCTTGGACTTCTGACCCCCCCCCCCCGCATCCTCCCCCATCATCACCTCCTCAGTGCTGGGATCACACCTACGTCCCACCAGGCCTGGCCTGTGCGGTGCTGGGGATCAAACCCAAGACTTTGTGTATGCGATGCAAGCTCACTGCAAACTGAGCTACAATTCCGGGCTTGTGATCTCCAACAGGTCCAAACTGAGAGAGTCTGCTGTAGCCCACACTAGCGCAGAACTCAATACCCGGTGGCTCAGAATGACCTTGAACTTCTGGTCCTCGTGACTCTGTGCAGTGCTGGGATTACAGGTCTGTAATACCGTGCTTGGTTGGTGAAGACTGAACCCAGGCCTTCCTGCATGCTAGGCGAGCCCCTATCAAGTGAGCCACATCTTCAGCCTCCAGTCTCTTAATATGAACACACCGGTCATTAAGTTTCAACATATGAGTCTTGGGGAACATATTTAACCACAGAACGTCATCTCAACTGGCCTCTTGGTTTCTGTCTGTTCTCATCTGCAGGGCCTTCTGTCCTGGAAGACCCTCCCCCCACTTCTCTCAAGTTACCGCTCCTTCTTTTCCTCCCTATCGCACTTCTGAAACCCAATCTCCAGGACAGCTGTGCTCTTGTTTCTGTGTATGCCCTTGTAACTGCTCTACTTCCTTGTGGTCAGGCCAGGTACCTAGCGCTGGCCAATGACTGTAAGCAAGACTGAAGTGTATTGTTTCGAAGCCAAGGTTCTGCTAAAGTGTGCTTTCCAGTTTCTGTCTCCTCTCACCTTACACAAGCCACCTGGTCTGTGTGGCGTTGCTGTAAGAGGGAGAAGGCATGCAGCTGGCAACAGACTTGTCCTGAACAACAAATAAATCTTTATACTGTTAAAACTATAGAGTTCAAGGTTACTGCTTAAATGACCTAATAGGACTGTTTTTGTTTTGGGGGCAGGGTCTCATGTAATTCAGGCTGGCCTCAAACTTACTATGTAGCTCAGGATGGCCATGAACTCCTGATCCTCGTGCATCTGCCTCCAAATTGTAGGCATCACAAGTCGGAACTTCCACTCCTGGCATTAAAATATATATATATATATATATATATATATATATATATATATGTGTGTGTGTGTGTGTGTGTGTGTGTGTGTGTGTGACTAGAGATGGAATATAGATCCTTATACATACTTCAGGGATGAGCTCTACTCTAAGTGATACTCAGCTTGTTAAAATTATCATATTTCATATGCATGCACATGCCCGAACTCACAGGTGGGAGGTCAGAGGGCAACTTTCAAGGGTCACTTCTCTCCTTCCACCATGTGGGTGTCAGGGTTGCTAGGCTTGGCAGGAGAGGGTTTGGCAGAGCTGCCAGGCAGAGAGAATAATAGGAAGGAAGAAGGGGGAGGAGCAAGAAAAGGAGAAGGAGAGAAGGACTTCAGGGGTCAGCCCCTCAAGTCACCCAGCTTCACAGCCACCAGATTAGCTATACAGGAAGCCATGGAGTAAGAAGTAAAGAAAGATATAGAATAGAGAAAGATAAAGCCCAGAGGCAAAAGGTAGATGGGCTAATTTAAGAAAAGTTGGTTAAAATGGAGCAAAGACCTCAACATAAAGTCAGCCACACTGAACCTCATAGAAGAGAAAGTGGGAAGTACACTTGAATGCATTGGCACAGGAGACCACTTTTTAAATAGAGCCCCAGCAGCACAGACACTGAGAGAAACAATTAATGAATGGGACCTCCTGAAACTGAAAAGCTTCTGAAAAGCAAAGGACACGGTCAACAAGACAAAGAGGCAGATTACAGAGTAGGAAAAGATCTTCACCAACCCCACATCAGACAGAGGTCTGATCTCCAAAATATACAAAGAACTCAAGAAATTGGACATCAAAAGATTACATAATCCAATAAAAAATGGAGTACAGACCTAAACAGAGAACTCTCAATAGAGGATTCTAAAATGGCTGAAAGACACTTAGGGAAATGTTCAACATTCTTAGTCATCAGAGAAATGCAAATCAAAACAACTCTGAGATTCCATCTTACACCTGTAAGAATGGCCAAGATCAAAAACACTGATGACCACTTATGCTGGAGAGGTAGTGGGGGAAGGGGAACACTTCTGCATTGCTGGTGGGAATGCAAGCTGACATCCAACCCCTTTGGATGTCAGTGTGGAGATTTCTCAGAAAATTAGGAAACAACCTTCCTCAGGACCCAGTAATACCACTTTTGGGTATATATCCAAAGGATGCCCAATTGTGCCACAAGGACATGTGCTCAACTATGTTCATAGCAGCTTTGTTTGTCATAGCCAGAACCTGGAAACAACCTAAATTCCCCTCGATCAAAGAATGGATTAAAAAAAGTGGTACATTTACACAATGGAGTACTACACAGCAGAAAAAAATAACGACAGCTTGAATTTTGCAGGAAAATGGATGGAACTAGAAAACATTATTTTGAATGAAGTAACCCAGACACAGAAAGACAATTATCACATGTACTCACTCATAGGTGGTTTTTAAACATAAAGCAAAGAAAACCAGCCTAAAAACCACAATCCCAGAAAACTTAGACAACAATGTGGACACTAAGAGAGACTTACATAGATCTAATCTACATGGGTAGTATAAAAAGACAAGATCTCCTGAGTAAATTGGGAGCATGGGGACCTTGGGGTAGGATTGAAGTGGGGAGGGGAGAGGCAGGGAAAGGAGTAGAGAAAAATGTAGAGCTAAATATCAATAAAAAATACAAAAAAGAGAGAAAAGTTGATTAGAAATAAGCCAAACGAAGGCCGGTTGTTCATAAGTAAGATTAAGTCTCTGTGTATTTATTTGGGAGCTGGTGGCAAGCTTCCAAAAGAGTAAAAAAACAAAACAAAACAAAAAAAAAACCAACTATAGAAAAGGCAGAAGTCAACAGAGAAAAATACCTGACATTGACTTCTGGCCTTCTTATGCAAGTGCACACATCCATGTCCGAGCACTTGCACACTCATACATACACACATACATGCAAGCACACGTATGCACACTCATACATACACACAGGCACACACACACCAGTCCTGTCCTAGTCATACGACAGGAACTCCAGTGGTTGGTGATGACACACTGAAGAGCCGAGCCTCCAGTCTGCAGGGTCATAGCTCAGCTGAGCATCAGGGTTCAGTCATGCTGAGAGACGAGCATCACGTGAGTCCAGAAGGACAAACAACTGGGGAGGCAGACAGATAGAAATTTGAGTAGGTCACGCTAACAGTGGTGACAACTGAGCTGAAGCCAGTGGGATAGTCTGTTCTCTGCATGTCCGTCTCTTGATGCACACACCGGGTGGTCAGATGACAGGTCCTTTGGGGTCATTGCCAGCACAGTGTTAATGTCCTTTTCTTTATGGGAGCCAGATGAGGGTGTGGTGCTCCTTTTAGCTCTGGTGTGTTTGATCAGTTCTCCAGCCTGTTTTTCTTGACATGATACGATATGCTCACAGGGTCCCACTGACTCTGATAAGCTTATGGAGCTTTGTCCTCCGAGGAATGAAATTATCAGTCTGTGCCTCATGGGTGGTGCTGGGCTGGTGGCGATGTCTCCATACACGGTCAGGTGCAGAGTTAGCCCGCTTCTGCATCTGCACTCAAGACGGAGTTCAACAGTCCTTGTCCAGTGCATCCCCTGCCCCTAGAGAGACACAACCAGAAAAGCCACTGCTTTGGACAATGTAAATTACTTGGATGGGGCACAGACTGATGTCAACAGTGGGCAATCTTGTAGATGGAGTAGGAAGGCTGGGATGCAGAGGACACTTCTGGACCAGTGTGATGGCTTCATAGGTAAAGCCTCTTGCTTTTTTTTCTTTTTCTCTTTTTTTGGTTTTTTTCGAGATAGGGTTTGTCTGTAGTTTTGGTGCCTGTCCTGGAATCCTGGAACTAGCTCTTGTAGGCCAGGCTGGCCTCGAACTCACAGAGATCTGCCTGCCCCTGCTTCCTGAGTGCTGGGATTACAGCTGTGTGCCACCACCACCCGACTAAAGGCTCTTGCTTTGAGGCCTGACTATTCGAATTCAATCTCTGGGACCCAAGTGGTGGAAGAAGAGAACCAACTCCTGTAAACTGTCTTCTGACCTCCACACACGCATGTGCGCCTGCGCGCGCGCGTGCGCGCGCGTGCACACACACACACACACACACACACACACAAAGCACCTGCACTACTGATGGTTTGCGAGTTGGGCAAGGGACTGGAGATTAAAAAACACACAGAGACACAGGTCATTCTTGAAACAAAGAATGCCGATTTTATTGTGTTCCAGGGCAGCTTAAACTCTCCTTAACTAATGGCCATGCCCGGCTCTTAGGATTTTTAGCTGCGAACCCACCAGAAACCACTCCCCTGCAGTCAGGAACTCATGAAGGTCTCATGCTCAGAGCAGCTGCAAGCACAGTAAAAACAAGCTGTTCACTCTGGCAGGCAAAGGGTCATAGAAAGTTCAGGATCTTTTGCCTGAACACGCACATGCACGCACACATGCACAGAGCATAACTTAAAACAAAGAGGATTGACTAGGCGGTGGTGGTGTATGCCTTTAATCCCAGCACTCGGGAGACAGAGGCCAGCCTGGTCTACAGAGATAGTTCCAGGACAGCCAGGGCTGTTACACAGAGAAACCCTGTCTTGACAAACAAAACAAAACAACAAAAAAACCCAGAGTATGGTTGTTACCTCCCCTAAAGATGGATGTGCCTCTTTCACAGATAAAGAAGTTTCATCAGAATTAGGGGCTTGATGTCTTTGCTTCATTGAGGTCTAACTTCCCCATTATAGAGGATGGAATCCTGTTACTTCCCAGACAAGTTCTTCAGTTTCAGAGCAGATATCAGGACACCAGAAGTTCAAGTGTGCTGTAAATCAGCCAATTACAGACTGATGTAAACAGACCAGGCCTGAGTCCCCTTTACTGCACACTCAGGCATTTTCAGCGGATTTGTGGAGTTCAGGGCAGGTGAGTACAGGATGGCCTTTTCCCACCTGGCTTTGAAGTCACAAAGAGTCCACTGTATTGGCTGTAGAGGTAGACACACACAAGATAATAGTAATAATAATAATAAAATGTTAAGAACTACACTAGGGAAATAGCTCAGTGGGATAGCACTTGTCTAGCATGTTTAAAACTCTAGGTTCAGCTGGGCAGTGGTGGCGCACACCTTTAGTCCCAGCACTTACGAGGCAGAGACGCAGAGGCAGGCGGATCTCTCTTGTGAGTTCCAAGACTGCCAAGACTACACAGAGAAATCCTGACTTGAAAAACTAAAACACCAAAAAAAAAACCCCCAAAAAACAAAAACCCCACAAAACAACAGTAAAAAACCTCTAGGTTAATTCTACAGTACAACCCCTCTCCCCAAAAAAACCCCAAAAATAACAACAGCAAAAAACTAACCAAACCTGGGTGTGTAAGTTCAAGGCTAGCCTAGGATACATAGTGAGTTCCAGGACATCTTCTGCTACAGAGTGTGACCTGGTCTCAAGAAAAGGAATAAAAAACCTGCCTAGATATGGTGGCACACACCTGTGTCCCAGCATTCAAGAGGCAGACGGGAGAATTGTCATAGAAGTTGAGGCTAGCCTGGCCTACAGAGTGTGACCCTGCCTCAAAACAAGAGCAAATCCTCAAATAAAACCAACCTCCCACCTCGTAAAAACAAACAAACAAATGAAAAGCAGCTACATATATGATCTTATGTTGTGTACTCAAAAGAAAAAGTTAGCTGGGCAGTGGTGGTGCACGCCTTTATTCCCAGCTCTCAGGAGGCAGAGGCAGGTGGATCTCTGAGTTTGAGGCCAGCCTGGTCTATAAGAGCTAGTTCCAGGACAGACTCCAAAGCTACAGAGAAACCCTGCCTTGAAAAACCAAAAAGAAGAAGAAGAAGAAGAAGAAGAAGAAGAGGAGGAGGAGGAGGAGGAGGAGGAGGAGGAGGAGGAGGAGGAAGAGGAGGAGGAGAAGGAGAAGAAGAAGAAGTTGCCAGCAAAAAAACCATACGAATTTGTTTAATTTTGGAAGGAAGCCAAATAGTTATTTCTTCAGAAGATAAATTAAAAAACAAATCACATACGCACATAGGAATAAAAACCACTGTGTTATCATTGAACTTTCACACAATTTTCTCGTCCTTTTTTCCATTAGAAAGCAAGTTTCTTTTCTTTTTTGAGACAGGGTTTTTTCTATGTAGTCCTAGCTGCCTTGGAACTCACTCTGTAGACCAGGCTGGCCTCGAACTCATAGTGATCCACCTGCCTCTGCCTCTTAGGGAGGTGGAATTTAAGGCATGTGCCATGACTGCATGGCACAAAGTTTCTTTTCTTTTTAAAAATTTATTTAGGGGCCGGGCCGAGGTGGTGCATGCCTTTAATCCCAGCTCTCGGGAGGCAGAGGCAGGTGAATCCCTGTGAGTTCGAGGCAGGTCTGGTTTACAAGAGCTAGTTCCAGGACAGCTAAGATTGTTACATAGGGAAACCCTGTCTTGAAAAACCAAAACCAAACAAAAACAAAAAAAGTTTGGAGGTATAGACAATGCCAAAGTTCCCCTGAGTGAGGCAGATAAGTGAGACCAAGGGTCTGTAATTCCTAGCATCCCAGGACTTCAAGGAGGGTAGATTTTGAGAAGGGACAGCCTGCCTCAGTGATTATTAAACACAGAGCAGAAACCAAGGGCTCTGAGCCCGAGAGAGCTGTGGTTGCCTGGTACCAGAGCTTAAAGAGCCTAAAAGGCTAGAAACCATGCTGGAGAGAGTCCTCATCCGTGGAAGATGGCCAGCGGTGGAGAAGACGGGGCTCATCCGTCGTGCTGGTGTGAAATGGAGGGGCCCGGTGATCTGTTGGAGAAGTGAGGCTGTTGTGTGTGAACCAAGTACCACGGTCATGGTGTGCCTCAAACTGCCTGTGGGCAGGAAGAACCACCAGGAGAGTCTTTGACAGTCAGGGAACCAATGTTGTAATTAAAAAAAAAAAATCGGGAAGCGAAGTCACACCACGCAACAAAGCTCACATAGGAGGTTTATTGGAAGAGGAGAGAGAAGAGACAGAGAAGGGGACAGAGTGAAGGAGGAGGGAGGACAGAAAAGGGAGGAGGGAGAGAGAGAGAGGAGAAAAAGAGATGGGAGGTGGGCAAAGTCCACCATTTATTTATTTATTTATTTATTTATTTCCGAGACAGGGTTTCTCTGTAGCTTTGGAGCCTGTCCTGGAACTAGCTCTTGTAGACCAGGCTGGCCTCGAACTCACAGAGATCCGCCTGCCTCTGTCTCCTGAGTGCTGGGATTAAAGCCATGCACCACTACCGCCCGCCTAAATTTTAAAATGTGCACTGTAGGTGCTCTCTTAGTGGCTGCAGCTGAGGAGATAACCCGTCAGGACCCCAAGGGCCATCCAGTGCAGATGCCTGAATACTCACACTCTGAAGGCTGGGGCGGGAGAGTTACAAGTTCAAGGCTGGGCTGGCGGTTTCAGTCTGTCCAAAACCACAAAGCTGCTGGGGTGGAGGTGGAGCTGAAGAAATGCACCAGCAGATGGGGCACCCTCTATTCCTGCAGACGACCTGAATTCAGTTCCTGGCACTCAGGTCAGGCAGCTCACAACAGCCTGACCTGAGCTCCAGGTCATCGGACATCCTCTTCTGGCCTCTGTAGGCACATCTGCACACACACACACACACACACACACGCTAAGAGAAAACCTTTTGTAATTAATTCGTTAATTTTTTTTAATTATTTATCTGTGTGTGTATGGATGCAGAAGTTATGTATGAGGGTCAGAGGACAAACCATGGGAGTCAGGGGATTATACTCAGGTCATCAGGGAGGTGCTCTGTGGTGGAGTGTTTGCACAACGCAACCTAGGGTCAATGGGAAGAGCCACAAAACAGTAAGAACCTTATCCATTAGATGAACAAATTATGATAATAAATTAGCCGTTTCTGTTTTTTTTTTTGAGACAGGGTTTCTCTGTAGCGTTGGAGCCTGTTCTGGAACTAGCTCTTGTAGGGCCTAGAACTCACAGAGATCCTCCTGCCTCTGCCTCCAGAGAGCTGGGATTGAACCCAGAACCTTGGGCATGCCGGGGAAAGCGCTCTACCCATCAAGCTATATTCCCCACCAGGAAGTGACAGGAAGTAGTCCGGAGAGAGAAGACACTCTGGAGTAGAGAAACAGCTATCTGTGATCTGATGCTAAGGACAGAAGCCACATCAGACTTGCGGAGACATACTTGAGCTGCCGTCAAGGAAGAAGATGCGTTTTTCATCTGGTGTAGGATAAACCCGTGGATGATGCGAGAGGACCAAGGGAGGGCGAACATAAAAAGGAAACACAAGGTTTGGTCCACTGTTGAAATGTTGGCCATTCGAAGTCCCTTTCCAAACAAATTCTTCAGGGTGGATGAGGTGGGGAACCTGATACGCAATATAAGCAACTTATAACGAGGAAAGATCTATTTTGGCTCATGGTCTTATAGCCATTTCCTCCTGTTGTTTTGGACCTGGGACAGCCCCGCACAAAATGGCTACTGTGTGTGGTGCCAGAGGCAGCTCAGCCCTCCGGCAGCAAAGAAAGGAAGAGCGTGTTCCCGTGATCTAACTTTCATGAGATTCTGAGGCTAAAGGCTCCAATACCTTGCGTAGTGCCAGGATTTGGTGGCCAAGCCAAGCACAGGTGTGGCTGTTTTTTCACTGATAATGTTTCATTCTAGAATTTACCTCCTGTGAGGTGCCCCGTGAGCAACAGCGTCCTGGGGAGAATCCGGCTTTACTCTGAGGGCATGGCTTAGGTAGGAAGTGCTGGGATGGCAAATTCCTTTCTACGTGCAGGGCACTGGACGGAGAAAGAGATTTAGGAGGTCTGACCTTGGATTCAAGTGACTAGTTCCTGAGCTTGCCCGTGGGAAATTCTCCAAATTCCTGGATGCATTTCAAGGTTACAGAATTATTAGAGGTGGATTTGCTGGTGTTGCGGGGAACTTAAGATTGTTGTGGGTGGTTACTGAAATTAAACAGTAGAAGAGAGACCAGTGTAGTGATACCTGTGACCCCAGCACTCGGAGGTGGAGGCAGGAGGATTAGGTCAGCCTTTGCTGCGTGGTGAGCTTGAAGTTAGCCTGGAATACATCTGAACCTGTCTCAGAACGAAAACAAAAAGTACCTGTTCAGGGCTGGAGAGATGGCTCAGCGGTTAAGAGCATTGCCTGCTCTTCCAAAGGTCCTGAGTTCAATTCCCAGCAACCACATGGTGGCTCACAACCATCTGTAATGAGGTCTGGTGCCCTCTTCTGGCCTTCAGGCATACACACAGAAAGAACATTGCATACATAATAGATAAATATTAAAAAAGTACCTGTTCATATGGATATATATATATACGCACACATATATACACACACACACACACACACACACATATATATATACACACATATCCCCCAAAACCAAACCAAACCAAAACATGAAACAGAACGGTGAAGAGAAAGCCTATCTAGGAGGAAAATGCTTTAAAACAGAATGATTTCATGAAAGTGATGAGCTGTGAGAGAGGTGCATAGCCAGGCTGCGGTCACGCACGCCTTTAATCCCAGTACTCCGGAGGCAGAGGCAGGCAGGTGGATTTCTGTGAGGCCAGCCTGGTCTACAGAGCTAGATCCAGGACAGGCTCCAAAAACTACAGAGTAAACCTGCAAAAACTTGGAGAGATTTAGGAAATGCCTGCTTCAGGAGGCTGGAGTGAGGGCTCAGCTGCTAGGAGCACTGGTTTCTCCCGAGAGGACCCAGGTTCAATTCCCAGCATTCATAAGGAGGTTCACAACTGTCTGCAACTTCAGTCCCAGGGGATCTAATGCCCCCTTCTGGCACCTTCGGGCATTGCATGCACATGGTTCCCCAACCAACATGCAGGCAGAACTATACATAAATAAAAATAAAGATGAAAAAAAAAGTCAGCATTCGTTTGTGAAGGTGTTCTTTTTATTTTTTAATTTCTATCTGGGTGCATTGGTGTTTTATTAATTTATTTTTATTGATATTTATTGAGCTCTACATTTTTCTCTGCTCCCCTCCCTGCCTCTCCCTTCCCCACTTCAATCCTACCCCAAGGTCCCCATGCTCCCAATTTACTCAGGAGATCTTGACTTTTTATACTACCCATGTAGATTAGATCTATGTAAGTCTCTCTTAGTGTCCACATTGTTGTCTAAGTTTTCTGGGATTGTGGTTTGTAGGATGGCTTTCTTTGCTTTATGTTTAAAAACCACCTATGAGTGAGTACATGTGATAATTGTCTTTCTGTGTCTGGGTTACTTCATTCAAAATAATGTTTTCTAGTTCCATCCATTTTCCTGCAAAATTCAAGCTGTCGTTATTTTTTTTCTGCTGTGTAGTACTCCATTGTGTAAATGTACCACATTTTTCTTATCCATTCTTTGATCGAGGGGCATTTAGGTTGTTTCCAGGTTCTGGCTATGACAAACAAAGCTGCTATGAACATAGTTGAGCACATGTCCTTGTGGCACAATTGGGCATCTTTTGGATATATACCCAAAAGTGGTATTACTGGGTCTTGAGGAAGGCTGTTTCCTAATTTTCTGGGAAATCTCCACACTGACATCCAAAGGGGTTGGATGTCAGCTTGCATTCCCACCAGCAATGCAGAAGTGTTCCCTTTCCCCCACTACCTCTCCAGCATAAGTGGTCATCAGTGTTTTTGGTCTTGGCCATTCTTACAGGTGTAAGATGGAATCTCAGAGTTGTTTTGATTTGCATTTCTCTGATGACTAAGGATTTTGAACATTTCCTTAAATGTCTTTCAACGATTTTAGATTCCTCTATTGAGAGTTCTCTGCTTAGGTCTGTACTCCATTTTTTATTGAATTATGTAATCTTTTGATGTTCAATTTCTTGAGTTCTTTGTATATTTTGGAGATCAGACCTCTGTCTGATGTGAGGTTGGTGAAGATCTTTTCCCATTCTGTAGGCTGTCGTTTTGTCTTGTTGACCGTGTCCTTTGCTTTACAGAAGCTTTTAAGTTTCAGGAGGTTCCATTTATTAATTGTTTCTCTCAGTGTCTGTGCTGCTGGGGTTCTATTTAGGAAGTGGTTCCCTGTGCCAATGTGTTCAAGTGTACTTCCCACTTTCTCTTCTATGAGGTTCAGTGTGACTGGCTTTATGTTGCGGTCTTTGATCCATTTGTACTTGAGTTTTGTATATAGTGATAGATATGGGTCTATTTTCATTCTTCTACATGTTGATATCCAGTTATGCCAGCATTGTGGAAGATGTTCTATGAGGTAGTGCTCACCAATCAACACAGAACTGGGGTCCTGGAAGCTTGGGGTCCAAGGGAAAATAGGAACTGAAAAGTTCCCCACAAGTGTGGCAGTGGAGGCAGGAGGGAGGTGCAAGAACTCCACAAAGAAAAGAATTTCAAGACGGCTTGAAACAGCTGGAGTCTTAAAAAGTTTTTTGTTTGTTTGTTTTTTAAAGGCAACTGTGGTTACACAGAGAAATCTTATCTTCGAAAACCAACCGGCCACACAAACAAAACACCCTGGCAGTGGTGACCCATACCTTTAATCCCAGCACTTGGGAGGCAAAGGCAGGCCAGCCTGGTCTATCGAGTATGTTCCAAGGTTAGCCAGGGCTACATAGAGAAACTGTGTCTTGAAAACAACAACCTCCTTCCCCGACAAAAAAAGGAAAATCCAAAATTACATGTTTTTTAGAGATGGATTTTTAAGTACTAGAGGCAGTGGGGAAGAAAGTACAACATACTGAGAGCGTGGGCGTGAGCTCCTCAAAGGGAGACACAGTTGAGTGTCTGTAGCAGCTGCTGTGCTGGTTTTGGTGGATAAGGACCTTAAATGATGTGCGGGATTGCTCTGGACCACAAATGAGATCTTATCGGTGGTTACCACCTATGCACTGTATAGGATTAGGGCATACACACACATACACACACACACACACACAGACACACACACACACACACACGGTCAACCTTAGTCACAAGGGCTGTGAGGGGAAGCTAAGATATTCTTTAAATTCATTTTTTTAAAAGCATGTTTTCATATTCAACACTAGATGGCTACCTAGTGGCAAGAATACGCTGCCAGCTGTGAGGGAGATGGGGCAAGTACCCAAAGGAAGTTCTTTACTCGCAACCATTATCACCTACCAGAGTAGGACTCAGCCATGAATAAATTTAACTGGATGCCTGAGTCTCAGTAGGTTACCCTGGTCGCAGAAAGGACCATAAACTAAAAATACTTGAGCACCACCTAAAAACAGACCATCCAAAGAAAATGCCTAACATTTCAACCACTGTAGACAGGACCACCTGCCAGCACACACTCACCAGGACACCCCTAGACAAATGTCAGACAATCAGGGGCCCTGAACTTCAGAAACCCCTCACCCCCACCTTTACTACTATAAAAATCCAGTTCTAACTGAGCTCGGGGCTCTCCGGTTATTCCAATATATTGGACATGCGGAGAGACTGAGTGTGCAAACTTGCATAAAATAAAGGCTCTTTGCTTTTACATACAGAGCTCGGTCTCCTTGTTGGCTTTTGCGGGGACTTTGCAGATTTGGGTATAATAGACTCTACAGGGTTTGTGGGTGAGGAAATGAAGATGTAGAAGCCTGCCATTTTCACCGCCAAGGGACAGGGACACACTCCCCTGTTCTCCTAGCTCTCACAGGGAAGAGGACTCTTGCTTCTCAGGTGGGTGGGGTGGAGGAGTGTCTGAAGTGACTACCCGTGGAGCTCAGAGGCTGAGGAAACAGCCATTGCTGTCCCCTGGACCTGCTGGACGATTCTCCTCTTCTTCCTTGGCCATCCTCTCTCCCAGGGTGGTCCTCACCATGGAAGCTCTGTCTATGACTTCACCATTCCTTTCCCACGTGAAGATCCTCCAATTGGTTTTGATATGTGGCTTGGTCTCCTTGGCCACTGCCTGGAAGATGGACAGGAACATCCCGGCTCCTCATTCTTGGGCTTTCCTAGGATCTTGAGCACTTTAACATCAGCAGACCCAGCCCCCCTCTGCCACCCCCCGTGACTGTACAGGATCTCACCATCACTGGGGCTGACTAACAGCTCAATGGCTCCCTGGAACTGCAGCTGTTGAAGAGATGGACAGGGGCCTTCTGGGCTTTTCTGTGGTACAGCTGGCTCAGCCTTGGACTTGGCTGGAGAGGACCCTACTGCAGGCTTGGCGGCAGGCTTAGCGATGCAGTGTCCTGATTGCTCCTTCACAGGAATGGCCTTCTTGGGACGAGGTCCAGTAGCCGAAGGACAGTGTGCTCAATGGGGTGTGTGACCCATTTCTGTTTAAATATGAAGAGATTCCTGCCAAGTTCAGATAAGGGGGTAGGATGGGACTAGTTAAAATATTCACAAGGTCTTACTATATAGCACTGGCTGGCCTGGAACTTGCCATGCAGACCAAACTGGCCTCAGACTCCCAGAGATCTGCCTGCCTCTGCCTCCTCATTCTCTGTATGTGTCCCTGTGTGAGTTTACATGAACCCTGTGTGTGAAGGAGCCCTCAGAGGCCAGAGAAAGCATTGGATCCCCTGAACTAGAGTTACAGGAGATTGTGAACCCCTGCATGAGTGCTGAGAACTGAACCCTGGTCCTCTGGAAGAGCAGCCAGTGCCCTTAATCTCTTAGCCATCTCTCCAGCCCCAAGGTATTCTTACTGCAAACAAAGGTTTGGAGTTGTTTTTGAGGTTCCCAAAAATATACCTGGGAGAGGAATGTAGCCATGCTTTCTTAGGAATTTTCCTAACGCGAGCTCTCTGCTGACGCAAAAATCCCAATCAAGCCAAATCCCAACAAGCCAAATTAAAATATCCAGGTTTAATGGGATTCCTGCACTCTTGGGAACCAGGAGGCTGCAAATGCGACCACAGGGGGGACAGGGGGAGAGGACCACGTGTTTCTCCTTTGGGAGCTCACATAAATACCCTGTGGGAGTGGTCCTGACCCGCCCCCTTGTATGTGTGACTTTATGAAATAACTTTTGGGCTTTCCTTATGCACGCTCTGTTAGTGAAGCCCAGGCAAGGACAGGCTTTGAGTCTTTCTCTTATTTGCTTGTGAGCTGCCTGACATGAGTGCTGGGGACCAAACTTGGGTCCTCTGAAAGAGAAGTACATGCTCTTAACCACTGAGCCATTCTCCAGCCCACGGCTTGTTTCATTTATGCGCATGTGCACAACTGTGTCAGCGCCGCAGGGATAGCGGATCTCCTGGAGTTAGGCTTCTGAGCCACCAGCGTGGTGCTGGGGTTCGAACTCTGACTGTCGGCAAGAGCAGCAAGCTCTCCTAAGTGCTGGGCCATTCCCGCAGTCTTATTCTTTCCTGAGAGCTTCTCTCCCACTTCTATTCTTGTTTGTGAGTCAGAACCACTGTGTGTAGCCCTGGCTGGACTGGTACTTTCTGTGTAGACCGGACTGACTAGGCTGGTGATCCTCTGGCCTGTGCCTTGCAACTCCTGGGCTTACCCCGGAGTCACTTTTCCCTTCACCAATGAGTTGATGCTCTGTCTTGTTCATTTTTTTTAAAGATTTATTTATTTATTATGTTTACAATGTTCTGCTTGCATGTATGCCTGCAGGCCAGTAGAGGGCACCAGATCTCATTACAGGATGGCTGTGAGCCACCGTGTGGTTGCTGGGAATTGAACTGGGCAATCTTTGGAAGAACAGTGCTCTTAGCCACTGAGCTGTCTCTCTAGTCCCATCTGTCTTGTTTTTTGTTCTTTAATTCCAGAAGGAAGAAGGACCCTGCTTGGGGTAAAAACTGGTATTCCTAAACTTGGGCTTGGCTTATATATAACTCCAGGTCTAGCTCTGGGTAACGGGAGGTAAGCCTAGTGCACAGACACCTTGCTCCATCCGGTCCACATCTTACCACTCTGAAACAAGTGGGGATCAGTGTGTGCAGAAATATTAAATCTTGATAATGGGCTGTTATCTCAGCCTTGGGGGGCAGTTACTTTTTGGTCCTTGTATCTATATTGCCTTTATAAAATGATGCATCTGACCCAAGAGCCATGGCTTACTGACTCTGATTTGTATCTCATTATAGGTGAACTTGCAATGGAATTTTTCTTGTGCCTTCTCCTTCTCTCTCTCCTGCCTTCCTCCCTCCAGGTAGCTCAGGCTGACCTCCAACTGACCATGCAAGGAGAGGTCTGGTCTTGAACTTCTGATAGCTCCTAACTTTACTTCCTAAACACTGGGATCATAGCTGTGCCCCAGAATGAACAAGAAACAAATTTATTATGTAGCACTAGCTGGCCTGATAATGTCTATGTAGCCCAGGCTAGATGCAAGTTCTCAACAATCCTGCTGCCACCTTGCCCAGTTTTGTGATGGTATTTTTAGAGCAAAGAAAATGCATGAGCCCATGCCATCTGTGGCCCAGGTGTAAGGTGTCATTCAACCACTAAATTTGTCTCAAAGGCAGGATAAGACTAAGGAATTGCACCTATTTTTTTAAATTTAAAAATACTGATTGCATTTACATTGTCTCAGAGGACAACTTGCAGGAGTTGTTTTTTTTCCAACGATTTGGGTCCCAGGAAGAGCAGAATTCAGGTTCTTGGGCTTGGTTGGGGGCAGGCTCCTTCCCCAGCTGAGCCTTCTTGCTTCCATTGCCTTCAGACAGTGACTTTCCGTTAATTGTGACTCACAGAAAGGGCTGAACTTTTTGAGTTTAGCTTTCCCCCTTTTTACCAAGCCCTCCCCGCTTTTAAGATAAATCACCTGATTTCGCCGAAAGCTGTGAAACACGCCCTTTGGCTGAAAGAGAGAATTAGGCAATCTCAGAATTCCCCATTCCTCTTGCCTCCAGAGAGCTCTGGATAGCGGGATCTCTCAGCTCCGGGAGACCGATGCAGTTCTTGTTCTGAAAGCAGAGGGCGCTCTAAGATCAAGGCTGAGTTACCCTGCCCTGGTGTGGTCTCCCAGCCCCCTCTGTTTTGGAACAGGGAATTTCGGACATGCACACTCCGTTAGGGAATCTTAGGAGCAGACAGAACAGGGAGGTCGGGCGGAGGTTCCTGCAGAGGCTGACTCCTCTGGAGCCGCAGGGTCTTCACAGCATGGCCAGTGGCAGGAGAGGAGACTGAGCCACGTGTTCCCATCAGCTCCGGAAGGTAACAACTTTAAAAGGCAAACCTTGAAGAGCAAGGCTTTGATGGAGGAACAGGAAACGTCAGGGAACCGTGTAGAGCAGGGCTGGGAGCAAAGGTGGAGGACTGGAAGGAACTCGGAACAAGGGTAGGCTATAGGCACTGCTTCTCATATGCTGAACCCCGTCCCAAAACCGGCTTCATCTTCCCACATGGCAGTGCTTTCAGGGGTAAAGGCAATTCCTGAAAGACTTTTCTGGGAACTTGGGAAGACATCTTGCTTTTTAAAAAGGACGAAACAAACCAACTTCAGAAAATTAAAATAAGACATAGCCTCTTGTCAGCTGTCCCTTTCTCCCTGGTGACCCTGTCACAGCAGGGGCAATACTTTCCTTCTGATTAGCCTTCCCCCAAGGCCCCTAAGGAAGGTCCCTGACCCTATGGAAAGAAGCTTCCACCAGAGGCCACTGGGGCAGCTGCAGAAGCACCTGCAATAAGTCTGTCAAAGAGGCTGGCTTCCACGGCAGGGGATGGCAACAGTCCCAGGTGGCCGGCCGTTCAGGATGGACAGACCTGGGTGGAAATACAGAGCATCTGATGCAAGGGGCCAGGAGCTGGTGGAGAACAACACAAAAGATAGGGAGAAGCTCCTCATCTGTTTGCAGAAGTATTGATAGATGGCTCGTGGCTGCTATGGGAGCTGGGGGAGACCCACTGCTGGTCTAGGAAGTCAGTTGAAATCGCGCAGGGGAGGGTGTGAGAGAACAGGTTTCCTGTGGTGACGGTTACTGATGAGAACGTTATCTGTCTGGTATTCTTTCAAAGGTGACACTGAGCGCTGGGTGGCCCATCACCCCTAAAGCAGGTGCCTATATTTGTCAGGCAAAGACAGCCTGACCTTTCGCTCCAAGGTCAGAGGTCCAGAGACCCAGAGAGCCATGGGCAAATCACCGGAGACGTGGTAAGTGTCTACAGAAATGTGCACAGACTCCATCCTCACATTCTTCTGCTCTTTCATGTTTTTGAGACAGGGCTCACTTTGGAGCCCAGGCTGGCATGGACCTCACCATCCTTTCTCTGCCCCCAGAGAGTGGGGCTTCCACACAGGCCTGTCACATGAGGCTTCCCATCTTCTCAAGACAGAGCTCTGAAGCCTGAGTTTAAACTTTTTATATATTTATTCCAAGTCTATGCTATGGCACACGGGCTGCCTTTGCCCTTCCCCTTTGGTCTCCTGTGGACAGACGCCAGAGTTCTGCATGAAGCATTGGTACCTGTGTTCCCCACTTCTCTTCCAGGTGCATTGTCTTGTTCTCTGTTTTGGCATCAGTTTCTGCTGAGCCTACCATGCATGGGGAGATCCTGTCCCCTAACTATCCTCAGGCGTACCCCAATGAGATCAAGAAAACGTGGGACATAGAAGTTCCAGAAGGGTTTGGGGTTCGCCTCTACTTCACACATCTGGACCTGGAGCTGTCAGAGAAGTGTGAATATGACTCAGTGCAGGTAATTCTACGAGCGTACGAGGAAGAGAGATGGATGGGTAGAGAGGGATGGGGGCTCGGGAAGGGGCAGAGTGGTGTCAAGCTGTCCTATAGGTTGGGGGCATGGCTCAGTGGTAGAGTACATGCCAAGCATGAGTTTGATCCACAGCGCTGGGGGCGGCGGGTGTGTGTGTGTGAGTGTGTGTGTGTGTGTGTGTGAGTGTGTGTAAGTGTGTGTGTGTGTTTTGGCGTGGAGATTGGGAATAACAGTGAATGGTTCTAGTCTCTCTGTCCATTTTTACTTCTAAATTTGGCTGTTCTCTTAGATAATCTCAGGAGGTGTGGAGGAAGGGAGACTCTGTGGAAAGAGGACCAGCAAGAATGCCAACTCCCCCATTGTGGAAGAGTTTCAAATCCCGAACAATAGAGTCCAGGTGGTCTTTAAGTCAGACTTCTCCAACGAAGAACGGTTCACTGGCTTTGCTGCGTATTACGCTGCCGTAGGTAAGACTTCACTCTCGGTATGTGACACACTGATCCAACTAATAGACGAGAAGCAGGGAAAATTCCACACACGGTATTAGGTGAAGATTCCGTTCTGACTTGTTTTGAGTCATGATTTCACTATGCGGCCCAGGCAGGCCACCTTTCAAGCTCTCAACTCTCCCTTTCAGTGTACAGGTATGTGCCACCATGCCCTGGGCTGTTTATATCTTTAACAATCGTGGACTTGCCCTGGGGCTGAAATTCAAGCACTTTATCACATGTTAGCGGTGGTAATGGGAATGGCAGATAGTGGGCAGTAATCGGGTGAGAACCACGGCGAAGTTTGTACTGTATTAGAAGCTTACTTACACCAACAGAATCTTCAGCTCAACCCGACAAGGTAGGCACCGTTATTTTCACATAACGATAAGGAGCTGGGCTTGTTGGCGCAGGTCTGTAATTCCGTACACTTGGGAGGCTGAGATAGATACTGTGAGTGCAATGTTGGCATGGGCAACCTCGTAAGATCCTGTCCTCCAAATTAATCCTCCAAATTAAAAGAGAGCTGGTGAGATGCTTGCCGTGTAAGCCCAGGTTTGAGCCCCAGTTCCATGCAAAGTAGGAGTAAACTCTGACCTTCATGTGAGTTCTGTGACATGCCTCCATCATGCACACACACATGCACATACATGTGCAATATAATAAATCATAAATATAAATTTAAGCCTGGTGTGGTGGCCCACGCCCTTAATCCCAACATTCAGGAGGCAGAGGCAGGCGGATCTCTGTGAGTTCGAGGCCAACCTGGTCTACAGAGTGAATTCCAGGACAGCCAGGGCTATCTGTAGAGAAAGACCCTGTCTCCCATTTTTTTTTTAAAGAAAAATGAAAAAGAGGGCTGGAAATTCTGGCATGGCAGCACACACCTGTAATTCCAATACTAAGGAGGTAGAGGAGGTAGAGGCAGGAGGATCAGGAACTCAATGGCAGCTTGGGCTACAAATGATCATATATTTAAAAAAACATCAGAAAAAAGGGCTGGGGCTATAGCTCAGTGATAGAGTGCTTCCTTAGCCTCTGTAAGGCTCTTGGAAACCTCAGGACTGGAGACAAAGTAGAAACTGAGAATGTTAATAACCTGCCAAGAACTGTGTAAGAAGGACTATGGAGTACTCTGATGCGCTCGAGTCTTCAAATCTTAGGTCCTTCTGCATCTGTCTCCAGGTTAAAATGAAGTTAGAACAGATTTTACAGTAAGGCCAGCTTCCTATGCGGTGGCGAAGGCACTAACAGCCCTTCCCAGAGGACGCCACCATCATGACGCCACCATCGTACTTACTTCAGTGTTGTCTCTGGCATGGATTTTTTTTTCCCAGACAAGAGTTTTTCTTGTAGCCCAGGCTGGCCTTGAATTCCTGATTCTATTGCTTCAGTCTCTGGGCTCTGGAGTCACAGCATGTGCCGACTGGGCAGGGTGTAGGATATTTTGTAGGCAAGAGAAGTCAGGGTTTCTCACAGAGCGAGCGTCTTCACAGAAGTCTAATGGCATGACATAGCTCTGAACCACACTTCAGAAAGGTAATCTAGAGTGAGACTGTCCTCATAGTGTTTACAGCGGTTAAAACATGGGGCTGGCAAGATGCTCAGGAGTTGAGGGCATTTGCTGTTTTTGTAGGGGGCCAGGGTTCAGTTCCCAGCACTCACATGGCTACTGAAAACTGTTGCTAACTCCGATTCCAGAGCGTCTAACACTCTCCTCTGACCTTAAAGGGCACCAGGCATGCATGTAGTGTAAAACACCACATGCAATAAATAAATAAATAATATTTAAAAGTTAAAATGTTTTAAATTTTTTATTATTTTTAAATATTTAATTTTTAAATGTAATGTGTGTAGGTGTTTTCTTGCTTGGATGCACACTGCATGCAGTGTCTCAACAGTTCAGCAGAAGGTGTTGGACTCCTTGGACTGGGGTTACAGACAGTTGTGAGCTGCCTTCTGGGTGCTGGGAATTGAACCCAGGTCCTCTGGGAGAGCAGCCACTGCTCTTAACACTGAGCCACATCTCTGCTCCCTCCCAACTCCTTCTCATTAACATGTGCTAGCTATTCGTCATAATGAGCTTCATTCTGGTATTTTCATACTCGTTTGTCCGAGCTTGCCCTCTTTCCCCTCTCTCGTCCCCTGTACTGATTCCTTTCTTCTCCCATCTTCTGCTTGTGTGTCTTTTTTATGTCTAGGTGAGTTTCATTAGGGCTGCACAAGAACTTGTCATGGGGTTACTTATGGGAGCGTGGGCACTTGACCCGTGGCTACACCACTGAAGAAAATGCCTCTTTCCTCCAGCAATGAATTAGTTGCCTACCCATCCTCAAGGAGGGTGGGGCCTTATGAGTCCCTCCCCGCTCCATGACAGGATATTGACAGCACAGTCTTGTGCAGGTCATAACAGCTGCAGTGAGTCTGAGAGGGAAGGGCCCTGTCATGCCCTGAAGACACTATCCCAGCACTTCCATCCCTTCCTCTGGCCCTTATCTTTCTGCCCCTCTTCTGTGATGCTTTCTTAGCATTAAAGTCTCCCTCCCTCCCTCCCTCCCTCCCTCCCTCCCTCCCTCCCTCCCTCCCTCCCTCCCTCCCTCCCTCTCTCCTTTCCTTCTTTCCCTCCTCTCTCTTTTTCTTTGAGAAATGGTTTTACACTGTCGCCCAGGCTGGCCTTGAGGTCACAGTCTTCTGTTTTAGCCGTCTGAGTACTGGTGTTACAAGCATGAGCCACCATGCCTGGGGCTTTGAGAATATTTAATCAGTACGACTTTTCTGTTTTTCCTCATCCTTACAGAGCTGGGCTTAACAACATTCTTCCTTTTAGATGTTGGTCCTTGACCTTGAATTTTCTCTTCTCTTTGCAGATGTCAATGAATGCACAGATTTTACAGATGTCCCTTGCAGCCACTTCTGCAATAACTTTATTGGTGGCTACTTCTGCTCTTGTCCCCCAGAATACTTCCTGTATGAAGACATGCGGAATTGCGGGGGTGAGCTTGGCATCAAGAGGTCTTCATGTTCCCTAGGATTTAGAGTGGGTTGAGGGCTTAGTCTGTCCTTCCACTTTGATTAGGCTTTCCCTTCCAATGGCACCTGTTTTTAGCTGTCCATAAACCGAGTGGGAGCCTCAGGGGTGGGGGTGCGGGGAGAAGATGAGGTGTCTTAGCTTTCCACTGCTGTGGAAGGTGAGATAAACAACGGGATGGGATGTTTATTTTGGTGCACGGTTCTAGGCGTTTCAGTCCCTGGTCAGTTGGATCTGTTGTTTTGGTGTCCGTGGTGTGGCAGAGCACCATGTAAGGGAGACAGACAGCTGGTAGTGTAATGCGACTCACCTCAGGGCAGCTGGGAAGCGGAGAGGAAGGGCAGGGATACCAGTATCCCTTTCAAGGGCCAGAACCCAGTGCCCTAACTTCCTCCTATTAGGCCCTACCTCCTGAAGACTCCACCATCTCCTGATAGTGTCACGGCCAGTGCGAGCCCTTAGCATGTGCCACTCTGCGAGATATTTAAGGTGCAAACCCCAGCACAAGGCTTCAGGGTAAAGTTAGCTAAATGGAAAAGAGATAGATGACTGTAAAGAGTTGGCGACTCTAGGAAGTTCTGTCACAAGCCAAGTGACACTGCATAGGCATTGACTAGCTCTCCTCATAAGCCCTGTGGGTCCTTGCTGCTCCGTGGAGGCTTCACTAGGGGAGGGGAGGGGACTCTGGGGACTCGGGGCTTAGGCTTATGACAAGAGGACTAGAAGAGGGTGGGACTTCTTGTTTGTCCCTATATTTGATTGGTCCTTTCTCCTCCTTTTTTTTTCTCCTGTAGTCAATTGTAGTGGGAATGTATTCACTACCCTGATTGGGGAGATCACAAGTCCCAATTATCCCAATTCATACCCGGAGAACTCAAGGTGTGACTACCAGATTCGGTTGGAGAAAGGGTTCCGAGTGGTGGTGACCATCCGGAGAGAAGATTTTGATGTGGAGCCAGCTGACTCAGAGGGGAACTGCCAGGACAGTTTAGTTGTGCGTAGTAGATGATGAATTTGGCTCCCACCCCAACTCATTAGATTGCCGAGACTTCTCATGCAGCCTCCTTCTCTGTGGTTCTGGCCTTCACCTGTTAGGCAAACACCCTACCATAGGCCTTCGTTCACCTCTTCCTCGTCCTCTCAGTTAATCCCTACCCTGCTCCTCCCTTAAGGCAAGTTTGTTTTTGTTTTTGGGGTTTTGAGACAAGGTTTCTCTGTGTAGCCCCAGCTTTCCTGGAACTCACCCTGTAGACCAGGCTGGCTTTGAGCTCAGAGATCCACCTGCCTCCGTCTCCTGAGTGCTGGGATCAAAGGTGTGCGCCACCAGCTCCCAGTTTAAAGCAGAGTTTTATGTGGCACAGGCTTGCCTCAAAATTCTTAAAAACTCCTCCCACCCCAACCTCTTGAGTGCCAGGATTACCGATGTTAGCCAGCACACCTAATGTGAGATTTCTTCTTTTCATTTCTCTCTCCCTCTCTCCCCCTTATTCCTTCCTGAACTGGAGACTGCACCTTTGACCTCAAGCATGCTAGACAAGTGCTCTACTTTCGAGTTCCATTTGCAGCCCTTTTTATATTTTCTCCCTAGTCTTTATTTTGGCACAGATTCTCATTAAATTGACCAATTTAATTTAATTTAACTTATAATTAATTTAATAGTTATTAATTTAATAATATAATTAATTTAATTTAACTTATAACTGTCCTGTCTTTTCCAACTAGCTGTGATTACAGGCCTGCGCCGTCATGTCCAGCTTTTGGGATTAAAATAATCTTTCCTCTTGCGAATCTTCTTGTTCATTTGCCTATTTCTGATTTTATACTGTGCCAATCATTTGATTTTCACACCCCCATTCAATTTCTTCCTTTAGATTTTTCTCTCTTCTGATTTTATTACATTGTTTCCTTTCAGTTTGATGCAAAGAATCAACAATTTGGTCCTTACTGTGGCAATGGATTCCCTGGGCCACTAACCATTGAAACCCAGAGCAATACTCTTGATATTGTCTTTCAAACTGACCTAACAGGGCAAAGGAAGGGCTGGAAACTTCGTTACCATGGAGACCGTGAGTAGCTAAAAGGGCCTTTTTGATTGGTGATACTAAGTAAATTCTTTGGACGTGTAGAATCAAAACAAATCGATTGTTGTCTGATTAGTAACCTTTAATGAGTCTTGAAAACACAGACAACGGGGAGTGGGTAACTAATTAGTGGCATCATATTCGTTTACACCTCTGCCATATTGGAATGATAGACATTAGAATTGAGGACCGCGGAAGATGTTAGAAAGTATGAAAATGGGATGGGAGATGAGAGACGGGGAGAGCATTTGCAGGACAGGTATGAGCTCTGAGTTTCCATCCTTGTACCACAGAAAAATCTAGGCATAACCATGTGTGTCTGTAACCGCTGTGTTTGGGAGTGGATGGGCAGAGAGAGAGGAATCACTGGGTTTTGGTGGCCAGCTAGCCTAGGCAGAAATGGCAAGCTCCAGCTACAGTGAGATTCCCCCATCACAAGAGGGTAAGGCAGAGAGTGATTGATAGAGCAGGCACCCAGTGTCCTCCTGGCCTCTGCATTGGTACGCCAGCCCCTCTAAAGAGTGGGACTGTTTGAGAACAGTATTACACAGCTATAATCACAGCACTGGAGGGGTAGAGGCAGGGGATTACTACAAGTCTGAGACCAGCCTGGCTACATAGCAGGTTCCAGTCTAGCCTAGGGTGTATATATATATATATATATATATATATATATATATATATATATATAGAGAGAGAGAGAGAGAGAGAGAGAGAGAGAGAGAGAGGGAGAGAGAGGGAGAGAGAGAGAGGGAGGAGAGAGAAAGAGAGAGAGACCCCAACCCTGTCTCTGAAAAGTGGGAATTATGTAACATAGCACACAATTTCCAACCATTTAGTAAAATCTCATTTCTGTCCTCCTCAAGCAATCCCTTGTCCCAGAGAAATCACTGCCGATTCTATTTGGGAGCCTGAAAAGGCAAAATACGTGTTTAAAGATGTGGTGAAGATATCCTGCACGGAAGGGTTTGAGGTTGTGGAGGTAAAGTACCGTTGAGGCTTCTCTCTGGTCTCTGGGTCCAGATCAGACATCTGGGTGCCGGAGGCTGTCGCGCCAGATCAGGATAGTAACACTCAATCATAGAAGGAACAGCTCAAGATTGTCCATCCTTCCGGTGAGGTCTGGGTGTCCATCCTTCCGGTGAGGTCTGGAGCTCCAGGGCCATCTTGCCCTCTCCACCCTCAATCTTCCTCAGGAAGGGAGCTGAAATGCTGGGGCAGGGCTCTGTTCCAGCCCCAGCTCCTGGGTGCTCAGAGTTATTCTTCTAAAGATGCCCCAAGCCTCTTTTGATGAGGACTTCTCATTGATCGAAGGCCTGAGATCAACTGAGTTATTGGATTTGATTTTCCATATGCTTTTCTGAATTAATGTTGACATCTGTTTTTCTCCAGGGAAACGTTGGCTCAACGTTCTTCTATTCTACTTGTCAAAGCAATGGGCAGTGGAGCAATTCTGGACTACAATGCCAGCGTAGGTGTTCCTTCAAATGGAGCTCCCCTTGCCCTTCCCGAAGGGAACGGGATAATCGGCACATCAGAATTCAAACGCATGGTTTCCTTTTAGGCTTGTGAGAGAATGGCATGTGTGTGTGTTTTTTTAACCCTATAATGGAGGATTGTCTAGCTCTTGTCTAGTCCTAGGCCACGTAGACTAATGTGCTTCTTCTAAAGAAAGGGGCAATGGAGTATGGAGCTGAGAACTCTAAGGGAGTATATATTCTGGGCTTTCACAGGTGCCTCTGCTGACCAGAGAAATAGGTTCCTCCTGGCCTCTTTCAAGGGCCATCTGGATTGGCAGGTCTCAGTGGGCTGGAGAACTGGGTTAGAGAAGATGCCGCAAAAGAGCTGGTGTTGGAAGATTCATCATGGGTGTGGTTATGGACGTGGCTGAGGAAGAGTGAGGAGCGAATGGGGCCCCTAACTCTTCCTGGGAGAAAATGACTGTCCTGATTGTCCATTTCCCTGCTTCTTGTAGCTGTGGACTGTGGTCTTCCAGAACCCATTCAGAATGGTAAAGTTGACGATCCAGAAGATACTCTATTTGGTTCTGTCATTCACTACTCGTGTGAGGAGCCGCATTATTACATGGAACACAATGAACATGGCGGTAGGTTTCTTCTAGCGGAAGAAGAGAGAGGGGAGGAGCGTGAATGAGGTGGAGGGGTGATTGCCATGTCTCTCTGGTTGGAGAGAGTTTATAGAGAAGTGAGAAAGAGTAGACACTGTCATTTTTTTTGGCTTAGCCTAAGGACACAGTTGGCTTGTGGGATAGGGTATGTTTTCAGGGATCATTGAAGGGGGATCATAGAGGTCACCGGCTTAGTGTCACAGCTGCAGCAGGAATTCCTTTGCAGCATCCACTTCACGTGGTTATCTGACTTTGGACCAGTTCTTTCATGTAGAATTTGCAGGGCAGACACGGTGATGGAGGTGTGTAATCCTAGCCCTTGCAAGGTAGCAGTTGTTCAGGGCGAGCCTGGGCTATCCTCCTCCCGCTCCCCACCCCCACTCCCATTCATTGTTTTTGAAATGGAGTTTCGCATAGCCCAGGGTGGCTTTGCCTTTTCTATGGAGCAGAGGCTGGCCTGGACCTTCCTGCTTCCACCTCTTAAGTGCCAGTGCCATCACTCCTGGGCGAAGGTTCTTTTCTAGCTGATTGGATATGGTTCTCCCTTCAATGCCCAGAGAGTCTTTGTATAAATGGAGGATGCAGGAGAGATGTGCCGAGTGTGACCTGTGTTCCTTGTGCTATTCCAGGGGAGTATCGCTGCGCTGCTAACGGGAGCTGGGTGAATGATGAGCTGGGTATAGAGCTGCCCAAATGTGTTCCAGGTAATCGGGCTGCCGTGTGGGTAGAGGCCGTAGATGTCCATGGGGGGAGCAGGTACCACGTGGAAATAGCTAGGACTTAATCCTGGCACCCCAGAGTGGAGTATGGTAGTAACTCTGGGTTCTGGAGTTCCTTCATCTGTATCAACTCAGGCTGACTTGAAGGGAAATAAGAAAGTCTTCCAGCATCAACAGTCGGTGTCATATTAGGCATTAGGGAACTACAGATCAAACCACATTAGCAGAGTGGGGTGCTGGGCTGTGTACCCAGAATCCTAGCACTCTGGATGCTGAGATAGGATGGTGAGATCAGTCTAGGCTACACAGTGAGACCCCTCCCTCCACACCCTCTAGATAAGAGCTGCATCTGAGCGCGAAGTGGAGGTAGAAAGCCTGCTTCCAGTCTGGGTGAGGTTAAAGTTTCCCAGCATGACCTTCTAGCTGGGTCTCTGACCTCACGAGCCAAGCCTGGGCGTGAAGTGTGCCTCAGAGAGGCTGTGAGTCAAACTGTGGAGAGTGGGAAGTGCTAGCTCGTTTGGTTCAGTTGTTCACGTAAGCCTCCTGTTGAGCCAGTCTCGACCATAAGCCTGCTTGGCACTGCCAAAGGAGATGTTCAGGGGAGGTTAGGTGTCTTAGTTAGGGTGTCTATGGCTGTGAAGAGACACCATGACCACAGCAACTCTTATAAAGGAAAAACATTTAACTGGGGCTGGCTTACAGTTCAGAGGTCTAGCCCATTATCACCATGGTGGGCCATGATGGCATGCTGGCAGCCATGGTGCTGGAGAAGAAGCTGAGAGTTAGTTCTACATCCTGATCCACACCAACACGAAGAATTTGCACATAGGAGACCTCAAAGCCTGTCCCCACAGTGACACACTTCCTCCAACAAGGCCACGCCTACTTCAACAAGGCTAGACCTCCTAACAGTGCCACTCCCTATAAGCTTCTGGGGGCCAATGACATTCAAAGTAGCATTCTAGGGTAAGTCCAATGTGGAGGTAGTTGAGCAACTGACATCGACGAAGACATGCTGGAGAACTCGGTCACCACTGGGTACAGTAGTTGGGTGGCTGAGTTTTCCAGAGGCCAGCCTCAACTCCTGCACCTCCCTGTCTTGTTCTTATTCCCATCCAGTCTGTGGAGTACCCACTAAGCCCTTTAAAACCTATCAGAGGATCTTCGGAGGATCCCCTGCGGAGATTGAGAATTTTCCCTGGCAAGTCTTCTTTGAGTACCCACGGGCTGGTGGGGCTCTCATTGATGAGTATTGGGTGCTGACGGCGGCCCACGTCGTGGAGGGAAATTCCGACCCATCGATGTACGTGGGGTCCACGTCTGTGAGAATGGAACATCTGAACAATGTCCAGAAGCTCACCTCCGAACGTGTGTTTATTCATCCGGACTGGAAACTGGGGGATGACCTAAGCACACGGACAAATTTTGACAATGACATCGCATTGGTGCGACTGAAAGACCCCGTGAAAATGGGGCCCACCGTCTCTCCCATCTGCCTGCCAGGCACCTCCCCAGAGTATGATCTCTCCGAGGGTGACCTGGGGCTGATTTCAGGGTGGGGCCGAACAGAGAGGAGAAATATTGTTCTCAACCTCAAAGGGGCAAAGTTACCCATCACCTCTTTAGAGAAGTGCCAGCAGGTGAAAGAGGAGAACCCCAGAGTGAGGGCAGAGGACTATGTCTTCACCAGCAACATGATCTGTGCTGGAGAGAAGGGCGTTGATAGCTGCCAGGGGGACAGCGGCGGGGCTTTTGCATTGCGGGTCCCCAATGTACAGGACCCCAAATTCTATGTGGCAGGCCTGGTGTCCTGGGGGAAGAAGTGTGGGACCTATGGGATCTACACGAAGGTAAAGAACTACATGGACTGGATACTGGAAACGATGCAGGAGAATAGTGTCCCCGGTCAAGACTAACCCGCGGGCACCGCCAGCCCCTCCAAGGCACCGCAAGCTCATTGCTCTCAGATCCGCACGACAGTACCGTTCTCTCACAACGATGGAGAGAAGACGCCGGAGTCCGATTAGCACTGGACTTGATTGTCCAGATTGTTCAGTGCTAATCGTACTCCTGCGTCATCCTCCCGGGTGGAGGGAGGGTCTGGTCACAGGTTGCTGCTTCAGTTGTGAGTTCCTGTCTGCTACCGGTAACAGCAAGGCAGAGGCTCTTCTGTCTTGCTCCTTTCCACAAGGATAGCTTAACTTTTCTTCCCTTTCTTTTACCTGCTTGAGATTACATTTATAGTCCTTGGAGCCCTTTATTTACTTACAATAAAGCATGTTTCTAATCTGGTTCTGGCTGACTTCAGGGCTGCAGAAGGAGAGGGAAATGGCAGGGCATCCTGTCACGGAACTCAGGAATCAACCACTCATCTTTGACCATCATGTAGACAGGGAATTCAGCTTTTCTCCTTCCCAGCTGAGATTTACTGAAGTTAGAATTGACTTTTTAGTTTTCCTTTGTGAGTTGTCCCAATATGTCTCCCAGAAATTAATTTTCTTATAATATTCCCTTTTATCATGCAATGTAATGACAGAAAAAAAAAGAAAGACATCGAACATTCTTGCTCTGCTGTTTTTGGTAGTTTTGGTCGATTTGTCAGTTAGGTGGCAAACTGGACTGAACTCTGTGACAAAATGTGACAGCCAAAAGTTCAGAGAGAGCTTCTCTGACTCTCTCTAGGGAAGAAAGCTGGAAACAAAACGAAATTTCCACCCCAAGGATGTCATGATGACAAAGGACTGTCGAATAAGGGTTTTGTGTGAGATCTCGGGATGTAGTCTACACCAAATTAGAACTCACTATGTGACTGGAACTTATTGCTCCCTTGCCTCAGTTTCCCCAAGTGCCAGGATTACAGGTCTGTGCCAGGACATCGAGTATGTATTGCTTACCTGCTGTGCTGAGCGTCGCATCCCAAGGCCTCACAGGCTAGGCACGTGCTCTGCCGCTGGGGTATGAGATACACTCCAGCTCTGAAACACAGAATTAAAAAAAATAAGGCAGCAGTTCTCAATCCGTGGGTCATGACAAAAAACATTTCTGTTGGACTTAGGAACCCCCAGTCATACATGTATTTTCACTTCATTACACTCATAACTGTAATCTTGCTACTGAGTGGTGTCTCACTCAGTTCCTAAGACCATCCGATGATCTCAACCCACAGGTTGGGAGCTGCTGTGATAGGGTCTTCTATAGCCCAGGTTGGCCTTGAACTTCCGATCCTCCTGCCTCCACTTTCTGGGGTTACCAGTGTGCATTTCTAGGCCTGGTTTATGCTGTGCTGAGGTTTGAACTCAAGGCTTCATAAATGGTAGGTCAACACTCTGCCGACTGAGCTATACCCCCAGCAGAAATACAGCACTTTAAAAGCTGAAAACAAGGGTTCTGTCCTGTTTTCATGAGAGTTAAGGATGGAGAATGAGAGTCCAGGGCTGGAGAGTACACATTTGACAAAATCTGAGTTCCAGCCCCAGATCTGTGGAAGGCAAGAACTGACTTCTCAACATTGTACTCTGACCTCCACGCGCAGTGTGCATGGGTAACCAACTTCACACACACACACACACACACACACACACACACACACACACACACACGCACACACACACACATATTTATATTGACACACACATAATAATAAATGGGGAAAGGGAGCTGGGGATGATGGTGTGTGCCTTATGTCCCTGCACTTGGGGAGGCAGAGGCAGGTGTGTCTCTGGGAATTTGTGGTCAGCCTGGTCCACATAGCAAATTCCAGGCCAACCAGAACTACGTAGTGAGACCTGTCTCAAAACAAAATAGAAATAACAAAAATTGAAAAAAAAATTAGAAGAAGGGCCTGCGAGATGGCGAGGTGGGTAAAGGCACTTGCCACGCCTGGCAACCTGAGTTTGATCCCTAAGACCCACGTGATGGAAAGAGAAGACCACCTCCCACAAGTTATCCTCTGACTTCCATGTGAGAGCCCTGGCGTGTACATGCAAGAACTCAGCTACACACGCACGCACGGACGCACGCACGCACGCATGCACACAGGCACACATGCACGCATGCAGGCATGCTTGCACGCAATTAAAATAATACTATGAACGGAGGCTTACCTCAGCAATATTATGCTGGCTTAGCATGCACAGGGCTCTGAGTTCAATCCCCAGCCCCACAGAAACAGAAACTAAAAGTCAAACAACAAGAATAATCTGGGGGTGGGGTAGGGTCTTGGCCTCTCTGCTGTGAGAGATGGCTTTCAGACCAGTTTGCCAGAGTGAGCAGGAGTGTGTTTAGTTTATCAAGAAGGGACTCTGATCTTGCAGAAAGAAAAACAGTTAAGTTCAAAAGTTCACTTAGCCTGAAGAGTAAACACATCACCCGCTAACCAGAGCACAAAGCAGACTGCTGGGCCTGGAGGCCTGTTAACCCCAGCTACTCTGGGAGCTGAAGTAGCATTTTGAGCACAGGCAGGCTTGCAGAGTGAGTTCAAAGCCAGCTTGTGATGAAGAGTTAGATTAACATGTTGTGTGTGTGTGTGTGTCTCACGCCTTTAATCCCAGCTCTTGGGAGGCAGAGGCAGTCAGATCTCCCTGAGTTCAAGGCCAACCTGGTCTACATAGCAAGTTCCAGGACAGCCAGAGCAACCCTGTCTTGAGAAGCTAAAGGGAAAAAAAAGGAAAAAAAAAGTTAGACCTTGTCTCACAAAGTAAATCAGATCACAACAAACAAACAACAAATCCCCGAGAAACAGGGCTGGAGAGATGGCTCAGAGGTTAAGAGCCATGGCTGCTCTTCCAAGGATCAGGGTTCAATTCCCAGCACCCACATGGTGGCTCACAACTGTCTATAATTCCTGTTCCAGGGGATCCGATGACCTCTTCTGTCTTTCTCCAGCATCAGGCTCACACATGATGCACAGATAGAGATACAGACAAAGCATGTATACATATAAAATAAGTAAAAATGTAATAAAACCTCCATAAATGTGTGTGACAGCTCACAGGCCACTTCCTTCTTTTTTGATATCTGAGAAAAGAACAAAAAATGAACTATAATTGATACTATTTTGAGAGGTCTAAACTTCCTCCATTTCTTAGCAGGGTCTAAGTTTCAGTTTCTTAAATAAAGGGCTGTTAACCAAACACCCCTGACAACAGGGATGAGGGGGAGAGAAGGAACAAGGCCTGAGTCAGCCCCACAAAGTCGCAAGGACAGTCTTGCAACCTCCTTGGAACTCACTCAAGTATGTCCAAAGCGAAAACCTCAGCCAGTTACGAGTATACCTATGTAACTGCTGATGGCTGAACCAATTGTGTTTGAGATGACCTACCATCCCCGAAATTCCCCTGGCGGTGTTTAAAAGGAGCCTGCGTGCTCCTCCCTGGGTCGACCCCGCACATGTGCTGGAAGTTTCTGTAGAATAAAGGCTCTTCATCTTTGCATCTGCTTGAGTCTGGGGTCTTCCTTCAGCATTTCCTCGGCTCCTTACATTTTTTATTCTTATTTTTTTTTTTGAGACAGAGTCTCCTGTAGTCCAGGATGGCGTCTGACTTCCTATATAGCCGAGGACACTGGGATTCTGGCCCTCTTACCTCAGCCTCCCAGGTGATGGGCTTAGAGGTGTGTATCACCACCCCTGGAGTTATAACTGACAAGTTCACAGGAAAAGTTGACACGCTTCCAGTGACGAACTCCAGCGTGGGCTTCTAACCCTTGCTCCTGGGCTGAGGTGCCTGAGAGAGAATTCCCTCCTTGCTGGCAGGGGTGGAAGTGTGGGGCATGGCCACACATATCCATATAAATTTTAAAAAAACTTAGGAAAAGATTCCAAACACACAAAAATGGGACCATATGCAGCTTCCTAGTCTCATGTCCCTCATGCTCAGCTGTCGCCTTTGGGCTTGAGATGCCAGAATAAGTGAGTGCTCCAGAGTGAGTGAGTGCCTCCAGAGTGAGTGAGTGCTCCAGAGTGAGTGAGTGTCTCCAGAGTGAGTGAGTCCCTCCAGAGTGAGTCCCTCCAGGGTGAGTGAGTGCTCCAGAGTGAGTGAGTGCTCCAGAGTGAGTGATCCAGAGTGAGTGAGTGCTCCAGAGTGAGTGCCTCCAGAGTGAGTGAGTGTCTCCAGAGTGAGTGAGTGCTCCAGAGTGAGTGAGTGCTCCAGAGTGAGTGAGTGTCTCCAGAGTGAGTGAGTGCTCCAGAGTGAGTGAGTGCTCCAGAGTGAGTGAGTGCTCCAGAGTGAGTGAGTGCCTCCAGAGTGAGTGAGTGCTCCAGAGTGAGTGAGTGCTCCAGAGTGAGTGATCCAGAGTGAGTGAGTGCCTCCAGAGTGAGTGAGTGCTCCAGAGTGAGTGAGTGCTCCAGAGTGAGTGAGTGCTCCAGAGTGAGTGAGTTCCTCCAGAGTGAGTGAGTGCTCCAGAGTGAGTGCCTCCAGAGTGAGTGAGTGTCTCCAGAGTGAGTGAGTGCTCCAGAGTGAGTGAGTGCTCCAGAGTGAGTGAGTGTCTCCAGAGTGAGTGAGTGCTCCAGAGTGAGTGAGTGCTCCAGAGTGAGTGAGTGCTCCAGAGTGAGTGATCCAGAGTGAGTGAGTGCCTCCAGAGTGAGTGAGTTCCTCCAGAGTGAGTGAGTGCTCCAGAGTGAGTGCCTCCAGAGTGAGTGAGTGTCTCCAGAGTGAGTGAGTGCTCCAGAGTGAGTGAGTGCTCCAGAGTGAGTGAGTGTCTCCAGAGTGAGTGAGTGCTCCAGAGTGAGTGAGTGCTCCAGAGTGAGTGAGTGCTCCAGAGTGAGTGATCCAGAGTGAGTGAGTGCCTCCAGAGTGAGTGAGTGCTCCAGAGTGAGTGAGTGCCTCCAGAGTGAGTGAGTGCCTCCAGAGTGAGTCCCTCCAGAGTGAATGAGTGCCTCCAAGGTTAGCCCTGCCAGCATGCCATGAACCTAGCCACATGCTGGGCTTAAGTTTTGCTCTTGCAGACAGAGAAGATTACAGATATGCAGTAAAGAGAGATCCAGACAGAAAAAAACTTCAGTGGGTTACAGTGTGTTTAAAAATGTACATAGGCCTGGGAGAGAAAAGAAAAATGGTATAGAAAGTCACAGAAAAAATAGTTCAAAAATAATAAAGTCCTTAAAATAGGATTAAAGTAACAAAGATATAATAAGCCACATAAAGATGGGAAATACACAGAGAGTCTGGATCCTGTATGTTATTTTGTTTGTTGTCTTTGAATTTTCTGATTGCTAATGAAGGAATGACAGTTGCTAAGACACATTGGGTTATGTAAAAATCTGGATTAAACCAATCTATATAATTTTAAAATGTCTTGACTTCTAAATGGAAGTCAAAAGATATTTTACTTTGGGGAAGAGGTTATGCTTTTGTCCTCATAGAAAATGAAAGGCTGTGGGTTCATTAAAGGTTGAAGATGATCAGGTTTGATTGGGGAAGACCCCCTGAAAATCCTGGCTACAAACATAAAGAAATAACCTAAAAAAACCCTTACAAAACATGTAGCCTATATTTTACCTGCTCAAACCATAAAACAAAAACAATCACCTTTGGCTAACTTGTGTATAACACACAATATACACTTGTATTAATACACACATGTATGTTACCTTTAAAAGTTTATTTATTTTCAGAGCAAGGGGACCAAGCACCAATGAAATGAATGGTGCAGGTGCCTCTGCTACAGTCTCCTCAGAATTCTGCATCACTTGAAGGATGCTGGCTGAGATGGTCCAGCCTCACAGTTTACTCTAGCCAAGGCTTAATTATCCTAATTTTCCTAATTTTCTCATTATCCTAATTTTCTCAAGGTTCCCCGAAAGATGACAGCACTCTCAAACAACAGGACACAGACTAGAAAAATCAGTGCCCACATTCTCAAAAGATGGGCTGCTGTCTGGAGTTTCTGTCCTGCCAGGTCCCATATCTGTTAGTCCTAAATAAACACACAGAGGCCTACATTAATTATAAACTGATTGAACTATTAGCTCAGGCTTCTTATTAACTCTTTTTTTTTTTGGTTTTTCGAGACAGGGTTTCTCTGTAGCTTTGGAGCCTGTTCTGGAACTCCCTTGGTAGACCAGGCTGGCCTCGAACTCACAGAGATCCGCCTGTCTCTGCCTCCCAAGTGCTGGGATTACAGGCATGCGCCACCACCGCCCGGCTTATTAACTCTTTTTTACATTTTATATTAGCCCATTATTCTTGTCTGTCTTTGCCACCTGGCTCGGTACCTTATTCAGCAAGGCAGTCACATCTTGCTTCCTCTGTGGCTGGGTCATGACTGGAAACTAAGCTTTCCTCTCCCAGAATTCTCCTGTTCTTATTGCCCCACTTCTACTTCCTGCCTGGTTGCCACACCTCTACTTCCTGCCTGGCTAATGGCCAATCAGCATTTTATTAAAAATAATACAAGTAACAGAATAAAAGACCATTGTCCCACAACACTGGGCTATGGACATTTGTTATATTTAAGGGTATTGGTTACAAATTGTTATTGGTCATATTTTTTTTTAAAAAAGTTAAACAAAAGAGTTAAATTCAAAGATTTCTTTCTAAAGGAAAAAAGAGGAATATGATGTAGGAATGATAGGAAAAAGGATATATTATTGAATCTGCTTTAAGCAGAAGACAACTATCAATCTCAAAATATTTTACATTGATATGAACTTTGGTTTATTGATACATGTTTAATGTCAATTTTGTTTTATTATATGTATGTTTCTACTCTTGATTGGGGTATTGTGTTTATGCAGCTCATTTAAAAATACAGATTAATCACCATGAACAAAACTCAAGTCCAAATGGATCAAAGACCTCAACATAAAGCCAGCCACACTGAGAGAAACAACCTCATAGAAGAGAAATTGGAAAGTACCCTTGAACACATTGGCACTTTCTAAATATAACACCAGTAGCACAGACACTGAGAGAAACAATTAATAAATGGGACCTCCTGAAACTGAAAAGCTTCTGTAAAGCAAAGGACATGGTCAACAAGACAAAATGACAGCCTACAGAATGGGAAAAGATCTTCACCAACCCCACATCAGGCAGAGAGGTAATCTCCAGAATATACAAAGAACTCAACAAACTAAATATCAAAATTTAAAATAATCCAATTAAAAAATGACGTGCAGACCTAAACAAAGAATTCTCAACAGAAGAATCTAAAATGGCTGAAAGACACTTGAGAAAATGTCTTTAGCCATCAGGGAAACAAATCAAAACAACTCTGAGATACTATCTTACACTGAACAGAATGGCTAAGATAAAAAATTCTTGATGACAGCTTATACTGGAGAGGATGTGGAGTAATGGGAAAACTCATGCATTGCTGGTGGGAGTGCAAACTTATACAGCCACTTTGGAAATAAGTATGGTGGCCGGGAGGTGGTGGCGCACGCCTTTAATCCCAGCACTTGGGAGGCAGAGGCAGGCGGATCTCTGTGAGTTGGAGGCCAGCCTGGTCTACAAGAGCTAGTTCCAGGACAGGCTCCAAAGCTACAGAGCAACCTTGTCTTGAAAAAAAAAGAGGAAATAAGTATGGCAATTTCTCAAAAAATTAGGAATCACTCTACCTCAAGGTCCAGCAAAAACCATTTTTGGGCATATACCCAAAGAAGACATTTGCACAACAAGGACATTTGCTCAACTCTGTTCACAGTAGCATTGTCCAGAACATGGAAACAACCTAGATGCCTCTCAACTGAAGAATGGATAAAAAAATGTGGTACATTTACACAATGGAGTGTTACTCAGCAATAAAAAACAATGGCATATTGAAATTTGCAGGCAAATGGACAGAACTAGAAATAAAACCACCCAGAGTGAGGTAATCCTGATCCAGAAAGGCAAATACAGTATGTACTCACTCATAAGTGATACTAGACATAAAGCAAAGGGTAACCATCCCACAGTCCACAACCCCAGAGAAGCTAAAACCCTCATCCAGAAACAGATGGAAGCAGATGTAGATATTCACAACTGACCACTGGGCTGAATTCCCAGAGTACAATTGAAGAGAGGGAGGAGTGCTAATATGAACAAAGGGGTCAAGACCACGATTGAGAAACCCACAGAATCAGCTGACCCAAGCTAGTGGGAGCTTACTGACTCTAGATTGACAACTGGGGAACCTGCACAGGACTGAGCTAGGCCCCCTGAATGCAGGTGACAATGGTGTGGCTTGGGCACCATATGGACTCACTGGCAGTGGCACCAGGATCTACACCTAACACGTGAATTGACTTTGTAGAGCCCATTATCTATGGAGAGATACCTTTTTCGGCCTAGGCTGGGGGAGGGCCTTAGTCCTGCCTCAGTGAGGTGATGGTACAGACTTAGTTGACTTCCAGGGTAGGCCTTACCCTGTAGGAAGAGCAAATAGGGAGTGGGGTGGGGGAAAGTAGGGAGAGTTGGAGGGGAGAAGGAAGGGGGGGAACTGGGATTGGTATGTAAAATAAACAAAACAAAAAAGAAATACAGAGTAATAGTCAACTATAATAGTCAGACTTTTTACAATAGTCAAACTTGTAGTCATTTTAGGTATGTTTCCAAGGTCATACACAGATATATTTAGATAGATAGATGGTCTTCAAACATTTCAAAGACCTACAGAATATGGCATTTAGAATTTTTTAATAACATAATACCTTTCTTGACAATGAGGCATATCTGCTCCTGACAGCACCAGTTCGATTCAAAAGAAGATGGTGGGCATTGAATAAATGCTATATGGAATTTGTTTTCTTTATGGCAAAAGCTAACAGTTTGGACAAAGAAACTACCCTTGGCTCATTTGCTAACAGTATACTGTCTAAAATGGCCAGCAGGATGCAAAAAAAAAGCAACTGCCAAACTTTGTCAATACAAGGTAGGACAGTCCTTCAAAATTCCCTGCTTCTCAGAAGTGTCTGTCAGATATACCAGGCCTGTAGACCAAAGAAGGATGTCCCAATGTTACAGAAGAACATAGGGTGTCTGTTCATGCAGCCAGATGCCCTTGTCATTAGCTAACATTTTGCCCTTCTGGGTTCTTTGATGGAGTTAAAGATTAAATAGTTAGGCTTAAAGTTTTTCTAGTTATGATAAAAAGATAAATTAGGTATAAAACTAAGATAAAAAACAGAATGTTTTCTCTAAGTTTTCCAAATACAAATGGATTGGATATTGAAACTGTAATTCTTACTTGTTAACTGTTTTGTTGTATATAATTTTACTATGTTATAGTCAAACCTTCCTTTTTTTATTTAGACAAAAAGGGAGAAATGCTATGGAATAATCCTTCTATACACTGAAAACGTGTTACTCCCAATGTTAGTAAAAAGCTGATAGGTAGGCAGGATTTTCAGGGCAGAGAGAATTCAGGGAAGAAGAAGGGTAGAGTCTGAGGAGTCTCGAGCCAGATGCAGGAGAAAAAACTTGGGAAAATCATAGATGAGTTAAATGAGCCTCGGGGCAGCACATAGATTGATAAAAATGGGTCAAGTTGCAAGAGCTTGCTGGAGACAAGCCTAAGCTATTGGCCTCTGCGAGAGCAACAGGTGATCTTAACCACTGAGCCATCGCTCCATCCAGCTTTGTTCTGTTTGTTCTTACATGTGAGGCTGGGGTTTTTCTAGGTGGGGGGAGCTTTGGAAAGGAAGGCACTTGTGTGGCACCATAGCTGGGAGTGTGCCAACATTTACTCTCCCTAGATAGGGAATTAATGGCAGACCAAAGTCAGGATATCCCCCAAGTCGAGTTTACTGGTGTTACTTATAGGAGTATGGGTCTGGTGTTGCTTACAGGAATAAGAATGACTCAAAAGCAGCTGCACTGCTGAGAGTTTACCCCAGCATGAGTGGCAGCTCCTGAAAGCTGGGACGCTGGAACTCACTGCAGGCCTTGCAGGCAGCTGTATTCAGCCCAGCCTCTTCCAGGTAGCTTGACTTCTGGGAGTGGCCTAGTCTGTCCCCATTGTTTGTATAATAAGGGGAAGGAGAAGCCTGGTTCATCTGGTCAATTTCAGGGACTTCTTGAGGCTTTTCAGTTGTTTACTTTCTGAGTTTTAAAGAGCTTCCCTTTAGACACGCCCCCCCCCTTGAAGCAGGTTTTAAGTGGCTTATGCTTACCTCAAATTAGCTATGCAGCCAAGCATGACTTTTGGTTTGTGTTCCTCCTTCCTCTTCTTGAATGCTGGCATTACGGACATGCACCAAGCCTGGTGAATAGTCAATTTTCTTTAGTCAAAGGAAAACAGATCAGTGAAGAAGCATATTAGATAGCTTTTCATTATTGCAACAAAATGCATAAAATAATCCCCTTAAAAAGAGGAAAGATACCAGGAGGTGGTGGCACACACCTTAATCGCAGCATTTGGGAGGCAGAGGTAGGTGGATCTCTGTGAGTTCGAGGCCAGCCTGGTCTACAGAGCAAGTTGCAGGATAGCTAGAACTGTTAACACAGAGAAACCCTGTCTTGGGAAAAAAAAAGAAAGAAAGAAAAGATAGAAGGAGGGGAGAGAGAAAGAGAAAGAGAGAGAGAGAAAAGAGAAGAGAGAGAGAGAAAAGAAGAGAAAGAGAGAGAGAGAAAAGAGAAGAGAGGGAGAGAGAGAGACAAAGAGAGAGAGAGAAAAGAGAAGAGAGGGAGAGAGAGAGAGAAAAGAAGAGAAGAGAGAGAGAGAGAGAGAGAGAGAGAGAGAGAAAAGAGAAGAGAAGAGAGAGAGAGAGAATGGGAGAGAAGACTGGCTCCGTGGTTAAGAGAACTGGTTGGCTGCTCTTGCAGAGGTCGCAGGGTTGGTTCCCAGCACCCACTCGGCCTGCAGCTCAGAATCATGTATAGCTCTAGTCTCAAGGGATCAAGTGCCCTCTTCTGGGGGAATGTGTGAACCTGGTGCATAGAAAAAACACCCATACATGTTAAATAAAAATAAAAAGTGAAAAGAAAGAACACTATATATTTCAAACTAATTTTAGTAAACTGGGCATGGTGGCGTAGAACTGTGGCCTCAGCTCTCGGGCTGCTGAGGATGGAGAACTTCTTGGCCTAAGTATTTGAGACCAGCCTGGACAATGCAGTAAGAACTTGTTTCAAATGATTAGTGGTTGATCTTGGAGACACAAGTTCATACCAATCCTCCCTTAAGGAAAATTTAGTGATAAGAATGTGATGTGTTTAAAAAGCTTTTAATTTGCAAGCATACACACACACACACACAAAAAAAAACAAAAACAAAAACAAAAAAACAAACCAGGACTTTCTTCATATAATATGGTCAAGACAAAAAACAGGGTAGTACTTTAGTTATGTATGTATGTGCGGGTATGTGCAGGTGTCTGAAGAGGCTGAAGTCCTTGGGCTCCCGTTAGCTGGAGTTAGAGGCAGTTGTGAGCCACGTGACATGGGTGATGGAACTCAAACTCTGTTGTCTGTACGAACATTTTATACTCTTAACCAGGGAGCCGCCTCTCCAGCCCGACATTGTTAGCTTTAACCCTGAGCCTCAGGCAGGAGGATTGTAAATTTTAGGCCATTCTGGGCTGCATATTCAAACTGTTGAAAACAAAACAAAACAACAGAATGTCGATGGAATTATAGAAAAGCATTTTATTCCACACACCGCCTGTGATTTTAATAAGGGATCATAGTGGTTATCAACAATTGGTCAGATAATCTTTTCACACTGGATCTACACACTGGAATCTGGTCTAGTGAACCCTGGGTTCAGTCTTCCTCTCCGATTTCTTTCTTGATCCAGTCAACATAGTTGAGTAACTTGGTGTAGAAGCCATATCCCTCACCACACCCAATACCCCAGGACACAATGCCGGTGGCAATCCAGATATTGCGGTTACGGTCCCTGACAGCAAACACACCTCCACTGTCCCCCTGGCAGGCATCTTGCTTTATGGTTGGATCCCCAGAGCAGAACATATTTTCAGAAAATACGTCATTGCTCTTTTTTGTCTGGAGCCACCTCTGGCATGCCCTACGATCAGCTACGGGCAGACGGACAAACATGAGTTCAGAAGCAATTTTGTCTTCTTTTATCCCAAAGCCACTGACATAACCCATGAGGCCTTTGTCATAGAAGGTCTCATTGTCAGGGAGACAGATAGGGAGGAGGTCGGGACCCAGGGTGACCCTGTTTTCCAACTCCATCAGGGCAATGTCTCCTTCAAAATTGTTAGGCTCATCTTGGCGGTAGTCGGGATGAATGATGACCCTACGGACTGGGTGATGTCCCAATTTTTCGATCTCTTCCAGATCTATGTGACCCAGGAAAACATCTTTACTGGAGCTGTCTTGTTTGTTCCGATCCTTGGGGTAGATGGTGTGGGCTGCTGTGAGGATCCAGCGGTCCCCAAGCAGGGCCCCGCCCCCGCGCCCGTGGATGTTGGTGAATGCCTGCCAGGGGAAGTTGCCGGGTTCGGCTTTCTGCCCTCCGATGATGCGCTGCTTCTGTGTCACAGGATTGACAGGCTTCCCACACACTGTAGAGAGACAGGGGATGAGGACCAGTCAGCCCCAGGCCACACCCTTCTTCCTTCTTTGGTTCATTTCACCTCCTCCTCTCTTTGTTGCTCTTGAGTCTTTTGAGTTTGAGAAGCAATTAAGTAATCCTAAAGGCAAAACCCTTGATCTTCCTGTTCCCGTTGCCCATCTTATAGCCAGCCCATTCTCGAGCCATGCCTCTCGTTCACATTTACTCCTTCCCTCAATTTCTCTGACTTTACTTTGATTCCGCCTCTGTGGGCACACTAGACTGGCAGGACTAATTTAGATTTTCTGTGCCTCTCCCTTGGGACCTCCTTCTTGCTCCTTTTCCCCTCCTCCTCATCAGGTTTTCACTTTGAGCTAAGGCATCTCCTCACTTGACCTCTGCTGTGGGACAATGACCTTGTACTCTGTAAAGATTTGTCAATTGCATTGCTTTAATAAAATGCTGATTGGCCAGTAGCCAGGCAGGAAGTATAGGCAGGGTGACCAGGCAGGAAGTATAGGCAGGGTGACCAGGCTGGAAGTAATGGCAGGGCAATGAGAACAGGAGAATTCTGGGAAGAGGAAAGACTCAGCTTGCAGTTGTAATCCAGACGCAGAGGAAACAAGATGAGAATGCCTCACTGATGAAAGGTACCAAGCCATGTGGCTAATACAGACAAAAATTATGGGTTAATGTAGGATGTAAGAGTTAATAAGAAGACTGAGCTACTAGGCCAAACAGTTTTTGATTAATATAAACCACTGTGTGTTTCTTTGGGACTGTGGGACCAGGCATGACAGAAACTACTGTTAACAGACCTCCTTTCTCTATACCAGGCTTTTCCTAAGGCCCCACGATACTGCAAACCACACCTGGGGTGACCCAGTATTTACCTGGAAGACACCGGGGCATCTTCTCCCCTTCCTCTTCATTCTTCCAAATGCCCTGTGCTGTGCAGGTGTATATCCCTATAGAAGAAAGGGATCAGAATCAAGGCTGGAGGTAACAGGCCAGAAAAGCCGGAGCAGAGGCCATTGGACACTGAGGGTATTATATAGGGAGTTGGAGAAAAGAGCCACCAAATCTATATGGACATATAAAAGTGTTAAGAGACTCCACACACATATTTTGTCTTATCATTGAGTGAAAAAAAAGTCAGAATACCTAGCTAAATGTATTTGAGGTGATGGCCGTTTGTAACAGTAGACTCACACACTGGAAGGAAGCCATCCAAAGCTTCCTTTGGGTAGCAGGATTAGAGATAATAATGCCATATCTTCCTGTATCTTTCTTTCCAGGGTTCATTGTTTAGTAAGGCTCTCCTTGAGTTTGCTATGAAGCTCAAGCTGGCCTTGAACTCTCCATCCATCTGCCACAGTCACCAAGTCGCTGGCATTCCAGGAGTGCAGCACCACAGCCAGCAGTAGCTACATCTTCTGATTGCTGACACTCTGCCATGTTTGTTCCTGAGTATTTTATCTGTATTATACCGTTTAACATGGTGACACTTTCAAGTATGTATTACCTTCATTTTAAAATGACCAAAGCCCTTCCTTCCTTCTTTCCTTCTTTCCTCCCTCCTTTCCTCCCTCCTTTCCTCCCTTCCTCCCTCCTTCCCTCCCTCCTTCCCTCCCTTCCTTCTAGTGTTGAAGATGTAATGCAGGGACTCTCACATGGCAGGCAAGTGTATTACCCCTGAGCAATATGCTCAGCCTTGGAATTTTTTCTTTTAAATTTAAAGAGAAATTTTGGTTAGGTATGGTGACATATACATGTAATCCTAACTCTTGGGATATAAAGGCAGGAGAATTAGGTGTTTAAAATTATCTGTGGCTACACAGTGAATTTGAGGATGAGGGGGGAGGAGAGAGGAGAGAGAATATTAACCAATAGGACAGCTGGGTCTATAGCTCAGTGGTAAGAGCGCATGAGAGATGCCCTAGGTTAAATCCCTATGACTACAATAAACCAACTAACCAACCAACCAACCAACCCACCCATAGACGAGTTTGAGAAGCATTAAGTAAATCTAAATGCAAAATCTCACAACACAACAGCCCGAGAGGGGGAGAATGGAGAGAGCATTTCACTGTAAGGGTGATGGTGGCGATGGCTATCAGGGTGGTGTGGTGCTATTATTAGTGGTAGAGCTGGTGACAATGACTTTATTGCCAATGGATGGATATGATGGAGGCAGTGTTGATGTGGTGATGATAAGCAGTGATGGTGATATTGGCTTTGGTAATAGTGATGGTGGTGGTGGTGGTGGTGGTAATGTAGTGGAGATCGTTGATGTTGGTAGTGATGGTGGTAATATCAGTGTCGGGGGTGATGTTGGTGTTGCCTGTGGTATTGGTGGTGCCGGTGTTGGTATGATGGTGGCGGTTGTTGGTGATAGAAGTGATGATGATGGTAATATTGGTGGTGTGTCAATGGTAACTATGATAGTGGTGCTACTGACGGATGATGGCATTGTTACTGGTAGTGGTAGGATTGGTAATGGTTGCGGTGGGGAGGGGGATCTGACGGCTTATGAGAGTCTTTTGCTTGACTTTGATCCGCCAGTCTGGGTTCCCATTTCTGCAAACCTATTAGACATTTTGACATTGTAGTTTGGGATCCTCCAGCCAATACCTAAGACTCTGTTGAAGAAATTTCAGATGTCCCTCACAGCCACAAAGGATTGAGGGTTGTGGTGGGCATCAGCTCCTACCTCGCACAGACTCGCTACCACCAGCTCTGGTCTTCATCTTGTAATATGGTTCATGGCAGTGATATTGGATACGGGCTTCATAGGTGTTCACACCTTTTGTGGTGATGTAGCTGAAGTTGCCATTAGACAGGCTTCGCGGCTGCCCACAGTCCTTGACTTAGAGAGAACAGAGGCTTGTAAGGGAGTGGAGACCACCTGCATGGACACTTCAGCATGAGTGTGAGCTGTCTCAGAGAGCCCCCGAGAAGTGTGGTCAGTAGGGTGGACACTTGCAATGCATGGAGGGAAATTCAGTCCTGGCAGAGCCCATGATGCCTGAGATGGACCGTGAACTTGGGGGACAAGCCAGGAGCCAAGGTCCTACAGAGGAAAGTCTAGGTTCTTTCCCTCCCAGCTCAAGTCTTTTCTTTTTCTTCCAAGACAGGGTTTCTCTGTAGCTTTGGAGCCTGTCCTGACACTCGCTCTGTAGTCCAGGCTGGCCCTGAACTCACAGAGATCCGCCCACCTCTGTCTGTCTCTTGAGTGCTGGGATTAAAGGCATGTGCCACCATTGCCTGACTCCAGCTCAATCAAGTCTCAAGACTGAAGGATGGCAGGGACATCCAGCTTGTGACTTACTCTTGCATCTGGGCATGGCACGATGCCATGTGCCATCATCCTGGCAAACAGCTGTGAAGGAGAGCAGCACCTGGTTTCCCTGTTAGAGTGGAAAGTAGAGCAGCCATCAGCACAGAGCGCCCCGCTTCCATGCTGCACACGGACTGGAGGGGATGTGTTGGCTGATGTGGTGTCCATCTCTTAGACCGCAGGGCCTGAGAGTGTGGCTCCTCCCTCCTCCCGAGCTAGCGCTCTCAGGCCAGGGCTGTAGATGGGATACTGAGTTCCAAAGCAGAAAGTCACGTCAAGGCTAACTGGTAGATTCGATAGTCTTCTTTTAAGACTCTTGCCTCTTTCCACTAGATCCATTCCCCCATCTCCCCAAATTTTAATAAAAATCAAACAAGTCAGGATTGTATTTTTGATTTAAAACAAATGCTATTTCCTGGAATAGACCCCAACTTCCCACTCTTTTGTCCAAGGTCTGCATCACGCTCTCTCCTAGGTTGCAGTTTTTTTAAAAAATGATTTATTTAACTTTATTTTATGTGCATTGGTGTGAAGGTGTCAGATCTTGTGGAACTGCATTTTCAGACAGTTGTGAGCTGCCATGTGGGTGCTGGGAATTGAACCCGGGTCCTCTGGAAGAGCAGTCAGTGCTCTCTAATGGCTGAGTCATCTCTCCAGCCCCTGCAGTTTTTTTTTTAAAGCCAGGGCTTTCCCTAAAATACCAGTGCCACTGGGCCATTTTCCTAGGTGTTCAGTGTGATGATATGGCAGGTTAGTGGACAACTGGCACCAGACCAAAAGGTGGCATCCCTTGATAATATTGGGAAATATGAAAAACATTTCTAGACAGGGCCTTGTTATACAGCCTAGGCTGCCTTGGAACTAGCTATGCAGCCTAGGCTGGCCTCAAATTCATGGTTTTCCTGTTCTAACCCCTGGGAGTGCATGTCACAGGTCGCTGCCACTGCCGCCGCTGCCACACCTGACTATGAATAGCTTATTAAGAGCAAGAATGGGTCTCAGGGCAAATATTTGTAATCTCAGGACTCAGGAAATGGAGGCAGGAGGATAAAAAGTTCGAGTCTACCCTAGTCTGTATAGTGAGACTGACTGTCACCAACAACCAGTCAACCATCCTTCTCCCTGTCTTCCGTACCACGTTTCTTCGTCAGTCTGCAAAGCTGGAGACAGGGCAGTGGGGCTGTGGTGAGACCGCCAATGTGTGTCAAAGAGCCCCAGAAGGTTGGGTCTTGTCCCTGGTGTACAGCAGCCGCTGTGTGGTGTTGAACCAGTCAGGACAACACCATCCTGACTTTTCAGTTCTTATTCCTACAGCGAGTATTTAAGGTGGTCCAGGAGTGTTTAAGCTTGGCGCACATCCAAACCCCATGGGTAGTTTTCAACAGTGGCCAGGCTGTACTGCAGCCCTGATGGAATTAGATTCTCAAGCAGGGAACCCAGACATCAGTTTCTTAAAATCCCTCTGAGTGTTTCCAATATATAGGCAATGTCGATTTCTTGTCTCTTCTTGACTGTACCGGGCATCGAACCTTGGACCTCCTGCCTGCTAGGCAAGCATCTGCCACTGAGCCGTCCTCAGCCCTCTCTTTTACTTTTGGCTTTGAGACAAGGTCTCATTGAGTCACCCAGCTTGGCCCTGGAACTTGCTCTGTATCTGTGGTGGACCTTGAGCCCCGGTCCCTTTTCTGTGTACTCAGACCAGACACCAGGAGGATTGGGACTTCCAGCTCCATCCTCAACGGCTCCAGTTGAGTCTACAGTATGGCAGATCAGACTATCTCAGTTTCCCCTTGGACACCGGGAGGCTCTCACCTGTCAGCCCCAGCCTCTTACCTCCACGAGCTGGTAGCCTTGTTTGCAGGTGACAATGAAGTAATCCCGGAACTGGTACTGAGGCTGTGGATCCTGGATGATGGTGAACTCATCTAGGGCCTTGGGTTGGGGGCACTTGATGACTGTGGGTGAGGCCAGAGGACATGTTCACATCATAGCCGTTTGTCCTTCCTTCTCCCCCACTTTCCCTCATAATTGGCAGGCAAGGAGGGTGCTTAGATATCGTATTTTCGTTTTGCGGGGCTGGAGATTGAACCCAAGGTCTCATGCATCTTAAGCACTAGTTTTACCAGCACACCACACTCCACCCTAAGCCTCTTACTCTCAGTGGTGTAGTGAAGCTTCCAGCCTCGACTGACTCCCGACTCATCAGTGAAGAACAGCAGATCGACTGCGTTGCTCCTGGTGTCAAATTCTGGAGGCCTTTGATTTCCACAGAACTCACCCAGGTTCCTCCCATTAGCATAGATCTAAGGGGAAGTGGGAGGGGGATGGATGTTTTTTTCTCCAGAGGGTACATTTCTACACATGGCCTCTTGGGTATCAGCCTCACAGTCAACGGCGGTGGTAGAGATGGAACCCACCTACCTGGTGTCAGTTTTCGGCTGAAGGTGTACAAGGGCCCTGCCCCTAAGATCCATGACTGCTCTAGACCTCTGTGATGCTGGTCAGCCATGCGTGATCCTGTCCCACTCAGTCAGTGGACCCGGGAACAAGCAGGGACCCCGGGAGCCATGTGGATGTGTGAAAGAGAGTGTAAGGCTGTACCTGGAGCTGGTCATAGGGGCAGTGAACTTGCTGGTGGTCGTCGATTTCAAAAGGATCCAGGAACTTGAGGTGCAGAGTGAGGCCCCGCTCTACCCGGATGCTGTAGTTGCAGCGCAGATCGGGTGGGTAGGGTTGAGGGTATTCGAGGCTCGAGATATAGCCGGACGGCTCCGTGTACAGCCCACTGCTGCACTCAGCTGTGAGCGGAACCAGACAGGTCAGTAGGAATCTCGGGTTGGCTCTGCAAGCCTCCGCTCAGCCCTTGCCACCTCCTCACGCCCACTCTGCCTCACCCTGACAGGTTCGTCCATCTTTCTGAAGCTCATAGCCTGGACGGCAGGAACAGAAGTAGCCTCCGACGTAGTTGTGACACAGCTGTTGGCACCGGGGCTGGTAGCTCCCTTCCACTGTGTTGTACTGGGGTTCGCATTCATCACGGTCTGGAAGGGATTCGGGAAGGAAGGCTTAAGTTCCTACCCAGAGGCTTCTGGGGTCAGATGCCCCACTGTTCTCCTTTTTCCAGAGACTTCTGTGTGGTTCTTTCTCAAAGAGTCATGTACCAGAGGTCAGGAGACAAAGTCCATTTCTGGCCTCTACACCTCCCTGATGTTTCCTGGGAACTGCTTGATGGCAGTAGAACCCAGGTCCTGTCTTTTCCCCTCTCTCTCTCTTTCTCTCTCTCTCTCTCTCTCTCTCTCTCTCTCTCTCTCTCTCTCTCTCTCTCTCTCTTAGTTTTTTTGAGAGAGGGTTTCTCTGTATTAAAGCCCTAGCTGTAACAGAACTAGCTCTTGTAGACCAGGCTGGCCTCGAACTCACAGAGATCTGCCTGCCTCTGCCTCCCAAATGCTGGGATTAAAGGCATGTGCCACCACTGCCCGGCTGTCAGACCTCATCTTGCTGAGAGAAATAAGAAAAGTCAGGCTCTGGCTTCTTTGGGTTCAGGGTTGTCCCCTGCCCACTCCTGTGGCAGAGACCAGAGAGAAGGGCTGGCCCCAGGGACCACTCACCCACAGCCTGGTAGTATGCCAGGAAGCCCTTGTAGAACATGATTGTCCCATTCTCTTCATTGGAGAAATCTGTGTGAAAGGTCAGGAGCATCTTGTTTTCCTCAGATATGAATTCCTTCTCTCCTGGGGGGTTGCCCAGGGGAGACTCCAGCTGCCCACAGAACCTCCCTAGAGTTTTCTTATCAGCAGAAATCTATTGGAGAAAGGACAAGAGAGGAGCCCTGCTAAGGAGCTTACTTCCATGTGGCAGGCCAGCAAAGGTTCTCTCTGTTACCCTGGATTGAATCATGATCTAATGTTACTGTCATATCTGGATGCTATGGACACCTTCAGGTGATGCTTCTTTGTCTATCCCAGTCCTTCATTAATTTTTATTTTTTTAGGTAGGCTCTTACTATGTATCCTAGGCTGGCCTAGATATTTATTAATTTCTCTCTCTCTCTTCTCTCTCTCTGTGTTTGTGTGTATTGGGGACCTGTTGGGGGGCATATACGTGGAGCACAGTGGACAACTTGCAGGCAGGTGTCTTTACCCACCGAGCCATCTCGCCAGCCCTAGACTTTCAATTCTTCTGCCTTCCTGTCCTGACGGTTGACTCTTCACCTACCATTCTGTGCCTGGTCATCTCTCACCTGTCCGTCCCCCCGCACCCCAAGGCTCCAATCTCACTCATTCCCACCACTTCCTGTACCCTTCTTCCCCAGGAATCCTTGTCTCTAGGTGTCTTAATCATTCCTTCATTTCTCAAGCTTGGATGGTCATCTTTGGTCTCTGTCATTGTCCCCCTCTTCTTCTCCACCCCACCTCTTCTCACTTTCCTTTCTCTCCTTGGTGTTTTTGAGAAAGTGGCTTGCCTTGAGCTTGCTGTGTAGCCCAGGCTGATCCAAACATTCTAAGTCTCCCTAGCGCTGGGATCACAGAAGCGTGCTACCACGCCCAGGGTTTTGTTTTGTTTTCCATTTCATTGCTTAAAAACCACATTCAGCCTTGTCTCCCGCTCTACTAACTGACACGATCGTGTGCTTGGTACCCAGCAGCCTTGGCCCTGGCTAGCTTTGTCTGGCATCTTGACCACATTTCCTCTCAGACTCAGTCTCTCAGAAGCCGTAGGTATCTTCCTCACTCACTTCACCAAACGCTGCCCCTGCCCCCGACACTGCAGCCTTGTGGAACCTTCTTTGTTGTGAGGATGTGCAGTTTCTGAGTTATTTTCTGAGCCTCCAAGCTGCTGCTTGAGAAAGATAGTGTGTGGTTGTGCACAGGCCCTGCTTGAATCCTGCCTTTTATCTTTTCTGGACTTAGAAAGATGAGGCCGAGAAAGAAGGCCTTTGAAGTGTACAGAGCAGAGGGGACCAAGATCCTTGTCCTCCCTGGAGACCATGTGCAAGCTGCGACATGCTTCATTTCCTCATGCTCCTGATGAGGTAGGTAGCCAGACAGGGAAACTGAGTCACTGCTCTTTCCTAAGGTCTTATAGCTAGCCACCTCCTGACTTCTATACATAGTGAGATCTGGAAAACAAAACAAAAGCCCTTCTCACCCCAACCCATGATTCTTACCCAGGGCCTCAAAACCCATCAATACCCCATTTATGCCACCAGCAACTCAAGGCTAGCACAATGATGGGGTGCAGGCATATTGTCCAGGGGTGTTTAGAGCAGACTTCCAGCTTCTCCAGTGGCCCAGCCTTTTCTCCCTTCCCTCCCAACCTGACTCCTACCTTGACATAGTCATACAGACAGCCTTCAGAAGGCTCCACGTCAAAGTGCCAGAAAACAAGCTTCACCCTGTACCCCACAGGGACTGTGATCACAGTGGTTTCCTCAAAGTCATTGGGGTAAGGCTTTGGATATAGAGGGGAGGTCACCTCTCCATAGAGCTTCTGAGGGATGTAGATGGAGCCCTCCACACTGCAGAATAGGGTCACCAGAAGGAGGGCAAAGAGTCGCCTGTTAAAGAGAGACGGGGCGGTATTTGTGGGGCTGGAAGGGTGCAGCAACCTTGTCGTTTGGGCTGTTGTGAGGATAGGATGATGCCCATCCTTCACTCTGCCCATCTAGACTACACAGAGGTACCGTGAACTGGGCACTGGCAGCCTTTGCAGCTGCTGCAGCGGTGTCTCTCCCAGGCCAGTGTCCAGTCCAGAGGTCACCATGCTCCCATCATGCCCGCTCCCAGCTGCCCCCTCTGCCCTCCTCTTTCATCTCCTTTTCTTCCTGGAATAAGACTGGCTTGGGACCAGCTAACTGAGAGTGAAGACTGTTCTGTGAAGGTGCCCAACGCTTCAGCAAAGGCCTTTGGGAGAAATCCTTCATGGAGTCTGAGAAACAGACATAGGGGATTCTTTCCTCACTCAGAGGGTTCCCTCCCCTCCCCTTACCCTACTATGAGCCCAGGGTCAAGAAAAGAGAGGCTGCAGCAGCTCATGGTCCTTGGGAGGAAGGCTGAGGAGTGTGTCCCTGTATATGTGTGTGCACTGGAGACGGGAACTAAAGAAAGGAGAATGCTAGGTTCCTGTTCTTCTTTTAAAAATAATGTGGGAACATGCTTGCCTCTTATGCCCAACTCCTCCCTTCTCCCTTGGTGCCCATCAGCCTTACTCACATGTCTTAGGCCGGTTTGTTTTGGGTCCTCAGCTCTTCTGACAGTCTGCAGGCGCTGTAAGTTGAAAGAAGGAGTGGGCATGCAGAGGAGGGAAGGGGGAGGGAAGGACTGTGGCAGCGGAGGGGTGGGTGACCATTCCCGGAGGAATGTTGTAGGGAATGAAAACCATTTGCATAAACAAAAAAATCTGCCTTACCAGTTTAGTTTTGGTTTTGAAATCCCTGTTGCTGGTGCCACCTGGTGGTTTACATGGGGAAGGGTGGAGGAGATGGGATCTGAATTTTTAGGGACCAGAAACATTTGGTTGGAGGTCCAGATTCCGGAGTTCTAAATCTGATTAGCATTTTCTCAGAGGCTTTCCTGGGGGCTGCTAGCTGAGCTTTATTGGAGGTTCCTCGTCAAAGGCATCACTGACCATGGAGGCTATGCTTTCCCATTGATCCATCCCATCCTTGCTATTCTTACTCACCTAGCTGAAAAAGGAGGATGGGTTTAGTTGCGATGAGACCCTGGCCTGCATTGCTCACAAATGATATTTAGCCCCAGATTGGGGGGGGGTTCCTATGTCTAGACTCCAAGTCCCCCACGCAGCTACCATCACGGAACTTGGGCTTGCCAATGAACTTAGAGCTTATTGAAGACAGGGCAACGACAGACGGGGGAGATCTTTTCCTGGGCGTCTGGTCAACTTGAGTCCTCAGGGATACAATTGCTCAGCGCTCAAGCAAAGGGCGCGGCTGCATTTGGAGAAGGGAAACCAGGTTCCCAAGACAGCTGTACTGCCCACGAGGACATAGTGTCCTCTTTAAAAAGTTTGCTGCTGTGTCCAAAACACCAAATACCTTCTGTCACTTTGTTCTGTGGAGGCTTGGACTCCGAGGAGGCCTCCCAGCTCCTGTAACATTGGAGCTGACACTGGCGTCACCTTCCACCCCTCTACCCCCAACCCCCTCCCCTACTAGTTTGCTTATGGGATTATTTATATAAGGGGTCAGATGGTGGGTTTCAAGGACTCACAGAGATGAAGCCGGTCTCCCATTGGACAGTGACCCGTCGTCTTGGAACGTAGCTGGAAAGCAGACACACACACGCGAGGCCCAAGAGACCCAGGAACTACCAAGGTTTGGAGTGGTTTCCCAGCAGACTTGCGTGTTGGAGCAGAGGCATTAATGCAGTGGTAGGGCTGGTGTGTGATTTTAGCACAGGAAGAGTCGTGCCTTGTCAGCAAAATGATGAGGAATAAGGAAGTGGACTAGCTCAGAAGGAAGAGGGAATCTTGTCGTCTGGGGAACTGCATGTTGATATTCTAAGAGCCGTGTGTGCGTGTGTGTGTGTGTGTGTGTGTGTGTGTGCGCACGCGCGTGTGCGCACGCTTGTGTTACACTTGTGTAATGGAGGCAGAGGCAACAGGTAGAGAGGAGGTGGGCCAGTAAAGCAAGTTAACTGAAGCGATTTCATCCAAATTCTGTCATGATGCACGCGACTTGACCAAAAATTGCCAAATCTGGACCTTACCACCTCAGGCCCAGCCCACTTCAACTCTGTTCAAACATTCAAACAAAATAAAAATCTATATCTACATCTAGAGATAAAAATAATTACATACATCTAGACAAATATATGTATTTTTGCTTTGTTAATATATAAATTTTTATAAAAATTTCAATAAGAATGATATATACTTATTATATAAAAGTTACCGGTAGAAAACAAGAGAAAATTAGTCAAAACCACTCCACCTAAAGTAACTTCTGCTTAATAATTTTTAGAATACTTTTAGTTAAACCTATTTATTTATTTTTAAAGATTTCATTTATTTGTAGTTTGTACGTATGGGTGTTTTGCCTGCATCTATGTATGTATACATGTGCATACAGTGCCTATGAAGGCTGGAAGAGGGTGCAGGATACCCCAGAACCAGAGTCACAGACATTGTGAGCTTCCATTTTTTTTTTGTGGTTTGGTTCTGAACCTGGGCCCTCTGGAAGAGCAGCCAGTGCTCTTAGTCTCTGAGCCACCTCTCCAGCCCCTAGACTGTTTTTTAATGGTAATTTGAACTGTGCATTGGGTTTGAAAAGTAGAATCAACCATATTTAGATCCCACCACCTTTATTTATTTACTTGTTTTCCAGATAGGGTTTCTCTGTGTAGCCCTGGGTGTTCTGGAACTCACTCTGTAGATCAGGTTACCACGGACTGGCTATTTTTTTTAAACTTGGAGATGAGATCAAGGCTGGTCTTGAACTTATGGTCCTACCTCCTCGGGCTCCCGAGTGTCTGGGATTTAGGTGTGTGTCACTTGCTCAGCTTGGATCCTGCTAGTTTTCACCACGTTGGCCATAGAGCATCTTCACTCTCAGCCCTAGCTAACATCCTTCCTTCCTTCTCTTTTAGGCTACACATCCTCTATTCTCGCCAAACTCTGGCATTTTATTTTTGTCTTTCACTGCAAGTCACCCCAAATCTTTCCTACAAATTAAAGAGTTCATCTTCTCAGCCTGGCAGTGCCCTTGGTGATGGGGGCCTCAGGAACGTGTGTGAACTGATGATTTTACCTTCGCCGAAGCAGGTCTTCCCCAGGGACGGGGTCTGTAAAGCTAGGGGGATCAAAAGAAGGCATGGATGATGAGGTATGTCTCCAGGGCAGCAGAGAGGTATCCCTAAGGGCATGCTGGGAGGGATGCAGCAGAGAGCATGCTGGGAGGGATTCAGCCTCAACCAAGAACCAGCTGTGGCACTTCCGCAAGCCACCGTGTCTTTCTGAGCTTCAGTTTCTTTATTGTGAGACATGGACGATGGCTAACGCACCCTTTGCCAGCGCGGTGCCTGGATTAGGTGGATAACAGGTGATGGCCTTGGCACACAGTGGACAGAGGGTGAAAAAGGAGGTATCACTTCATTGCGTGTACTTGTGGTAGGTGGTGAAGCCAAGGGCGTCGCATGTTTGATGGTCCACATAAGGGTCTCTGGAGTATTTCTGAGATACAGTGCAATTAAAACCCGTTCGTCCACACTCCGTCTGGACAGAAGCCGAGACGACTGCTGTTCCATAAGTAAATGCAGAAGAAACCATCAATAGCTGAGGTAGGGGATTCGAAAAGATGCACGCGGTGATGCTGCCAGGTTTATCTGTGCATGCTCGGAATCCCAGTGTTTGGGTGGCGGAAGCCGAATCACTGTCACGAGTTTGAGGCCAGCCTAGGGTACAGAGTGAAATCCTGCCTTGAACAAACAAAACGATGTTCTAAGCAAACGTTGCTTAGACGTAGGTGCAGGCTACCCTGGTACAAAGCCCGGGAAAACTGAAGGTGAGAAGGGGCAGTGGGTGGTGCTGCTGATTTGGGATGGTGTAGGTTCAGGGGAGGAGGCTTCCTCTTGGGTGGTGGTTTGATGAATCAGTGACTTAAATACGGTTCCCAGACCCTAAGTGGATCCTCGGACCTCCACAGTGCTGGTCCACTGCTCAGGTCCCCTGGGGTCAATCTTTGCCTTCCATTACCGTCTTGATCCAATCCACATAGTTGAGTACTTTGGTGTAGAAGCCGTACCCCTTACCACACCCGACGCCCCAGGATACAATGCCTGTGGCCACCCAGTGAAGAGTACGATTGTCCCACACCACGAAGACGCTGCCACTGTCCCCTTGGCAGACACTATTCATCTGAGTCTCGTCCCCAACACAGAACATGTTCTCAGAAAACACCTCAGTCCGCTGCCTCTGGCAGAGCCAGTCTTGACAGGCTTCCCTGGGAGCTACAGGCAGCTTTGAGTATTTCAGCTTTGTCGTTAACCAGCCCATCTCCACACCAAACCCACTGACATAGCCCCACAGGCCGCTGTGGTAGAGGGTCTCATTGTCAGGCAGACAGATTGGGAGGACGTTGGGGCCCAGGGGGACACTGTGCTGAAGCTCAAGGAGGGCAATGTCCCCGTTGAAGTTGTGGGACTCATACTGGCGGTAGTCTGGGTGAACCACGACCCTCCGGACAGGATGGTTCCCTAGTTTCAGCAGCTCGCCTATGTCTGTGTGACCGAGAAACACTTCCACACTCTGGTTCTTTCTGAGATAGACGCTGTCCTTGGGGTAAATGGTATGGGCAGCAGTCAGGATCCATCTGTCACCCAGCAGGGCTCCGCCCCCACGACCGTAAATACTGGTGAAGGCTTGCCAAGGGAAGTTGCCCAGCTTAGCTGGGGAAGAACCAAAAGTCTTCGGGTTCTGGACAATGGGGATGACGGGTCTTCCACAGACTGCAAGAGAGGAGAGGGAAGGAGAGCAATCAAGAACTGCAGGATATTAGAGACGTGTGAGGTGCTGTGGTAGGTGCAAAGAGACTCCCAGGTGCGAGGAGGCTCCAGGTGCGAGGAGGCTCCAGGTGCGAGGAGGCTCCAGGTGCAAGGAGGCTCCCAGGTGCGAGGAGGCTCCAGGTGCAAGGAGGCTCCAGATGCGAGGAGGCTCCCAGGTGTGAGGAGGCTCCCAGATGTGACTCCTCAGAGGGCTAGGTCCTTCCAGGTGTGTACATCACAAGCACTGATGTGAGCAGTGAATTAATCTTACATCATGGAGCACAAATCCTGCATGGAACAGGACAGTGGGGCCTTCCCTCCCGCCTTAGACATCATAGAAGCATTCCTTAGCTCTCATAGAGCTATCTCTGGTTCGAATTTTATTGTCAGTGCTTTTTGCCGATTTTCTGTGCCACTCTTTGACTCCCAACATCTCCCACGCCACCCACTTCTCAACCCAGGCTCCCCTTTGTCTGTTCTGTGGATTACATTTAGTTAGGGGGCAGTACTTTTGTTTGAAAATATGGATTTCACCCAGGCATATTGGTACAGGCTTTAATACCAGAATTTGGGAAACAGGCAGAAAAATGAGTTCAAGGACATCTTTGACTACAGATTCTAGGGAGTTTGAGGTCATTCTGGTATATAGAGATAGTTTCAAAAAAAGAAAAAAAAGAAAACAAAAACAAAAAACTCAAAACCACCACCACAATCACCACCACCACTAACAAAAAAACACACACACAAAAAAAGAATGAAGTGCTGTTATAATGTGGATGACCTTGAAAGCGTTATGCTAAGGTGAGAATCAGCCAAAAAAGACTCAAAGTGTGATTCCATTTGCATGCAATGTCCAGAATGGACAAATCCTTAGAGGTAGGAAGTAGACTAGTGGTTGACAGGGTGAGTGTGTGCTTGCATGTGTGCATGTGTGTATGTGTGCATGTGTGTATGTGTGTGTGCATGTGTGTATGTGTGTGTGCATGTGTGTATGTGTGCATGTGTGTGTGCATGTGTGTATGTGTGCATGTGTGTGTGCATGTGTGTATGTGTGCATGTGTGTGTGCATGTGTGTATGTGTGTATGTGTGTGTGCATGTGTGTATGTGTGCATGTGTGTGTGCATGTGTGTATGTGTGTATGTGTGCATGTGTGTGTGCATGTGTGTATGTGTGTATGTGTGTGTGCATGTGTGTATGTGTGCATGTGTGTGTGCATGTGTGTATGTGTGTGTGCATGTGTGTATGTGTGTATATGTGCATTGTGTGTGCATGTGTGTATGTGTGCATGTGTGTGTGCATGTGTGCATGTGTGTGTGCATGTGTGTATGTGTGTATATGTGCATTGTGTGTGTATGTGTGCATGCGTGCATGTGTGCATGTGTGTATGTGTGCATGTGTGTATGTGTGCATGTGTATGTGTGCATGTGTGTAAGTGTGCATGTGTGCATGTGTGCATGTGTGTATGTGTGCATGTGTGTGTGTGCATGTGTATGTGTGTATGTGTGCATGTGTATATGTGTGCATGTGTGCATGTGTGTGTGCATGTGTGTATGAGTGCATGTGTGTGTGCATGTGTGTATGTGTGCATGTGTGTATGTGTGCATATGTATGTGTGTATGTGTGCATGTGTGTGTGCATGTGTGTATGTGTGCATGTATGTATGTGCGCATGTGTGTACATGTGTATGTGTGCATGCGTGTATGTGTGCATGTGTGTATGTGTGCATTTGTGTATGTGTGCATGTGTGTATGTGTGCATGTGTGTGTGTGTGCATGTGTGTGTGTGTGCATGTGTGTGTGTGTGCATATGTATGAGGAGGCCACAGGTTAGTCTTGGCTGTCGTCTTTTCTCAAGTGTCTTTTATCTAAGTTTTTGAGACAGTTGCTTTAGGTTGGATGAGACCCCAGTGCTTTGATTACAAGTGTATTAATTTATTTGCACACACACACAATTGTGTGTTTGTTTTGCTGGGGATTGACCTTATGTATAGACCACCTCTTAGGCAGGTGGTCTACCATAGAGCTACCCCCTGCCACCTCTCTGAGACATATCTTGACCTTTGGAGAATGAGGGATGAGCTCTTTGCCTCTTCTTTTCTGGACCCTCTTTGCATTGCCATAAGCCTTCTGCCTTCACCTCTATTGTCTATTCCAGAACTTCCCTTTCACCCCATGTCCCAGCTCTCCCAGTAACAGCAGAGGCCACTGGCATCTGGCCACCACAACAGCACCAGGTGGGCAGTTACTCACCTGGCTCACATCGAGGAACCTCCTCCCCATCCTGTCTGTCCTTCCAAGTCCCCAAGGATGGACAGCTGAATGTCCCTGTGGAGCAGAATGAGGGACAACAAAGAAGTAAGCCCAGCACTGGGGGTGCCCAGCTAATAGGATCGGTACTCAGAGGCCTTGTACCTTTTTAGAGGAGCAAGGCAGATGGGAACTATCTCCTCAACAGCTGGAGACTCACCAGTCTGTTTGGCCTCATAATAGGGATCTTGGCAGCAGTTCTGGATCCTGGGAGGGTCGGCTCCAGGTGTGGTGACAGTCTCAGAGTCCCCATCGGGCTGGGTCACAGCTGTAGGGAAACAGCAGTTCTTAGGGACTCTTGGAGATTTGCAAACTGGCAACGTGGGAGATGCTTCTGCCTGTGTCTGTCTGGTCAGTGCACAGCTCAGTTGTGTCTGTCTGGTCATTGCACAGCTCAGCGGTGTCTGTATGGTCAGTGCACAGCTCAGCGGTGTCTGTATGGTCAGTGCACAGCTCAGCGGTGTCTGTATGGTCAGTGCACAGCTCAGCCGTGTCTGTATGGTCAGTGCACAGCTTAGTTGTGTCTGTATGGTCAGTGCACAGCTCAGCCGTGTCTGTATGGTCAGTGCACAGCTCAGCCGTGTCTGTATGGTCAGTGCACAGCTTAGTTGTGTCTGTATGGTCAGTGCACAGCTCAGCCGTGTCTGTATGGTCAGTGCACAGCTCAGCCGTGTCTGTATGGTCAGTGCACAGCTCAGCCGTGTCTGTATGGTCAGTGCACAGCTCAGCTGCATCTGTATGGTCAGTGCTCAGCTCAGCCATGTCTGTATGGTCAGTGCTCAGCTCAGCCGTGTCTGTATGGTCAGTGCACAGCTCAGTTGTGTCTGTATGGTCAGTGCACAAGGCTCAACAAAATCCATGCTGAATTTCAGAGATAAGATTTTTAATACTCCAAGACCTTGAAAGCCACTGTGAGAAGTGGGTTGTTGCAGAATATTTGTTTAACTATGCAAAAATGTACTGCATTTGTTTATGCAGTCACATGGTTGTTTAATTATGTAAAGATGTGTTGCTGTTTTACCTTGCCTGCCTACGGTACCTGACTGGTCTAATAAAAAGCTGAATGGCCAATAGTAAGGGAGGAGGTATAGGATGAACTTCCTGGCAAGGGGAGTAAGTAGGAGGAGGAATTTAAGCTCAAGGAAGAAAGAAAAAGAGATGCCAGGGGCCAGACAGACAGACAGACACAGAGGAAGCAGAGAAGTAGGACATACAGAATGAAGGAAAGATAAAAAGTCCCAAGGCAAAGCACGGATGAATAGAAACAGGTTAAACTAAGAGCTGGTAGGACAAGCTGAAGCTAAGGCTGAGTTTTCATATTAATAATAAGTCTCCATGTCTTTATTTGAGAGCTGGTTGGCAGCCCAAAGAAAATTCCAACTATAGCAAGTTTTGAACTGGTCTTTCCAAACACAGCTGGTGGATGTATTAATTAGCAAAACTTCTTTGGAAGGATGCTAAACAACTTCAAAATTTAAAAATGCAAATGTGTTGTATCCTAGAACATAAATTGCAAAGAATTTGCCATAAAGAAATCCTCACACCTGTGTTCAAAAATGTGTGTGTACACTGGAGCACCGGACTGAAACCCCAAGGTCCAAATCAGGAGCAGAAGGAGAGAGAGCACGAGCAAGGAACTCAGGACCGCGAGGGGTGCACCCACACACTGAGACAATGGGGATGTTCTATCGGGAACTCACCAAGGCCAGCTGGCCTGGGTCTGAAAAAGCATGGGATAAAACCGGACTTGCTGAACATAGCGGACAATGAGGACTGCTGAGAAGTCAAGAACAATGGCACTGGGTTTTGATCCTACTGAACGTACTAGCTATGTGGGAGCCTAGGCAGTTTGGATGTTCACCTTAATAGACCTGGAAGGAGGTGGGACTCCCCACAGGACAGGGAACCCTGTCTGCTCTTTAGGCTGATGAGAGAGGGGGAGTTGGGGGAGGGGGAGGGAAATGGGAGGCGGTGGCGGGGAAGAGACAGAAATCTTTAATAAAAAAAAAGATATGTGTGTAAGGAAATGCACAGCCACATTGTTGGTGGCAAGAAAGTATCTATCCATGGGAGACTCACTAAATAGTGTTACAGCAATCAAGGGAATATTATGTGTTATTAAAAATATAGAGTCACCCGGGCGGTGGTGGCGCATGCCTTTAATCCCAGCACTCGGGAGGCAGAGGCAGGCGGATCTCTGTGAGTTCGAGACCAGCCTGGTCTACAGAGCTAGTTCCAGAACAGGCTCCAAAACCACAGAGAAACCCTGTCTCGAAAAACCAAAAAAAAAAAAAAAATATATATATATAGAGTCAATGGTCACCATATTATGAGACATGGCCTTTAAGACACACTGAATTTGGGGCTGGAGAGATGGCTCAGCAGTAAAGAGCATTTGCTATTTTTCCAGAGGACCCTGGTTCAGTTCCCAGTACCCACGTGGCAGCTCATGACTCTAGCTGTAGGTAGTCTTTTGCCCTCTTCTGGCCTCTGCAGGTACTAGGCACACACATGGTGCACAGATATACGTGCAAGCAAAACAAATAAGTCTTTAAAAAAGGCATACTGAGCTTAAAAAATGGCAACCTTAGCTGGGCGGTGGTGGCACACGCCTTTAATCCCAGCGCTTGGAAGGTAGAGACAGGTGGATCTCTGTGAGTTTGAGGCCAGCCTGGTCTACAAGAGCTAGTTCCAGGACAGGTTCCAAAGCTACAGAGTAAATCCTGTCTCGAAAAACAAAAACAACAACAAAAAATCTTCAAGGATGGAAATGTCTTTAGAAAAATATCTACTAGATGGAAAACTGGGCTATTTCTGGAAAGATGATCAGCGACAAAGGCCAGAGATTCAGAGAAAGTCTTACTTTTCACACCTTCATTGAAAAAAATTATTATGTGCAAATATCTTTCAAAAAAGTGAGTCACTGTTTGAAGATCTAGAACTTCACAAACTAACCTGACTTTCTGACTTCTTTGATCTGCATACAGGGCTGTAAACTTTCTTGGAATTAATGGCTGGGGTCAAGCAGTTGACTGCTAACTGGGTTGCTCACTAGCAAGGTCAGCGCAGGGACAAGGACAGAGTCAGTTCAGGAGTTCCCGATCCCTGAGCCTTACCTGCCACTCATGCTTCAAGGCGCCAGGACCCAGGAATGGGCTCACAAAGTTTCTCTCCCTACACTCCAGGAGGGACCCTTACCTACAGCTTGGTAGAGAGCCAGGAAGCCCTTGTGCAAGTGTGTCATCTTGTTCTGGGGTGAAGAGTGTGCCCGGAAGGTCAGCCACAAACTCCTCCCTGAGGACACGAACTCTCTGAGAGCAGGAGGGCTCTCTAGAGAGGAACCGCGCTGCCCGCACAGCCGGATTGCATCTGTTCCTCTGGTTGAAATCTGAAAGAGGAAGTATAGGGTAAGTCTGTAGCACTGGCCGCAGGATGCAGTCACGTCTGCCATCGTTCCAGCTCTGCCTGGAAATGAAGCTCCCCTGTGGAGTTCAGAAGCTGTTTGTGTTGAGGTTGGTCTGAATTAGCTTTCAGTCTCGTTTTCGGCTCCAAAGTTTCCCTGAGTGACCATGCGATTGTCTCCCTCTCGTGTCTACTCTGATCACCTTGTAAAACTCACTCTGCTTTCCTTCTTCCGGGAGATTCCTTTGAAACCTTGGGCTCTCTGCACTTCTCACTGGATTGTAAATTCCAAGAAAAGACTATATCTGCTTCGCACAAAACTGAGTCCCTGAAGCTTGGAACAGGCCTTTAGACCTTAGCACAACTGATGCCATGATGGGAGCGCCATTCAGGCCATAAAACTCAGCACGCAAACTGTACCACCCGCTTAGATGAGAACAAATACTTAATTCATCAAAGTCCACAGTTCTGGGAAAGTCTCTAATGTACTGGCCTTGCTTTTTGTCTTCTGCAGCTCCACTTCTGACTAACTGTCCTTGTTAACTGTAGTATGTCAACCCAGGATATATATTTGTGTGTGTGTGTGTGTGTTTAAAATCTCACCCTGAGAAAGACTTAGGGCCATACTGGGATTCCAGTGTAGTCACTGACTGACTAATAAAGACCTTCCTTTTTTCCTTTCCTTTCCTTTCCTTTCCTTTCCTTTCCTTTCCTTTCCTTTCCTTTCCTTTCCTTTCCTTTCCTTTCCTTTCCTTTCCTTTCTCCCCCCCCCCCGTGTGTGTGCGTGCGTGTGTGTCTTTCTATATATTTCTATCAACTGTTTCCCTGTGTTGACCAACGGCTTGCTCGGTATGACACCATCTATCCTCAGTGCCCTGGACTTAAGAACTCTTGCTGGGGACCTGAACACTTTTGGCTCTGCCAGGTCACCCAGAGGAACCAAAAATCCTTTCACCTGTCCCACTCTTGGAGCACTTGCTTGTGTTGCTACTTGACTCCTGCTTATGGTCTGGCTCCGTCTGGTCCCTGTGTGGAGGTGGGGACAAGCCAGGCCTCTCTCATCCAGAGCTCCCTGTCATCTAAGCAGAAGACACACAGGGAGGGAGATATAGCTCCCCCAAGGTGTGCATTCCCTCAGCTTCCCAGCCTGCTCTAAGCAGCCCCAGGAAAGCGGGAAGAAGTAAGTTCCACTCCTTCCTCTTCCACAGTTCATGCCTTCTTTTCAACCAGTGACCTGCAGAATTGGAAAACACTAAAACCCAGCTGCCCCTGGGCCTGGCAAGGGCATCATTGCCAGACAAGGCAGCCTGTGTAGAACGGATTTTCGCTTCTGTTCAACACAAACCAAGGAGACTTTAAACAGTTCTCACTAAGTCCTTTCTAGAAGTATTAAAGCCAACTGCAAAAAAACAAAACAAACAAACCCAGAAATAAACCCAGAAAAAAAGACAGCTGCTAGAAAGATTTCCTTTATCATCCAGGCATGCCCAGATAGTAGAAAAAAATGATATAAGTTTAAAAAAATCTAAAGGTATAAATAGGTCCCAGTTACTAGAGAGAACTACTGATTGAGGGACAAGAACTTTTTCGTAAACCTTCTCTTACGATAACACACAGTACGACTTACACAGCAACATTTTGGTGTCTTGCCCTCTGCTGGAAGACTATCTCCTAGCTGAAAGTTTGCCCCTCATCAAAATATACAGTTGGACTATCTCATATTTACAACAAAATTCCTGGGGATCTGAGGGGATCTGAGCAGAAGCCAACTCCCCAGGACTGACCCGACACCAAATTCCTGTACTTGTTTAACTAACCAGTTCAGTTACCCTTATCCAGATTAAACAATACTCAATGACCCTGGAAACAAAAGGAGAAATTGTGGTCCATATTGCCTAACATGGAAAGATAGGCATGCTGGAGGCCTGCCTGTCATCCTGGAATAGACCTTTCCTGCCTGTGAAGACACCCGGGGCCTCTGATTCTCATGAGTACAATTCTTCCAGAGAGACAGGTGCTCACTGTCTAGGACCTGAAAAATGTATTCTTGAGCCTCCCACTGGCAGAGGAGAGTCCATCATTATTCCCTTTAAAGGGACAGACCCAGAAAGAGGTTACAGTGGGTGGCTTACCTGGGCCAGGTTGCCCTAAGGATATAAAAATTCTCCAACACTGTTTGATGAGACACTAAATACTGATCCTCTGCCCTTCTGTCAGAGGTTTCTTAGGGCCGTATTCTTAGAATAGCCTCTAAAACCAGAATAGATTATGAAGGGGCCACCGAGGAACTGCTGCAAGAGGCACAGACCATGGGCTACAGAAGGTCAGATAAGAAAGCCCACTGTGCATCAGAGGCTCCCTATCTTGGCTACCAGCTGAAGGGAGGCAAAAGGAGCCTCTCTCAGAGCGGGATTGCTGCCCATCCTCCAGATTCTAACTCCAAAGACTAAGAGACAGGTTGGAGAGTTCCTAGGTGAGGGTAGGCATTGCCACCTGCGGATGCCAGAGTTTGCAAGGCCTCTATACGCCAGCACCAAGCGAGGCGCTGAGTCCTTATTCTGGACTGGGACTAAACAAAAGGCCTTTGAGGCTTTAAAAACAGCGCCGACTTTTGATTCTGCCCTAACTCTTCCAGACGTCCCAAAACCTTTTCATCTGTTTGTCCATAAAACAAAAGACATTACAAAAGAGTTTTTAGCCCAAACGTTGGGGCCATGGAATTGCCCTGTGACATACCTGTCCAAACCAAATTGACCCCGTAGTTCCAGAATGACCCAACTGTCTAAGATCTGTGGTGGCCACTGCTAGTCTCATGGAAACTAGTTAACATCTCTGGGTCAGGCTCATATAACTCTCGGCACACCATGCTGCTGAGACAGGATGCTCATGGTGTTTGTCCTCCGGGGAACCCCAGAATGCTGGCTAATGTCTGTGTGACCCAGTGTCATGCCCTACTCCTGGACCACTTTCTTGTTTGAGAAACGCCACCATCGATCCTGCTGCCCTCTTGCCGGATGAAGACTCTTAGATGTTCATCCATGACTGCAACGAGATGAAAGATGAATCCAGGAACATGGGAGCTGCAGTGGTTACTTTAACTGAAATAATTTGGGCCCAAACCAGGAACCTCAGCCCAGAGAGCAGAACTGATCGCTTCTGGCCCAGGCCCTCAGATGGGAGGAAGGAAAGTCCATGGCTGCATACATGGGCAGTTGTTATGCTTTTACTACTGTGCACGCCCACAGTACGATCTGTAGAGAAGGCGGCTTCTCACCACTGGGGAAAGAACATTAAAAATAAGAGAAAATGTTGGCCTTCGTGGGGTTATTTGAATCCCCCATCAGCTGATATCACCCACTGCCGATGACATCAAAAAGATGACTCCCTTGAGGTGAGAGTAACTGGGCTGTTGACCTGGCTGCCTAGCAGGTGGCTCTAAGACAGTGGGATCTATTGATATTCTGATGACATACCCCAGTCCAGTGCTGCCTAAGACTGCATGGTACAACCAAGAGGAGACAGAGGATGTAGAAAACAAAGAGCTGGAACCCACGGTTTGACGGAGGACACCACAGGGGAAGATCATTCTCCCAGAAACAACTGGGAGGACTCTGGTATCTTCTTCACCAGGACCCACAATACTTTCTGAGTTGCTCAGACCAAGATCTATTATACCTACACTGGACATCCTGGCATGGGATATCTCAGCTAGATGCCAGGTTGGTACCAGGTAAAAAACAAGACCAAAAGAAAAATGAAAATTAAAAACAAAGCCAAAACAAACCAAACAGCCTATGTAGGAAGGGGTCTGAATGAGAGGCCAACATCCTGGAGAACTCTGGGAAAATTGACTTCTCTGAGATCCAGCCTGCCAGGGAAGGATATAAGGACTTGCTGGTTTTTCTAGATACCTTTTCCAGGTGGGTAGAAACTTTCCCCACCCAGACTGAAACCGCTCAAGTAGTAGCTTTTTTTTGGGGGGGTGGGTTTCAAGACAGGGTTTCTCTGTGGCTTTGGAGCCTGTCCTGGAACTAGCTCTGTAGACCAGGCTGGTCTCGAACTCACAGAGATCCGCCTGCTTCTGCCTCCCGAGTGCTGGGATTAAAGGCGTGCGCCACCATCGCCCGGCAAGTAGTAGCTTAAAAGTTCCTCCAGAACTGATTCCCTGATTTGGCCTACCCCTAGAAATGGGGTCTAACAGTGGTCTGACTTTCATAGTGAGAACATCTCAATTAATAGTAAAAGACTTAGGTATGGATTGAGAACTTGATTGTACGTATAGACCTCAGAGTTCTGGGCGGATTAAAAGAATAAACAGGATGTTGAAGAAACTCTAACAAAACTCCCACTGGAGTCCAGGGAAGGCAGGGGTTGGGGGTATAGACCTCCTTCCTTTTCCTTTGTTTTGGGCCTGCTGCATCACATATGAGGAAGGTTCCCCTCTATGAGATTATGCTTGGAAGACCTCCCTGACTTCCCAGCAGTTGGCAGAACTCTCCAACCACCCCGTTCTCAAGTCAAGGCTCTCCAGCCCTCCATAAATACTATCCACTGGTCTATCCAAAGGACCCAGCCAGCCTGAGTCCACCACCAGTTTCTTCTTGTTTGAATCTGGTGATATTGTCTGGGTCAAGCAGGTCGCCAAGGGATGCTGGAACCAGCTTCGAAAGGATGCTACATGGTGACTCTCTCTGCTCTTATTGCTGTGAGTGAAGGTAGCTGTCATTACACTATGTATCCACCTCACTCTGGGCAAGAAAGTGGAAGGAACAGCCATGGCTGCTGCCGCTGCTGCCAGATGAACTGTCTCCAGACTACGGACCCATTAAAATCAAGGTTTTGCCAGGTCCCAGGCTCTTCCACACCCTGCCCCTTCATTCCCTTCTGAGTCTTATTTTTGTATGAATAGAGGGTCATGGTGCAATGCCCACTGCCCTCAGGCCTAAACCTGGGAACTGAGGTTCCCAGCTGCAGGAAAGGGATTAGAAAATGACCACAGACCAGCAACCCATAGTCATCTTGACCCTTGTTCACCGATGCCCACTTTAAATGTTTGGTTGCACTGAAAAACAAAAACAAAAGGATGTGGAAGTTTATCTTTTAAGATTGGAATCCAGAGTTTATAATTGTATGCATGCCCTGTAGCCGGGCTCCCCAGCTGTCAAAGAAAAGGGAGTTTCCATTGCAAAACTTGGGGTTGTGAAACATAGGCTTCCTGAAAAATTCCTTTAAAAAGAGTCTGGCCTTTGGGAAACAGGGAAAATGTAGGGAATCAGACTTTATGCCACAGGAAGGGACTCTAGAGATAGGTTTAAACTGCCCCTTAATAGACCAGAACCTATTTCTATGTAACATGCTTAATAAAAACCCAGAGATGGATATTAGGGTTCAACTCGAAGATCAGAAAAGCAAAACAGCCAGTCACTGGCTCTTATCTCTACCTCAATCCGAAATGGCAATCTTGTCTCCAGGAATCTCAGAATGAGACTGTCTGAGAGCTGTCTCCTCCCATTTTATATTTCTTTCTAGTTCTGGGATTAAAGGCATGCACCACTACCACCTGGTTTCTATGGCAAACTAGTGTGGCTACTGGGATTAAAGGTGTGTGTCACCACTGCCTGGTCTGTAAGGCTGACTGGGGAGCTGTTTTACTCTCTGATCTTCAGGCAAGTTTTATTTATTAAAATATAAAAGAGATATCACTACATTTCTGAATTAAAACAACAGTTGGATTCCCTTGGAGAAGTTGTCCTGTGGAATCAGAGGGGTTTAGACTTTCTTCTCATGCGACAAGGGTGTGACTTTAGGAGAAGCCTGTTGTTTCTACGCTAATCCATCAGGCGTGATGAAAACAGTCTTGCCAGGGATGGACAAAAGCCTCAAAGATTTCAAAGATATAAATCCCATAACTGACAGCAGTGTCTGTTCTTTTGGTCCTGATGGCTAACTACTCTACCATCAACACTGGCTAGGCCTCTAATTTTCTTTCTGATTGGATTAACAGCGGAGTCCTGCATCTTAAGCTATATGGTTAATTATGTATCAATTCAGTACAATTAGTGGTCATTAGGACCAACTATGCCTCCTTAGAGCAGGATGAGGTCATGATTTGACTCATTCACTAAGAGCAGTGGGGAATGTAACAGGGCCCCCAGACCTTAGTAGGCCCCAGAACTTAGCATAACTGACTCTACAATGAAAGTACCATTCAGGCCATCAAACTCAGTATGTAGACAGCACCACCTGCTAAAATGAAAACAAAGACCTAATCCGTCAAAGCCCGTAGTCCTGGGAAATTCTCTAATGTACTAACCTTGCTTTTTGGCTTCTGTAGTTCCACTTCTGGCTAACTGTTCTTTTCTTTCTTTCTTCTTTCTTTCTTTCTTTCTTTCTTTCTTTCTTTCTTTCTTTCTTTCTTTCCTTCCTTCCTTTCTTTATTTCCTTTTCTTTTTGCAAGCTCATCCTAAGAAAGACTGAGAAGTACACTGGGATCCTGAACACCCAGCGTAATCTCCTACTGGCTACTAAACTTTCTATTGGTTTAAACCCATATCTGAGTAGTCTTTTCTGGTAGATACCCTACAACAGTTGCTGTGGAATAATCCTGTCCACTGTGAGTTTATATTACTTTCACTGGTTAATAAAGAACTGATTGGTCAGTAGCCAGGCAGGAAGTATAGTGCTTCAAATCAGAATATACACACATTAAGTCCCAACCTGCCTCCTTCCACTTTTCTGAGTAACTTTCTATAACCAGCATCGTGAAGCAGTAAGACCCTCTATGAAGACAGCCTGGGCTTCAGGCCCTTTCTAGTTTGCTCTTAGGAACCCCTCCTCTTGTTCTATCCACTCTACATAAAATCCTTTCAGTGTGTGGGAACCTAAGGACATAAAATACACACGATGTGGGGGTACTGGAGACCGGATGATCTTGCCAAACTTTGTGATGTTTTCCCTGACAGGACTCACGATGGAATCCAAGACTTGTGTATTCCAAGCAAGTGTCTCACACTCAAGCCCTTGGGTTTGGGAGATGTCTCCATACACAGCCTGCTGTGGCCTCCAACTCTGTATTAGCCCATATTTTTTGGACAACACCTCTGCCCCTGCCACCTCCTCCTGTTCTTTTCTTTCCCCTCCTCTTTTTCTTCTTTGACACTGTAAGACTGGCTTCAGATTTGTGATCCCCCTGTCTCAGTCTTCTGAGTGATGGTGTTATAGATGCATATAGCCACCCCTGGTTTATTCTTGGCTGCTTTGTTTTAGGCAGAGTTCCATGTCGTAACCCAGGTTGGCCTAGAACCCAGTATGTAGCCCAGGCTTACATTGAATTTGTGACAATTTCCACCTCAGCTGAGCTACCACACTAGGTCTATCCTAGCATCTTGCTGGTTCTCTCATCCTCTACGACTTCATCCAGCCTGACGCTCTATGGTCGCATCGCTGAGAAGAAGTTGGTAGGAAAACATTTCTCAGTTGCCCTAAATGTTTTGCTCAGATCCGCCCACGATTGATCTCTCAACATCAACAAATGGAACTCCCCACATTTAGGAGGCAGAAAGCACTTGGCATAGGAAACATCTCAGCTGAAGTGTGTTCCCAATGAAGGGATGAGTTAGGTTCTATTTTTCCTCATCTCTTGCATGCTTCCTTACCATCCCCCACGTTACGACAGCACAAAACCCTCTCCTCACCATTTCCGTGCTCTTGGACATCCCCGGTCTCCAGACCTTGAACAAAGTGAACTCCTACAGCTTATAAATGACCCGGTCATTACAGCAGCAGAAGATGAACTGAGATACAATATTCAAATGGTTCACGTAGGACTTTAAGTCCGCAGCTTCATGTTTTAATCTTAAATAAAAATGGTCAGGAGGCAGAGGCAGGCGGATCTCTGTGAGTTCGAGGCCAGCCTGGTCTACAAGAGCTAGTTACAGGACAGGAACCAAAAGCTACGAAGAAACCCTGTCTCGAAAAATCCAAAAAAATAAAAAAAATAAAAATGGTCAGGCAAATATTATTAGCTATCGCAAGAAAGTCTCTCAGGTAAAAAGCGGAGGCAGAGGCCCACCAACAGTGAAAAGAGACCCTGGGTAAACAGTGATAATGCAGAAAACAGGAAACATTTAAAACCGACCCACAGGAGAGGGGAACAAGGAGATATTGCGCATGTGTGATAAGAACCTCATATTTAGAAAGAATGAGTCCCCACCAAGAAACCACCAACGAAACGGTTTGAATATAAAGATGAGGAAGTTGGGGTTAAAAGTGAAGTTCATGTCAGTGTGTCTCTCAGTTCACATGAAACCCTGGGTCGATTCTAAGCACCACAGAAAAAGACAAAAATATCCTAGAAAGTGGAGCAAAAAGACAGAGCTGGAAAACAGAACAGAACAGAGAACTGAACTCGAGAATCAGCCCACAGCCCACGACAGCTGGAGCACAGCAGAGACTGGTGGCTCACAACCACCTGCAGCTCCAGCCCCAGGGGTCTCAGGTTCTCTTTTGGCCTCCTCTGGCACCTGCTGGCACATGTGCACGCACACACACGGACACACACATACACATGTGCACGCACACACACGGACACACACATACACATGTGCATGCACACACACGGACACACACATACACATGTGCATGCACACACACGGACACACACACATACACATGTGCACACACACGGACACACACATACACATGTGCACGCACACACACGGACACACACATACACATGTGCACGCACACACACGGACACACACATACACATGTGCGCGCACACACACGGACACACACATACACATGTGCATGCACATACACAGACACACACATACACATGTGCATGCACACACATGGGCACACACACATACACATGTGCATGCACATACACAGACACACACATACACATGTGCATGCACACACATGGGCACACACAAATACACATGTGCACGCACACACACGGACACACACATACACATGTGCATGCACACACACGGACACACACATACACATGTGCATGCACACACACGGACACACACATACACATGTGCATGCACATACACAGACACACACATACACATGTGCGCACACACATGGACACACACATACACATGTGCATGCACACACACGGACACACACATACACATGTGCATGCACACACACGGACACACACATACACATGTGCATGCACACACACGGACACACACATACACATGTGCATGCACACACACGGACACACACATACACATGTGCATGCACACACACGGACACACACATACACATGTGCATGCACACACATGGAAACACACACATACACATGTGCGCACACACAGACACACACATACACATGTGCACGCACACACACGGACACACACGTACACATGTGCGCGCGCACACACATATTAAAAAAGAACAAGAAAGGAAGCATTCATCTATAAATTATTAAATAAATAAAGCAGGAATGTTGCCAGAACTAAAGGACCAGATCAGCCCCACACAATGAGCAAAGAGCCATCTGCATCATGGCCCATGAAATGGAAGTTCAGAACACTGGAATGAGGAAAATATTTACAAAATTCTAGATAGAAAAATGGAAGATTGAGCATGACGGTAGCTTCAGACTTTTAAGCATTTCTAGAGATAGAAGACAATGTCGTCAAAATTCTGGGAGAAAAATGACTTCAGATCTGGGGTAGTAGACCCAGATAAACTGTCTGCCCACAGTGAGGGTAGAACTACGCCCCTTAGGTCCTCTGGAACTTAATGCACCTTGTTTAAGGAAGCTATTGGAGAATGACTCCCAGGAAACCATGAGCTGGAGAAGAAAGACATGTAATTGCCGTATATCATGTGCTCAGATCTTCAAGTTTAAAGTCCTAATAGTGTGGATAATAAATATTGGTTTTCTTAAACTGATAATATAAGAAAATGGAAGGGGGGCGGGGGGGCACTGGGTGGTGAAGGTCTTACCAGCGGCTGGAGCCAGTACCCACCTTCTCTAAGTGGAAGTTTAGAGAGGAAAGAGAACGATACAAATGCTCAAAGCTGTGGAACAGGACAAGCACAGCAATTGTGTGGATGAAGGTAAACACCAGTGGGGACACCTGGGCTGACAGTGGTTGCCCCGGGGTAGGATGAGACCACTCCTTCTCATTGCAATCCTTGAAGACTCTGATTTTTTATGCCCTCTCCCCTGCTCCTTCTTTCTCTACACAGGGAATTGGATCTAGGATCTTGGAAATCTTCTGCCAATGAGCTGTATTCCTAACTCTTTGGGGAAAAAGTCTTTTAATCAGATTTATAACCAAAGCACTCAGAAAGCTGAGGCAGGAGGATTGTGAGTTCAAAGCTGGCCTGGATAATTTATTGTTTTGTTTTCGAGACGCGGTCTCCCTATATAGCCTAGGCTGGCTTTGAACTTGCTCTGTAGTTGGAAGGCCTTGAAATTTTGATCTTCCTGTCCCAGTCTTTTAAGTTCCAGGATAATGGCCTCAAACCACTAAATCTCGGTATGATTTCTGACTTTAAAAATTATATGCACGTCTTATTTTGACATAAATAAAATGAAACCCAAAAGATAATATTAACTATGACTTAAAAATATTCTTACTTTGAATAGTGCCCTTGCTGAACTTTATGACATCTCCTCCCAAATGAACTTGGTCTTCACTTGATACTTAAATCATTTGCCATTAATTATGTTCAGTTTCCTGATTCAGTAGAGCAGGCATTCAACAATAAATACCTCGAGAGCGTGAGGTCCCAGACCTGCGACTAGATAGTAGACTAGGAATATCTGTGTGTCCCTTTGTAAGTCCTCAAAACCCAGGACCTGCCCTGCAGCCTGCTCTCTTGCTTGGTGGGTCTCAGCAGGTTGCCAGGGATGGAATGGTAGTGGGAGGTTCTGTACTGAGTGTAAGGCTGTTGCTTCCCAGGTTAACGAGCTCCCAGGACCGCTAACTCGGACACGTAATTCTTTCTCTAGATGGGTGTATCAGGGTAGAGTAACATCCCACTGCCCGTGGGAGGCTCACCTCCGCCTCAGAGTCCCTTGCCCCTCTCACTGTGACAGAGTCCCCTTCACAGTCTTGGGATGGCTCTAGATCAAAGTCCTGGAAGACCAGCCTCACGGCAAACCCCTCTGGAGCCTCGATAACAGCGTGGCTCTCCTGGCCTTTGAGATACGGCTCTGGGTATCCGGGGGACGTCACTTGCTGTGGTAACTGCTGGGCCAAGAGTACAGAGGCCTGTGTAGGACAGGTATGGAGGACTCCCCAAAGGAGCAGCCAGCACCTGTGAGTGAGTAGGGGAGACAAGGTGAGGTCACATAGCTCTTCCAGAGGATACGGAAATATTGGTTGTAGTAAGTGATGGTAAGGGGTTGAGAGAGCCGTGTCCTGAGCCCCAGGGCGTGGGCACTTCCTGATGCCACTTTCTTCACCCGAGCCTGTGTAGATGCCTATCTAGGTTCCTATACAGCCTGACCTCCAAGACTTCAGGGTTTCTAACCTGGGAAGACACTGCTCCTTTTCCCCGTGAGTCTCATCTAAGCCAGGTAGTCTCCTGCCTCAGCCAGGCCTAATCCCATCCTGGAGTATAAATTAGGGGGCATTTAAACATGATTCCTGACTCAGGGCATTGAACAGACCACTTTCAGGCCAAATTCAGTTCCCTCTAGGTCGTTCCCAACCCTCCCTCCCATCCCCACTCTCTCTCTCTCTCTCTCTCTCTCTCTCTCTCTCTCTCTCTCTCTCTCTCTCTCTCTGTGTGTGTGTGTGTATGTGTGTATGTGTGTGTGTGTATGGTATTCGTGTGTACGTATACAACCCTATGTCCTGCCTCCCCTCTCCCTGCGCCTTTCTCCTCCAGGGCCCTCTACAGGCAAACTCACATCTTGCCCATGCAGCTTGTGGAGGGAGAGCTCCACAGGTGGTTTCCAGCCCTGCGGACCAGGCCTCTGGTGCCTGACATCTGGCACCAACTGGACTGCTTAGCCCAGGGCTGGGAGTAGGAGGTGGGGCTAGAGGAGGGCCTTTGGGGAGAAGTTACTGGAAATGACTTAAGAAATCCTGGGGTGAGTGCCACCTGCTGTCAGGCTAAGGAATAGCTCTCACCGGAATTGAAAGGAGAAATTATCAAAACCATGCAGGGGACAGGGCAGAGACAGAGAGAGAGATGACCCTTGACTCTGGTGCTTTTTTGGGGGGGGGGGCAGAGGGGCGTGTTGAAAGAGAGTCTTATATATCCCAGGCTGGTCTCAAACTTGCTATGTAGTGGAGATTGGTCTCGAACTCCTGTTCCTTCTGCCTCCTCTCCAGCTCTAGGATTACAGGTTCACCCCCCCTCCCCCCACCAAATCTTGTTTGTGTTTTTGAAACAGAGTTTCAATTTGCAGCCCAGGTTGCCTTGGAACTCATGTAGTCCAGACTGGCCCCAAAACTCATGGCAATCCTGCTGCCGTAGCCTCTGGAGTGCTGGAATTAGAGGCAGCTCTTCTGTGGTATTTTACCACATGTGTATCTTGGGAAGGATGATGTTTTTTTGACTCCGACTGCTGCCTTTAACGGGCTAATCTGTCCTTCCCCCTAATTTACATGACCCGTCTGCCTCTTGGAGAACTTGAAGTTTGTGACCCATGAACTTCTTTTTCTCTCTTTCTTGGTCAAGAGTGGGTGAGTTCATGTAGTTATTTGAATTCCAACCACAGCATCTGGAGGGTCCTTGTCTAGCAGAACCTGGACTGTGGTCCAGCCCAGGGATCTCTGGATACCTAGGGACTCAGCTGGTAACTCAAGCTTTGAGACCAATATCAGGAGGCATAGTCTGAGTAGAGGATTTCTCCCCACACTCACTCACGGCTTGGTGAGCGTGAGAAGACTGGGGTGCATGGGTGGTGGTGGCTTGTCCTGTCCTTGGAGGAAGCAGGCGTGCAGAAAGGATTGCAATCTAGAGCCAGTTGCTTCTTCAACTAGCATGTGGTTATTTGGCTTCTCACAAAAGCAACACATTGCAAAACACGGGAGTATCGTGGTGGTTTGAATGGAGATCGTCTTCGTCGGCTGTGGATGCTTGCTTGCTATAGGCTGGGGATGATACCTGCAGGCTGGGGATGGTCCCTACAGGCTGGAGATGATCCCTGCAGGCTGGAGATGGTCCCTAAAGCTGGAGATGGTCTCTGAAGGCTAGGGATGGTCCCTGTGGGCTAGGGATGGTCCCTATAAGCTGGGAATGGTCCCTGCAGGCTGGGGATGGTCCCTGCAGGCTAGGGATGGTCCCTGCAGGCTGGGGATGGTCCCTCTAGGCTGGGAATGAACCCCCTAGGCTCACATATTTGAATGCTTGATCTCCCAGCCAGCCCAGTCTTGATCTCTCTCTGCCTACATCTTGTGGATCGGATGTGAGATCTCAGATACTTCTCCAGCGCCACTCCATGATGTAATGGATCAACCCTTTGACACTGGAAGTGAGCCCCTAATTAAGTGGTTTCTTGGCTGCCTTGGCGTTGGTGTCTCTTCCCAGTAATAGAACAGTAGCTAAGATAAATATGTTCAGGTTCTCTGGTTTCTACAGACTTAAAAGGTTGGAGAGCTGTAGTCCATGCTTGCGAGGGAATAGGCAGCGAGTGAAGATCAGGGTCCCCAGTTTCCTAGACCCGACTTTGAGAAGCCAAAGTGTGCCATGTCCCAACTCCCACATCCTGGAGATGATTGCCCCCCTTCATGGCTGGGATAGAATCCAGGGCCTTCCACATGCTAAGCAAGTACCCTACTACTGAACTACCCCACCAACTTATTTCTGCTTGTTTGGTTTGAGATAGAGCTCAATTTGTAGCCCAGGCTAGCTTTGATTTCTTAACCTCATGAGTGCCAGGATTATAGGCGTCTTCGGAGGAGTGGGCCCCTCTAGATGGGCTCCCGAGGACTACTGAAGCCTGTTTCCCTCTCTAACTATTAAGGCCACACAGAGCTCCTGGGAGGCCTGAGGTGGCTCATCTGCACAAGGTGAGCAGTCATTTTGGCCCACGACAAATCTGACAGGAAGAAAACAGCTCAGCTGAGGAGAAGTATCCTTCATAGCTGACCTTGTCCTTTCGTCCTTGGCGGTCTACAGGGTCCAGTCTACACTCTGCTCCCAAGCTTCTGATCATTTATTAAGAGAGGTGGGGACCTGAGTGGCCAGGCTAGCACCTCAGAAAGGATGTCCCATGAAATCTTTTTGGAGAAGAGAAAGGCTTTAAAAGGAGACTCGTAGCCAGGTGGTGGCGGTGGTGGCGCACACCTTTAATCTCAGCACTCGGGAGGCAGAAGCAGGTGGATCTCTGTGAGTTCAAGGCCAGCCTGGTCTACAAGAGTTAGTTCTAGGACAGACTCCATAGCCACAGAGAAACCCTGTCTCACCAAACCAAAGAGAGAAAGAGAGAGAGAGAGAGAGAGAGTGAGAGGGAGATAGAGAAAGAGAGAGAGAGGGGGAGATAGAGAAAGAGAGAGAGAGAGAGAGAGAGGGAGAGAGAGAGGATTCCCACTGTTTTTTTCCTCCACATTAAGGGGTATTTTGCAACACAATGTTATGATTTAAATGGGACAGAGGAATTTTCCGGAATAGGGAGCTTTCACTTTCAAAACAGAAGAAATTCTGAGAAAAATCAGAATGGATACTCATCCTACATGGCCAGGAGTTGAAGGACTGGGTGGAGGCTGGTTGGAAAGACACAGGGAGCCAAGAGGGAAAGAAACAGGAGTCCAGGCCCAGCATATACTGGTCCCTGGGAGGGGATATACCTTTGGATACGAGGGTCCACTTTACTCCCACCTGGGTGTTATGGCTAAAGTTTGTATTTGGGTAAAGGGAAGGAAGCCCCCCGGGACTTGGGATTGATGGTTGTGTGTGTAGCCGGTGAGCACAGGCCCTTGTGGTCTGGGAACGAGCGGTCACGTCCCTGTCCTGCCTTCATCGCCACTTTCCCTGCTCTGGAGCCTCCTCTCCAGTCAGCAGAGACAGGAATGAGGCGATTACTCGGTAGTTTCTAGCCAGGCCTAGAGAAGCAGAGGTATCTGCCTGAATAATCAGCACCAATGCAGGCACAGTCTTTTCAGAGCTGACACTGTGTGGGATGGTAACACTTGGCCACGGCTGGGAGTGGGAAAGTTAATAAGTCCTCATGGGCACGGGAGCTGTGGGGAGGGGCGCAGTGTGAGGTGAGCTTGCTCTGCTTCCTGAATTTCACTTTCCTTCATCGCCAGAGCCTTTCCACCTCCTTTTGTGTGCAAGGTCTCAGTTAGCTGACGGTAACCTCTGCTGTAGGAACTCCTACACCCTGTAGCCTTTAAGTTACCAACCCACTTGGGCGTGGCCTCTTATACTATATATGCCACTGTAAAGGGCGGGTCTGGTCTCTTCTGGCTGCAGGATTCGGTTGCTGTTCCCTGTTCCAGCAGAGGATTGTGATCTGTGAGTCTACACCTAAATAAATAACCCTTTATTTGTTAGAGCCCATGTGGTCCTAACACAAATAACTATTTTCCCTAACTGGACTGGTACGGAGTCACAAGAAATAATCAGACACAGCTTACACGGTCATCGTGGAAGGGCATCTCAGGGTCCTTTCTCCTGACGATCTCTCTCCGCGTTTATTATCCAAACAGCTTATATACCATCACATAAATTGAGTGGGAAAATACATTAGACTGTTTCCTAGGTAGCCAGGTGAATGGCCTTTTGTCACGTCCGCAGCTACCTGTCTGCTGAGTATGCTAGCTGTGACATAGGCTAGAATCAGCATCTCTATAAGATATCCTCCAAATTACAAAGGAAGGAGCACCGAACATCCTGACCATTGTTAGGCAGAGACAGCTTGTCTGCAGAGCTATTTGACCCCCTCAGATGGGACCTATGGCTTTGGTCCCTGGCTGCCACACCATACAGAAATATGGGCCTACATTTATTATACTCAATTCTGAGCTAGTGTGGGATTTCTTTTAAGTGTCCTTCTTCATCTGGCGTTCCATGTGGATTCGAACTCCACACCTACTGGGTGAATCGGCTTAAAGGCCTAAATGGTCCAAAGGCTAAAAACTCTCCAACTTCTACCGCTTGACTTGATTATACCTACTAAGTAGTTTTTTGTAAAACCCCCGCCAAGCGAGCACACCCCTGTTCCCACTGCCACATTCCCTGCCACATGACGACTTGCACGACTTCCGATTTGTACTCCCGGCTCCTGAGTTCTGGGCTTCTTGCTCTGTGTAAGGAGTTGATTTAATTGCTTTTATTTATCAAGCAAAGCATATTTCTCAGTATTTAACCAGCACCAAGGCCAGGAAACCAAAGCAGCTCAGGACTGTTCCTGGCATCAGGTTGCACCTCTAGCCATGACTTTGCAATCAAGACACCTGCTGGACAAAAAGATTATTACACCTAAGACAATTTACTGGATTTCATAAAAGGTAGTTAATAAATCAGTAAACTTGAAAGTTATACAATTGCAGACAACATTATCATTGAAACTTTTAGTAACATTTTGCTAATACTATGGATTGTATTCTTCAAGACTTATATGGTTATGGTGATACATCCATTTGTTGGATATTGAGACTCAGTTTTTTCTTCATATTATATCCTTAAAAAAGGTTTGATAACAGAGCCAAGAATGAGGCACTTTTAGAAATAATACAGTCTTGACAGACTAATGATGACTAGCTAGCTGACAGGATCAATACCATCAAAAATCAAAAGTTACCTGAAAAAATTAATACTATTGAAGAGGGTAATATTAATTTGATAGATAAAATTGAATCCATGTCAAAGGATACTGAGAAGTTATCTGAAAGAATTCATACTGTTGAATTTAACAATCAAAATTTGTTTAAAAGTTATGATATGTTAGTAGATAGAGTATCTCTCCTGAAAGGTAATCTGCACACTATCTAAATAATGTCCAAGGATGAGATGTTATCTTTAAAGGAAAAACTTCAGACTTTGGAATCACATGTTCAGAATGAGGACCAGAGGCTAGGTGCCTCAATGAAGTGACTAGAAATATATACAGGCCAGGAGATTCAGACTTTACAATATACAGTAGTAAAAAGATTTGAAATGATTGAGGAAATTACTGGAGCTGATGAACAGGGAAAGAAGGCGCAAGGATAGGATTTAACATTGCCAGTAGCTGTCAGAGATGACTTACCCAGGGTTTTAGCTTCCTACCCTGTAATCTACTCTGAAAAAGCATCAGGTTCTAAAGGCCCAAAAGGATCCAAAGAAGGTAGATGGATACCTATAGGAATGAATAATCTAAAAGAAATAAAGCAAGCAATTGTAACTTACAGCTTGCACTCTGCATTTGTTAGGGAGATGGTAAAGACATGGGATTCTAGCATAAAAGTCATGACACATGACTGGCTTCAGTTAGTTCCAGCAGTCCTGGATGATAGGCCTCAACTGATGTTTAATGCTATTTCAGAGAAGAGGCTAAAAGTTTAGAACAACAGGGAAAAGCAAAAGGACTTGAGACTTCCCAAGGTCAAATTCTTGGTGAGGGCACTTATGCTGACCCACAGGCTCAAGCTCTTTACAATGAACTAATCTTCTCCCTATGCCACACAGCAGCCTTAAATGCTTGGGACAGGATTCAAGAACTAGGAAAATGAATTGAATCATATGTCAGGGTTAAACAGGGCCAGAGAGAATCCTTTAGTTACTTTTTAGAAAGACTAACTAAGGCTATACAAATAGGAGTAACAGACCCAGACACTAGACGAGTACTTACTGAATCTCTGGCTTTTGAAAATGCCAACTTAGAATGCTAAAAGATACTTGGACCTTTAAAGGTAAGATCAGCACCAATGGATGAATGTATCCTGCATACAATGAACACTGAGACATTTGAGATTTGACTATAATGCTGAATCTTGGGTAGGAGGAGCAATTTTCAAAGGAATGAGGAGACATCAAAATACCAAATGTTTTAATTGTGGTAGAATAGGACATCTGAGAAGGGATTGTAGACAAGGAATTCCTAGGAATAATGTCTCCCCTGGGGATGGCAAGAATAGGAGGATTCAGCTTTAGTATATGTAGGAGGTGTGGCAAAGGCTGACATTGGACCAATGAATGCAGATCAACAAAAGACAGACAAAGCAACCCAGTACAATTGGGAAATTCCTTCGGGGGGACCTCCTGCAGGCCCCTAAATCAAAAGTGGTCCAGTCTTTCCCAGTCACTGTGGAGGACTTGTCTCCCTAGGAAAATTAAAAATCCAGAGCCTCCTGTAAAAGACCATACTGTACTAGATGACGGAATAAACATGGAGGATAAATCAAAAATCCCAATAGGAAATAGAAAATGTATATTCTGGCAGACTTCTATAAATGATCAAAGAGCAAAGCTAAGAGTTTGTCTAAATGGCATTGTAATTGTGGGTTTGATAGACACAGCTGTGGATATGAGTATCATTACTCCAGAATCTTGGCATCCAAATTGTCCTCTTCAAGAGGCAGAAGGTCAATTACTAGGAACTGGAACCCTATCTCAAGTGAAAAAAAAAAGCACAGCATGGTTTAATGCCTAGAGCCAGAAGGACAGGGAGAAGGCTGAGGCCATATATGGCTAATGTTGCAGCGAATTTATTGTGTTGTGACCTGCTGTAGCAATGGAACATCCAGGTTACCTGCAGTCCCAGAAACTCATAATTGTGGGAAGAATACTATAAGGTACTATACATAAAGATCACCAGCCATTCAGGCTGAACAAGAATACAAAGCAACTAAACCTTCAGAGGTACCAATGGCTCTCATTTAAAATGGGTAACTGAGAAACCAATATGGGTTAAACAGTGGCCATTAACAGAAGACAAACTGCAGGCTTTAGAACAACTGGTACAGGAGCAACTAAATGCTCACCATATTGAAGAATCAACCAGCCCTTGGAATTCTCCTGTACTTGTTGTTAAAAGGAAATCTGGCAAATGGAGAATGGTGACAGATCTAAGAACTGTCAACAAGGTAATTCAACCTATGGGCCCTCTACAATCTGGAATTCCTCTGCCTTCTCTAGTACCAAAAGGGTGGCCTCTCATAGTTATTGATTTGAAATATTTTCTTCACTATGCCTTTACAAGAAAAGAACAGAGAAAAAATTGTAATCACAGTGCCTACTTTTAATAATTCTCAGCCTACTAGGAGATATCAATGGACTATCCTTCCACAGGGAATGCTCAATGGTCCCACATTGTGCCAGTACTTTGTAAGTCAGACACTGGAAATAATACATAAAAAATTTCCTAAATCTATAATTGATCATTGCCCGATGACATTTTGCTATCTGATTTAAACATAGATACTTTAGAAAGAATGTTTAAAGAAGTAAAGAAAATTTTTCCAAAACGGGGATTACAAATTGCTCCTGAAAAAATACAGAGAGGTGAGTCTGTCAATTATCTAGGTTACAGAATAGGTTCACAGAAAATCAGGACACAAAAGGCACAAGTTAGGAGAGACAGGTTACGGACTCTTAATGACTTTCAAAGGTTGTTAGGAGACACTTCCAGTCTATGCCCAGCCGCTGGGATAACACCTGACCTAATAGTTCATTTAAACAAAACCTTAGATGGTAACAAAGACTTAAATAGTCCCAGAGAATTAACAGCTGAAGGAATTGATTGTTGTTGAAGAAAAATTACAGGAGGCACATATGGATAGGGTGAATCCAAATCTTAATTGCATTTTAGTCATATTGCCTTCCAGAATTTCTCCTGTGGGAATTTTAGTGCAAAGGGAAGATATTATTTTATAATGGATATTTTTACCACATAAACCAAGTAAAAAGTTAAAATCTTATGTGGAAAATGTCTCTGAATTAATTATAAAAGGTAAATTGAGACCTCATCAATTAGCATGTATAGATCTAGCAGAGATTATAGTGCCTTTTACTAATGATAAAATAAAAATATTATTGGAAGAGAATGAACTATGGCAAAGAGCTTGTGCTAATTTTTTTGGAGAAATTAATAACAATTATCCCAAAAGTGATAGACTTAGCCTTATAAAGAGAACTTCTTGGATTCTTCTCCAAATTGTACATGATACTCCAGTAACTGGAGCCTGTATATTTTATATTGATGCAATTAAATCAGGAAAGGCAGGTTACAAACCAGAAGAATTAAGTAAGGTGGCACAAAGCCCTTTTCATTTTGTCTAAAAGGCAGAATTATATGCTATTCTCATGGTGCTAAGGGATTTTTTTAAAGAACCTCTTAATATAGTTATTGATTCACAATATGCAGAAAGAGTTGTCTTACATATTGAAACTACTAAATTTATACCAGATGTTACAGAATTGACTTAATTATTTATACAGCTTCAAGATGTAATCAGGAATAGGCTTTGTCCCATATACATAACACACATTTGATTCTATATGGGTCTGCCAGGTCCTCTAGCACAAGGTAATGCAGAAATTGATTGATTACTGATGGGAAGTGAGTTGAAGGCCTCAGAATTCCGTAAGTAACATCATGTCAATAGCAAAGGTTTAAAGAAAGAGTTTTCTATTCCATGGCAACAAGCCAAGAAGATTATAAAGACTTGTCCTTCTTGCTCTTTTTATAACACTGCTACCTGCAGAAACTAACCCAAAGGGTACTCAAAGGAATGAAATCTGGCAGATGTATGTGTCCCACTTTACAGAATTTGGAAAATTAAAATATGTAAACCACACCATTGACACGTATTCAGGTTTTCAGTGGGTAACTGCTCAACAATTACACATTTATTAGAAGTTATGGCCATCATGGGTATACCTGCACAAATAAAGACAGATAATGGTCCACCTTATGTCTCTAAGAAAATGAAACAGTTTTTTTCTGCTTATTATAATATAAAGCATATTACAAGTATACCACACAATCCTACAGGTTAGGCAGTTATAGAAAGATCAAATTGAGCTATAAAGGATATGTTACACAAACAGAAAGGGATGGAAAATACCCCCAGAAATAGATTACATAATGCTTTATTAACCTTAAATTTTCTTTTTTTTTTTTTCGAGACGGGGTTTCTCTGTGGCTTTGGAGCCTGTCCTGGAACTATCTCTGTAGACCAGGCTGGTCTCAAACTCACAGAGATCCGCCTGCCTCTGCCTCCCGAGTGCTGGGATTAAGGGCGTGCGCCACCATCGCCCGGCTTGAGAAAGGGACTACAGCAGCAGAGAGACACTGGATAACAGAAAAGTCTTCTGAATTAAATCCGCTGGTGTATTTCAAGGATATGTTGACCTCACAATGGAAGCCAGGAGATGTGCTATGTTGAGGAAGGGGTTTTGCTCTTGTTTCAACAGGAGGAGAAAAGTTATGGATACCATCAAAATTAATAAAGATTCGGTTTGAAAAAAAATCTCTTGAGAAAGAGAAATGATGGCTCATCCACAGAGGTGACAACCAATCAGGTGGTAAGGAAACCTCATAAAGATTGGGGCAGGGTTCTGCTCTTGTCTTTACAGGAAACTACACATCTTTAAAAATTCAAGAGATCCTGGATGTTTGGATGCTGACAGAAGGAAAAATAACTATCCAATAAGGGTCATCAAGAAAAAGGAATATGTCTTGATAGGTGATCAAAACATGTACATTTATATATATGACATATAGAGCTGGCTTTGGAGTTGGACAATGGCTGTGTCCTTTTCTAAATCCAAGCATGTTGTTAAAAGAAAAATTCAAGTTTCTGTCTCATGTCAAGAGCCTTCTATTATGGGACAGAAAGAAGAAAGAATTTAGAAAAATGTTACTTTTCTTCATACCAATTTTTGTTTCTATCATACTTTTCATTGAACATATATGTCTTTGTATGTCTATATAAATACTGTTTAGGTTTTCCACAGTGAACAATAAATTTTCCTGCAGTAATCTTTGATGTTTCCAGGATGAAAATGGGGCCTTACAATAACAACTCCACCTGGTTGATATAACATCATGATGCTGAGAGCGCTACTATAAGACCTGTTTTGGGTACCAAAAACAACTTAGAAAGAAGGGTTTGTTTTGGCTCATAGGTCAAGGAAAAGTCCCTGATGACACGGAAGTCAAGGCAGCAATAAACTGGAAGCAGCGGTCACATTGTATCACAGCCAGGAAGCAGAGAACTTCAAATGCTTGTGTTCAGCTAATTGTCTCCTTTTCATACAGTCCAGGACCACACCCCATTTTTAGTGGGGGTCTGTCCTAATTGGTTTGCTATTGCAATATGAATTTTCTATTGATATTTCTATAACCAAAGCAGCTCCAAGAAAGCTGGAGCTTGCAGCTTCAGAGTGTGTGAGTGAGTCCATACTCATCATGGTGGGGAGTGAGGCAGGCATGGTGCTGGAGCAGCAGCCTAGAGCTTCTATCTTGAGACATAACCCTGAGGGAGAGAGAGATAACTGGGAATGGCACGAGCTTTTAAAATATCAAAGTTTACCTCCAGTGACAAGAAGTGTTTATCTATACTATTCTATTATCAATAAAACTCTGGAGTCGGATACTGGGGCAAAACCCTGATAGATCAAAAAAGTGGGGGAGGAATGACCAGCTGACCCTCTCTCTGTGCTTCCCAGATTGAAAAGGTCCAGATCTTTCTAAGCCCCTTCATACTCATTCCTGTGCCTCTCTAGTGTATCTTGGGTCCTCCAAAATCTTTATGGCTACTTCCGGTCAGCTAGTCATTGACTTACTCCTGTTTCAAGGTTAACTTTTTTAACAGTCTTGTTGTGTCACAGTGCCATATAAACACCCCACAACAGCGACACATCTTCCATAAGGCCACACCTCCTAGTCCTTCCCAAACAGTTCCACCAAGTGGAGACTGTCTTAGTCAGGGTTTCGATTGCTGTGACGAGACACCACGGTCATATCAACTCTTTTTAAAAAATTTATTTATTTATTTTATATATTTTGGTATTTTGCCTACATGTATGTCTGTGTGTGGGTGTTGGATTCCCTATGACTGGAGTTACAGACAGTTGTGAGCTGCCATGTGGGTGCTGGGAATTGAGCCCAGGTCCTCTGGAAGAGCAGCCAGTGCTCTTAACCACTGAGCCATCTCTCCAGCCCTGAGCATGACAACTTTTATAAAGGAAAACATTTAACTGGGGCTGGCTTACAGTTCAGAGGGTCAGTCCATTATCGTCATGGATCGAAGCATGCGGGCGTGCAGGCAAACACAGTGCTGGAGGAGCTGAGAGTTGTTTGTCTTGATCCACAGGAATCAGGAGAAGAATGCCACACTGGGTGTGGTCACATCTTCTCCAACAAAGCCACATCCACTCCGACAAGGACACACCTCCTAAGAGTGCCATTCCCTATAGGCCAAGCATTTAAACACATGAGTCTATGGGTTCATTCCTATTCAAACCAGCACAGGGACAAAGTATTTTAGTATATGAGTCTATGGGGGCCGTTTCTATTCAAACCACCACAGGCATCTTAATGGTCTAAGTAATATGATCCCTCAGAGGCAGATCAGAGGCTACATATCCATCACGGCTGTGCCCAGAGGCTTGTCTTCCAGGTAATTTCAGATCTCATCAAGTTGACAATTGAGAGTGACCATCCTCCTGCCCTACTTACCAAGTGCTGCAGTTAGGGTCATGGACCACAATGCTGAGACGCAGCTTGTTTCTAAAGCCCTGACCATCAAGATGAGATTGGCAGCTCCCGTCAGGAGGACTGCTGATTCTGTGGCCCAGCAGTCACAGGAGGTACAAACAGATGACTTTTTTTTCTTTGCCACAGAAAACAAATCATATCCTTCAGGTTACGTGAGACCAGATTAAATGATCTCTTGAACTTATTTTCCCATTAGTCATGTAACGTAAACTTACTCCCTTTCCTCCTCTTATTTTTTTCTACTGAGCCTTCAAATTTGAAACAAGATGCAACGCCTCTATTTAGAGCTGGCTGCAATACAGTATGAATATTAATAGGAAGTTTGTATGTCTCAAACCCTCGTGCAAAACACGAAGAAATGTGCCGTAATGTTCTGTGCTAAGCTGTGCTGTGCAAGAGATGTTTGCACTCCCCACAGCCACACCTACATGCCAGTGCCAAAGAATGAAGTGTTTGAAGGATCAGAATCAGAAGAGTGTGCTGATCCGTTCTTGCGATCCCAGCATCCTGGGGACCGAGGCAGCAGGATCATAAGGTACATGGTGAGACACTGTCTCAAAAATCAAAAGCAGCAAAAATGGTCACGGTGGCACAGAATTATAATCCCAACACTTGGGAGGTGGATGCAGGAAGATCAAGAATTCTAGAGCACCTTCAGTTACACAGAGGCCATCAGACTCTTGTCTCAAAAAACAAAGCAAAACAACAACAACAACCCCCAAACATCAAACAAACAACAAAAAGCAAGTGAGCTAAATGTCAGTGCTACCTTTCTGAGAGGCAGGAGCAGACAGATCTCTGTGAGTCTGAGGACAGCCTGGTCTGCCTATTGATGAGTTCTAGGCCAGCCAGGACCCCATCTTAACAAAGCAAAGCCAAACAAAACAAGAGGAAGAAAGGAAAGGAAAGAAAACAAAAGAGTAACTGTGAGTGCTTAATGGGACACGGCAGAGGCGGGAGGAGCCTGTGGACTCGGAAATAGAAATAACAATGATCCTACCAGAAGAACAGAGGAAATGTTTTTAAAATGAGCAGAAACACAGGGGTCTGTTGGAAATGTAAAGCTTCTGAATGCATATGTTCCTGTCATCTCAAATGAAGATGGAGAGAGAGAGAATCACGCAGAAGAAACATTGGAAGAGATGATGGCGTGGTCTGTTGACTCAGGCAATATGTGTTTACTGAGGCATCAAACACAACAATCGAGACATGGAATCGGGTTAGAGGCCCATTGACAGTTCAATAAAGAAAATGTGACACACACAGACAGAGCGGTGTTTTATTCAGAAGAAAATAAGAGGAGGAGGAGGACATGTCACTTTTAGAAAATAGCAGAGCTAGAGACCATCACGTTAATCAAGAAAAACCAGACCAGGGCAGAAGGAATCCAGATCGAGGAGGAACAGGATGGGGCATGAAAACAGAGGGAGCTTCTTTGTCAGGGGAAGGGAACCTGTAGAGGTGGGAGGGAGAAGAGAAGAGAAAGGGGGCGTGAAGATGAGCAAAGTGCAGCAATATGAATGAAATCCATTGTGTGATGTGCTAACGAGAAAAACAAAAAATAAACTGTGACTGAACGAGAGACAATATGAATGAAATCCATTGTGAGATGTGCTAACGAGAAAAACAAAAAATAAACTGTGACTGAACGAGAGACGTGTTTTCAGATTCAGGAAGCTCGGTATACCCAAAGCAGAACTGAAAATTAAAAATACAGTCAGTTGAAAAGATAAAGGAAAGATCTAGAAAGCAGTCAGAGAGGAGTAGGAAAGAGAGCTTGTTTAATATGTGAAGCCCTGGATTCAGGTCACAAGACCGTAAACGAACAAATGAAGGAACGAACAAATGAATTCCCCTGGAAGCCGCCGGAGGAAAGAACTCTGCATAGGGAGGACATTTTTGATGATTCAGAACAGAAACAGCTCCTTTGAGACGCTACAGAAAGAGCCAGTGATGTAAAAGGCGCCCGTGAAGCAAGTCCCTGGGAGGCTGAGCAGGTGAGGCATGAGCTTGAGCTCAGCCTGGGTCAGTACTGAGACTCCATCTAAGAAGGAAAAACAAAATCCTCCAGGGGCTCAGATGAACAAAGACAAGGTCATCCACAGACCTACACCATGAGGAGCAGGAGAGATGTCTTCAGAATGAAGGACAATGAGACTGGGGGAAGAGCAGAGAGAAATGGCAAATTTGTAGGGAAATGTAAGATGCACTTAAAAAAAAAAGGTGTAGCAGGGCAGTGGTGGCACACGCCTTTAATCCCAGCACTTGGGAGGCAGAGGCAGGAAGATCTCTGTGAGTTCGAGGCCAGCCTGGTCTACAAGAGCTAGTTCCAGGACAGGCTCCAAAGCTACAGATAAACCCTGTCGTGTGTGTGTGTGTGTGTGTGTGTGTGTGTGTGTGTGTGTGTGATATGTGCAGGTGCCTGCAGAGGCCAGAAGAGGGCATCCGATTTCCTGGTGCTGGAGTTCCAGGCGTATGTGAAGCCACTTGATGCAGGTCCTGGGATATGGAGAATGTTATGTTTTGGAGGAGCAGCAAGCACTCTTAGTCATCTCTCCAGCCCCAGGCTTTTCTTCTTAATATCTTTAAAATACATATAATCACTTAGGGCAAAAGCATCCCACTGTATTGTGTGGTTTATGACTAAATGGATGTAATCTGTAAAGCTTGGGGTTAAGGATGTGTTCTGTAATCGCTGCTCAGTGGTTCTCCAAAGAGAACCAGGTGTCGTCGGGGAAGCCTCAGGGGTCCTTCAGAACCTTTTTCTGGGTCCAAAGGATTTTCCTGAAAACCTCCAGCTGTTATTTGTTCTTCTCTCCTCTCTCACGAGCACACAGCAGAGCCCGTTGGAGGCCGCAGGACGCGTGCTGACTTATCCTCTGACATCCATGGGAACGCAAGTTGCATATTTTTTGGTTTTAAAATCTTCCATTGGAATTTCCAGTTTGACAGAGCTTACATAAGCAGATGCTCTTCGAGGTCCTCAATAATTTTTAAGGTATAAAGTTTGAGAGGAGCTTCCTAACAACAGCAGGGGACCTGGGGCCTCTAAAGCTAAAAGGATGACGTACAAGCTATAGAGGCTTCTGAACCCACCCTTGTTTAGTCTGAGGGACTGGTTTCTGACAGAGAGAACACATTAGCAACCCTTCCTGCATGGTGACTAATGACTGACACAAATTAACTTGAGGTAGGCAAGGTTGGATTTATAGGGAGAGCAGGGCAGCCCAGGGGCAGGAGTGGCTTGGTCTGTAGGACCATCTAGCAAAGATTCAACGGTTTCCGCCTTTACCTCTTTGTCCAGGTTCCCAGTCCTGCTATCCATAACCATGGTGGGTTTTCCTTCCTCGTTATTTCTGGAGGCACATCTCTGTGAGTGGGGGCCCTAGGAGACAAGCCCCGAGCACACCTGGAAAGGATTATCTAGATCCAGGCTCTTATCTAACAACGCTTGGGAGGTGCAGCCATCTTTAACCCAAGACAACGCCTTCACTAGACCCTGAGATTAGACTGATAGTGTGATCCTGCCCTTCCAGCCCACCGAGGAGCTGCCCAATATTTCTGTTAAGTCTATGATACTTTGTTACAACAGTTCAATCCAGGGACTACATGGGAAAACTCCTAGGTTAGTGTACTGGGCAGTTTCCTTTGAAGCGTTCAACACGTCCAGTGGATTTCCCCTTTCCCTCCAGCTTGTATAAATTATGTAAGAAACACCTCAGAGGAATTTTCTTGTTTAGACTAATTGGCGTGAGAAGATCTATCCTTTAGATTTATTTATTTATTTATTATTTGTTTGTTTATTTATTTATAGGCAGGGTCTCATTGTGTGTCCCTGGCTCTCCTTGAGCTCACTGTGTAGACCAGGCTGACCTTGAACTCACAGAGATTCACCTGCCTCTGCTTTCTGAGAGCGGGGGACACTGTTCCCTGGGCTTGGGTTCTGGGCTGACTACAAAGGAGAAATGCTTGACCGGGACACAGGCTTCATCGTTCTGCTCCTGACTGTGGATGTGATGTGGACAGCAGGGATTCCAGGCGGACATCAGGCCTCATCCTCCTTGCCCTGATGGACTCTGGCCTGGAACTGTGAGCCAGAAGAAATCCCCTCTGAGCTGCTTTTGTTGAGAAATTTGTCACAGAAACAGGAAGACAAACGAGACAGTCTACCCCATGATCTTAAACTCTGTCACTTTCACAAGGAAGATGGACTGTCACATGGCCTATTGGACGACTTGCCAGGGACCGACAGGTCTCCTGGGACATAAGCCTTCTAATCGGCTCAGCTTCAGGGAAACTGGGAGGGAGAGTTCATCATCTCATTCTATCTCATCCTTCTGATGCTCTTTCCGTTATCTAAATGTCGGCCATTAAAGAGCACAAGATGCGCCTGACCTGAGCATGCATGACCTGAGCACGCATGACCTGAGCACGCATGACCTGAGCACGCATGACCTGAACACGCATGACCTGTGCACGCATGACCTGTGCACGTATAACCTGTGCACGTATGACCTCTGCACGTATGACCTCTGCACTCATTACGTGAGCACTCAATATCTGAGCATGCATGACCTGTGCACGCATGACCTGCGTGTGCATGACCTGAGCGTGCATGACCTGTGCGTGCATGACCTGTGTACACATGACCTAAATATGCATGACCTGTGCACGCATGACCTGAGCGTGCATGACCTGTGCATGCATGACCTGTGCACACATGACCTGAGCATACATGACCTGTGCATGCATGACCTATGCACGCATGACCTGAGCGTGCATGACCTGTGCACGCATGACCTGTGCACACATGACCTATGCATGCATGACCTATGCACACATGACCTGCACAAGCATGAGGTCTGTAATCCTGGGCATAGGGGAAGCAAATTAAAAATTTTTATTTTTGACAAAGAAGCAAAAAAATCAAATGGAAAAAAGAAAGCATATTTAACATGTGATGCTGGCATAAATAGATATCAACATGTAAAAGAATGAATATAGACCCATATCTATCACCATGCACAAAACTCAAGTCCAAATGGATCAAAGACCTCAAAATAAAGCCAGCCACACCGAACCTTATAGAAGAGAAAGTGGGAAGTACACTTGAACTCAGTGGCACAGGGAACCACTTCCTAAATATAACCCCAGCAACACAGTCACTGAGAGAAACAATTAATAAATGGGACCTCCTGAAACTGAAAAGCTGCTGTAAACCAAAGGACACTGTCAACAAGACAAAACGACAGCCTACAGAATGGGAAAAGATCTTCACTAACCCCCACATCAGACAGAGGTCTGATCTCCAAAATATAAAAAGGACTCAAGAAATTGGACATCAAAAGATCACATAATCCAATAAAAAATGGAGTACAGACCTAAACAGAGAACTATCAGCAGAAGAATCTAAAATGGCTGAAAGACACTTAAGGAAATGTTCAACATCCTTAGTCATCAGAGAGATGCGAATTAAAACAACTCTGAGATTCCATCTTACACCTGTAAGAATGGCCAAAATCAAAACCACTGATGACCACTTATTCTGGAGAGGTTGTGGGGTAAAGGGAACACTTCTGCATTGCTGGTGGGAATGCAAGCTGGTACAATCCCTTTGGATGTCAGTGTGGCAATTTCTCAGAAAATTAGGAAACAACCTTCCTCAAGACCCAGTAATACCACTTTTGGGTATATATCCAAAGGATGCTCAATCGTGCCACAAGGACATGTGCTCATCTATGTTCAGAGCAACATTGTTTGTCACAGCCAGAACCTGGAAACAACCTAAATGCCCCTAGATTGAAGAATGGATATATAAATATGGTACATTTACACAATGGAGTACTACACAGCATAAAAAAATAATGACAGCTTGAATTTTGGAGGAAAATGGATGGAACTAGAAAACATTATTTTGAGTGAGGTAACCCAGACACAGAAAGACATTTATCACATGTACTCACTCATAGGTGGTTTTTAAACATAAAGCAAAGAAAGCCAGCCTACAAACCACAATCCCAGAGAACTTAAACAACAATACGGACAGTAAGAGAGACTTACATAGATCTAATCTACATGGGAAATAGAAAGTAGAAAAAGACAAGATCTCCTGAGTAAATTGGGAGCATGGGGGAGAGTTGACTTGGGGAGGGGAGAGATAGGGAGGGGAGCAGAGAAAAATGTAGAGCTCAATAAATATCAATATTTTTTTATTTTATATGCATGAATGTTTTGTCTCTATGTGTGTATATCCACCGCGTATGTGCCTGATGCATACAGAGGTCAGAAGAGGCGTCAGGTACTGGGGAACTGGAGTTATGGACCACCATGTAGGTGCTCGGAATCAAACCTGGGTCCTCTGCAAAAGCAGCAAGAGCTCTTAAGTCTGAGTCATCCATCTGGTCCTGAGGAACTTTTCAACCTTAGATGTAAATTTGGGAGGCTGGCTGAGTCAAGATTGTGCTCCAGAGACCGGGAATAGTGTCTAAAACCAAACTGACACCACCCCCACCCCACCTCAATGATCCCTCTCACCTTCTAAGTTCGTTTACAAGTCCATTGACTTCTGTTTCTCATTAACCGAGGCGGGCAAAGGGCATGGGCAGGGAGAGGGGGATGGGGGCAAAGCAGAGAACAAGTGGGTGTAAATCAAGAAGGGCAGAAGTACATTTTAGTTTTGACTTTTATCGGTGGTTGTAATTTGAAAATCATGTTGGTGCTGCCACCTAGGGGATGAGTTTAGGAGAAAGGGCCTGGATTTTCCCGGTCCGGGGCTTTATGTAGCTCTCCTAGGAGAAAGGGCCTGGATTTTCCCGGTCCGGGGCTTTATGTAGCTCTCCTAGGAGAAAGGGCCTGGATTTTTCCGGTCCGGGGCTTTATGTAGCTCTCCTAGGAGAAAGGGCCTGGATTTTCCCGGTCCGGGGCTTTATGTAGCTCTCTTAGGAGTTACTAGCTCTGCCCAGCGCAAGGGGCCACAGGAGACCCTGAGTGGAGGGACTGGAGACAGTAGACGACATAAGAGAGTTGCTTCTCTCCTTCCCTCGTGTGGACCTGACATTAAACTCAAGACGTCAGGTTTGGCGGGGAGCGCCCTTGTTCGACTGAACCGGCTCACCAGCTCCGTTTGTCTTCTCCTTTCCAAACTTTGTCATCGTCCCCCCCCCCCCCCCCGCCCCTGCCCCAGCCAAAACACTCTGGGCCTTCTGGGTCCAGCACCAGGGTTGAAGGGAGATCCAGTACAGCATCGGGGCTGAGGTGGCCTGAGTAGGGCTGTGGGATTCAGAGACAAGGTGGCTCTGACGACCTGGTTTGTTCTGCATGCTATTCCACACGGCAGTCATTGACTGAAGTCATTGGACCCTCCACAGCAGGGTCCAAAACAAACCCCCAAACCCTGCCACCGGTCTCAGCTCTCAAGCCCACCCTCCCTACTGCTAGCATCTACAGCAAATCACCCCCTCCCCATCTGAAGCCTTTTCAAGGTGTGAGCCGGCTGAGACATCTGTTTGTCTGTCCTGTCCGGTTCTTCCTCAGTAAGTGTGGTCTTCTCATTCCCCGCCCCCCAGCCTCATCCTGCTGTTTGCTCATGTGTTAGTCTCACTATTAATCTTATGGAGTCTCCATTTCTCACACCTGCCTGACCCCCCCCCCCGCCCATGCCACTGCCACCCCCTTTAGTCACAGGAGGGCAACACAGCACGGCACTGCCATAAAAACGTGGCTCCAAGCTACCGTCAACAGGTTCCAACCAAGGGAGGCATCGATCGCTACCTGCAAGTTTTGTGACTGTCTCCAACGTGTGTGATTTCTCCGAGCCACTGGTGTCCTCCTCTGTAGAACACAGAGCAATGAAGCTGGTACTAGGGGGCTCTAGTGAAGAGTAAATGAGTTCATAACTTAAATTGTTTAGGAGGATGCCTGGTCCTTGGTGAGCACTACGCTTCATCCTGAGTTTGTGGAGGTAAGAAAGGAAAATGGTTAGTTCAGTGGTTCCCCACCAGGAGCAGGACTGCTCCCTAGGGAGCATTTGACAATCTCTTGGGATTTCAACAGAAAAAGAAAGAAAGAAAGAAAGAAAGAAAGAAAGAAAGAAAGAAAGAAAGAAAGAAAGAAAGAAAGAAAGAAGGAAGGAAGGAAGGAAGGAAGGAAGGAAGGAAGGAAGGAAGGAAGAAAAAAGAGAGAAAGAAAAAAGAAAGAAAAAAACCCGAAACAACAACGGAGAATACTACTGCCACCTAGTGGGTAGAGACTAGCGATGCGCCCTACATTTGTGCCTCGGGTAACAGGGTAACAAGATATCTACTGCCAAGGTGAAGAAGCCCAGAAGCTCCAACCTGCCTAGATTTAAAGCCCAGATTTCCTTTATATTTTACATATAACCTTAGTAAAAGATGGAAACTTGATCCTTAGTTTCCTTAACTGTAGAACAGAGACAAAGAAAGGCAGCTTGTACCACCACCCCTCCACCCCCCACCACCAGACTTCACCATGGATCTCGGTCTGGTCTGACGTAGCCAGAATGGCCCAAACTCATTATGCAGCAGAGAATGACCTTGAACTTTTGCCCCTACCTCTCAGGCGTGCACCACGGGGCCGAGCTATGATAGGGCTCTTTTTAAAATATTTATTTAGTTTTTATGTGGGGATGGGGACGGCACAGGGGTTTCCGGAGCTGCAGTTACAGACATTTGTAGATCATCTGATGTGGGTGCTGATAATCAAACCCAGGGCCTCTGGAAGAACAGCAGGAACAAGAGCTCTTAACCACGGAACCAGGAGGCCTTCCTGACTCTAGGCGACATTGCTTTCTCTGTGCTTATTCGGTACTTGAGTGTATCTCCACGCATGACATCCACCTGTTCACTTGTCTGTCCTTCCCAAATAAGGAGCTCATTGAGGGAAGGACTTAGTCCTGTAGGTTTCAGCATCCTCAGGGCCAAGTGTAGGACCCGGAATGTCAGGTACCACCTATGTCTTTGTATGAGCATGGGCCAGATCATTGGCCTTGATGTAGGTAGGTAGGTAGGTCCAGGATCTGAGGGTGGTAGTGGAGGCTGAGAATTCCAACCAGCAATGCGTGCCTTCCCTCTCCATTGCTGGGTACCGCTAGAGTTTGGATGTAAATGTTCCCCATAGGTTCATGTGTTTAAAAACGTGGTCCCCAGCAATGGTACAGTTTGGGGGGGGCTTGGAAATCTTTGGGATGTGTGGATTAGCTAGCAGAAGTGGGGTGGGGGGGTGGAGGCTTGCAGATTCCAGCTGCTTCTGTTCCTTACCTGAGCGCTCTGCTCTCTGACCTCCCAAGATGTGAACAAGCCCTGTCACAGGCTCCTACTGCCTCAGACTAAAAGTCATTCTAGTTCCACACCTTCCTCACCTAACTAACGGACTGATAGCCCCTGAACCGCAAGTCAAAATAAATTCCCCCTAAGTTGTCAGGTGTTTTGTCCTAGTGGCCAGAGGTCACCAAGCACTCTTCATCGCTGGGACCCTTATCTTTTGTTGGGAGGAACAGCCTCATGAGTGGATGAGGATCAAAGCCTGAGCTGGCCCAGCTGCTCCTCCCTGGGGGTCTATCCTTTGCTAACAGGGTTCTGGTAGGCAGCAGATGTGAATCTGGTGGGTGCTATGAACCTGTTGGTTGACAGCAAAAGATTCCTGTTGCCAGCTGCCAGGTTGGGATACTGCTCTGGGGTTGGGGCAAGTCCCATGACACCAAGCTCTGGAACATCATCAGGCATTACGTCTGGCTTCAAAAACCTTTGCTATGGTGCTACACTCTTTTATTCAGCTGCTCCACCCTTTGTGGACTTTCTCCCCAGCCCCAGCCCTGCTGCTGCCGTTGTCTGGGGTAGTCTCCTTGTCTGTCTCTGATTCAGCATCTCTCTGATGACCCTGATGCTCACTGAGTCACAGAGAGGGCTGGGGATCCCCCTGAAATGTTGGACACTTCTTGTCTTAGTTGAGGTTCTATTGCTGTGAAGAGATACCACGACCACCACAACTCTTATAAAGAAAACATCTAATTGGGGTGGCTCGCTTACAGTTTCAGAGGTTCAGTCCATTATGACCAGGAAGGGGGAACATGGCGGCGTTCATGGGGAACATGGTGGTGCTGGAATTGAGAGCGCTACATCTTACAGGCAACAGGAAGTAGACTGACTGTCACACCAAGTGAAGCTTGAGAGAAAGACCTCAAAGCCGGCCTCCACAGTTCTACACTTTCAGTAGAAGGTGTGGCCCAGATTAAAAGTGTACCCTCCAGCCTCAAGGTCTGGATTAAAGGTGTGTACCATCCAGTCTCCTCTAACAAGGCCACACCTCCTAATAGTGCCACACCCTATGATCTTATGGGGGCCCATATGTTCACACTACCACACTCCTTTTACCAGTTACTTGGTGGTGGGGTGGGGTAGGGGTGGTTCTCTGACATCACTGGAGCTTGCAGAGGGAGGAAAGGGAGAAACTAGCTTTCCCAGAAGCCTAGAGAGGGCACATACAGTCTCCTTAGACTTGTAAAGAGGCTGGTGTCTGGCATCTATTGAGGGAGGCAGGGCTGTGAGAAGAGAGAGGGCTGTAGCCTTTTGTGTCTGGACACTTTTTACCGGCCCAAGTCATTCCCACCCAGTTCCTTTGCTGATTTGGTAAACACTGAGGCTAGGAATGAGTCGCTTGCGATGGAATTCAAATATTAGCTATCTGTTGTGCAACAGATTGTCCCTTCCCTTGGCTAAAAACAAACAACATGATCATTTCACACAGTTGCTGGAGTCCGGAATCAGGAACAGTTAGGGGGTGACCTAGCCTCAGGGTCTCTCGCAAGGGAATCAGGAGCAGTTAGGGGGTGACCTAGCAAGGCTTCAGCTGTGGTCAGGGCATCGGGCACTTGAAAGCTTGATTGGGCTGCAGGTCTGTGACCAAGACCCGATGAGGCCTCTGCTACTTGCCACACAGCCCTCTCCATAGGGCACTTGAGAGTCATTATACATGCCCCAAAATAGAAAACAGGCAAGGCCAGAGGCCAGAGTTCTTTTCACTCTTATCACCATGGTGATAAAATGCTTGGCAGAAACAACATAGCAGAAGAAACCTTGACTTTGGCTCTTAGGTTCAGAAGAATCCTGTCCATTACGGTGGGGAAAGAACAGAGCGGCGTGCTAGCTTGCGTTGGTGGGAGCACAAGGCAGTTCACACGGCTTAGAAAAAGCAGGCCTGAATACCGAAGTGGCCATAACTTTCCAAGGCTTCCACAGGTCACGCACCACCTCCTAAAGGGTCTAGAGCCTTCCAAACAGGCCACAGGCAGAGTGGGGTGGGGGGTGGGGGAGCACTCAAAACAAGAGCTGGTGGGGGAACTCCCAGAGTAACGCAGCCTTGGAAGTCACACACTTTCATTTCTATATTTTATTTCTCACTTGGGCCATGGCCGACAGATTGTGGGAAGAGATGCGTGCAAAGGGACCTTCAAAGAGAATGCTTCGGGAATCATTTCTAGCGTTTGAGGGGCTCCCCTCCTCGCCTTCTGTAGTAGTATGATTGGACAGATCAAAACGACCCACAGGAGAGCACAGCAAGGGATTAAAAGTCACTGAAGAGGCTCGAGGCGGAACAGGTTAGAGGAGCCTCAGGCAGAAGGCCCTTCCAGCCTAGGGGAGGCTAACCACAGTTCGGTGTCCCCAGGCTTCACAAAATGATCTTCTAAAGGAGTGGTTGAAGAGTCCAACCCTGGAGGCAGAGGCAGGCGGATCTCTGTGAGTTTGAGACCAGCCTGGTCTACAAGAGCTAGTTCCAGGACAGGCTCCAAAACCACAGAGAAACCCTGTCTCGAAAAACCAAAAAAAAAAAAAAAAAAAAAAAAAAGAGTCCAACCCTGAACCTCCCACATCCTATGGGCTTTGTGTAGACCTTCATCTTGGAGCAAAGGCCTCCAGTGAAGGCTTCTTCCGCACTGCCTGTGTGGGGAGCTTGAGCTTGTCAGCTAGAGAGGGTTTTGTTAGACCCGCGCCATCACTTCCTCTCGGTGAAGCTGTGTTTGTGGCTTAGCTGTTGAGCTGCAGAGGTCTCTGTCCCACCCCTCCCCCTCTTCACGGCTTTGGTAAGCCCTTCTTCAGACAGTCCACCCTGCCCCATCTGAGCTGTTCTGAAGCACAGTGGAAAGAGTTGAGGTGGAGGGGTGATGGAGGGCAACCCGTGGGGGGCAACCCACGGAGAGGGGGCCCTGTCATGTAGCCGCCCTTTCTCCCCTGTGTGTTCTCTCTGCACTGGAGACCCAGGGGATACGTTTTTGTTATGCTAAAGATGATGACAGTTTTCTCGCAGCTGTGTCAAGAGGATGGAGCAAGCATTTTCCTAAAATAGCCGGAAAGAGAGAGAGGAACCCAACGGGAGGGACTGGAACAGAAGGCGGGAGAGCAGGTCAGTCCCGGACAGCAGAGCAGAAGAGCACAAAACCAGGAAGTGCCATACCACCTAGGACCATCGAGCGGGGTCTCAGCAGTGGCTCGTTCAAGAGTGCCTTTAGCTCTTCCTCAGGCCACTCGCTTAGGACACCGAAGAGGACATAGCTACTTTAGTAAACGCAAAGGAAGCCTTTGGGACACTATGACACAGTCATATCCACACAAGCCACAAACAGAAGTGCCACATCCTAGCACAGCTCCAGGGATTTGACCTGGCTGGTGCGGTGGGAAAATGAACAGACACACAGACAAATGGAAAGCTGGGACGGAGTGAACTGGGCTCTCTGACCCTAGCACAGTTCCAGGAACTTGACTGGGCTGGTGCAGCGGGGAATGAAGACACACGGACAAATGGAAATCTGGGACCAGGTGAACTGGGCTCTCTCATGGAGAAGCCTCAGCATCAGGGAAGCTCAGTGTGTTTATTTCGCACAGTTGAACAGGGAGGTGAGGTTATTGTGTACAGAGAATCCAGGGGATAGGGGCTATGGTGTACAGCCTAATCGAGGAGGCAGGCTTAGCATTTCTGTGCAGCAGCCCTCTTCAGGCCAGAATCACCCAGAAGGATAAAGCTATGGTGGGCGTTTTCTGTACACACTGTCAACATTTGTACTGGGGCCAGGAAGGAAAGCCTTGCCGTTCCCCGTGGGCCAAGGCATTGTGGTCCTTGATATGGCCATGCCTATGTAAACAACACATATTCATTCACTCCAGCTTCCACACACCCGGGCACACACAGATGGCAGGTATGACCAAGAGAACGGTGCAGCCTGTGTAAATTTTTGTGAGAGAAAAGTGTTCAGCACCCACTCGTGTGGACCCTCTGCCTGCCGCTTCAGATCAAAGACCAGAGGGAGGGCTGCAAGCTGACTCGAGTGAAGAGATGATTGGCAGGAGTGGGGGGTGGTTCTGTAGATATGGAGGGAGCCCCCAGTGAAGAGAAATGTGAGACCTTTAGGGCAGGAGGACGGTGCTGGTTCTGTACCCCAACGTAAGAGGCAGGGAACAGGGAGGGTGGGCAGATGGAGGTGGAGTCTACACCTGGGAATTGCCGAAGCCTGGGGCGCAGTTGTGGCCTTGGCTGTAGGTGTGAATATGTCCCAGGTGTCTGGCCTGGAGCCTGGTGAGTCTGTACAGGCAGCCCGCGAGTGAGCTGGACAGCTCCTCACCCTGACTTTAAGTGTCCCGTTAGTTGTCAGGAAGACAAGAATGACTGGCCAGAGCACTCAGAAGTAGGCACACCCCACTCCATCGGGTCTTTCTTGGGCACGAGGGGGTGAGCTGTCCCGGGATTATGGTTTTGGGGCTCAGGCTGGGGAGCAACAATTGTCCTTCATCCAGTTCCACCTTCGATAATTCCCTGTCTGAGCAGCCCAGGTAGCGGAGTTCTGGTGACTAACTCCACTTCTTTGCTATTAGTCATTTATTCCCTGCCGTGATTATGCCCTTAGTGACACCGCAGACTTAGTGACAACTCAGTGGAATCGACAATTGATGCCTTGTCCACGTCTGCAGAACACAATGCTTTGCTTCCGCTCTGGAGAGCTCTAGCTATTACGAATTCAAATAGTAATGGCGAACATTTGCCCGTGTTCATTCTGTTCCCGGTACACTGCCGAATGGTGGTACTTGGAAAACTCTCAGAATTCGAGGAGAAGGAAGTTATTCCTTTCTGGGTGTGTCCTCCGGTGACTGGCACACCAATCGTCTGCTGAAGGCCCCCCTTGTTGGGTTGGCGTGGAAAGCCAGTCCTCTTTGTCCCCCTTGAGGATCACAGGTGCCCACATAGCTGGTCCTGGCCATCCCTGGTGGGTGTGACCCAAGGGTGGGGAGGGCAAGTGACTGCCTACTTCAGTTCCTGATCAGACAACCTGGCCTCAGGGTTTGGGGACAGAGGCCTAGCTTGTGAGCAAAGCCACTCCACAGACTGTGGAAATAAACATCCAGGAATCCCCATCATACCCCTGGATCTTAGACTCGGTAAACTCTACAGTTTCACGTTCTGCAGGAAGCGTTAGGGGCGGCGCTCCCTCTGGGTGGCCCTTGGCACTTCTCTGGCCTTTTTCTTTACCCACTTGTTGATCCCCTTGACAACCATCTCTTCCTTGTGAGGATGAGTGGGGGTCGTCGATCTGAATGAGGGACATTGTCTCGTGCTGCTGCATGTGAGTTTGGAACTGGGGAGCCTGTGTACGTGTGGGCTGTGGTTTAGCCAAGGTGTGTGGACTAGTCTTGCAGAGGAGAGCCCTCTGCTGCCCACATCAGGAACAACACTCTGTCTTCAGAGTCTGGGTGGTTTGAGGTTCCTAACTCTGTGAAGTTGCTTTTGGAGCTGCTCAGTCCTCCTCTGGGTGTTTGTGCTCCTTTGGGTAATCTTGGCGGGGGTGGGGTATGACTGAGTGGAGGGTGCGGACTTGAAGGGTGAGTGGTCTGGACCCATGAGGTATGGTGAGTTTGAGGTGAGTTTGGGTCCAACAGCCACCATGGAACCTTCCAGCTCCTTGGACAACACAGGGAACATCATCCTGGGCTGTGAGTGGGGGGCGGGGCATGGTGGGATCCAGTGGTCCACAGAGCTTTTCCTCAGAAGAGTACATTTAGGAAGTTCAACCCAACTGTGAGTTCTTTCCAGATTCATTCTGGGATAAATGCAGGGTCGAGTCTTGTTCTTGGCCAGAGCCCCAGTAACTGTCTTTTATGGGTAAGACATCTAGCTATTGCAGGAAGAGAAAGCAGGATTGTCCACTTGGTGGCAACAGGGACCCCCCAAGACTGGATCACTATATAATTATACAGCCCAAATGGGCCTCAACCTTGTCCCCCTCTTTTCTTAGTCTTCCCAAAGCTGAGATTTTGGGTATTGTCATGTAGCACTACCCCATGAGCCAAACAGCGGTCATCTTCATATGATCGTAGGAGGGGTGGGGAGGGTCACTGGACCCTCACTCGAGCATTGAACCACTCCTCCCAACCATCTGCGATACAATTTTGCCCCAATGGCATGTGACCTTCTAGGTCTCAGGAGCGGCTAGGGGCTACAGGCTGGGAGGGAGTCCTGGGAGAAAGCTCCGCCCATGCAGCTCTGGGAAAGCCACTATTCTTGTTGGGTGTAGACTTTCCAGAGTGCTTTGGGGTCCTTCATGCCCCAGTAAAAAAGCCTAATAAACTCATCAGTTCCCTTGAGGGAACTTTGGTGGAACATACTTTGATTTGTTGAGACTTCAGAAAGAAAGGGTAGAAGTTGCCTAGTCTTCGCCCTACCTGCAGGGAGAATATTCTGGCAACAGTTGTGTACCCCATACTTGGCTTCCTGGGACTTTCCTACACCCTCTCCTTGTCCCCCTTGATTTGTCTTACTCTTGCACTGAGCCCCTTTCTGTCTGACACTTGATCCACAGACTCTTATTCTGAAAGAACTAAGGCCTCTGAGGGACGGAGGAGGCTGAGGCTGGTCCTGAACCATCTCTAGGCTTCGCTCTGCTTCCCTTTCCTGGGAAATGAAGGTTGAGGAGGACTTTCCTTTGTGGGACCCCCAGCCCAAAAATAATGACATGGAGACATTATTAGTTAAGAAAGCTTGGTCTTAGCTTAGGCTTGTCCTGATTACCTCTTATAACTTAAATTAACCTGCTTCTGTTGATCTACATTCTACCACATGTTTTTTTAATCTCTCCTCCATTGAGTATGTCCTACTTGGTTTGCGTCTCCCTGGCATCTCCATGCTCCTAGATTCATCTCCTCTTCCTCCATCTCCCCAGAAATCCCGCTTATCCTCTCCTGCCTAGCTATTGGCTGTTTGGCTCTTCATTAAACCAATCAAAGGCACATCTTGGCAAAGACACATCTTCACAGTGCACAAAAAGGTTACCCCACAACAGAGGTTGTTGGGTCAGGGAAACCGAAAGGCTGCCTCTGGTTCTTCAGCCGTGACTTAGGGATGTTCATCTGGAGTGTAGCCAGGACCCACCTTGATCCCTCTGTTTCTTCCTCTATACACTTATCCTAAGTGCTTTTGCTTTTCTGGACAAGGTGGGGTGGGGTGGAGCAGTGAACTCCCCTGGTGTGGACAAGGGGTTGTGACCTCACTGGCAGGATCATTCCCAGACATTCATGTTTGTGTCTCCTTCCCCAGCTTTCTCCCTGTAGCTAGTGTCTCCAGCCCAGTTTCTTCCATTTCTGCACACATACCAGTTGTTCTTTCTCCCAGGTTATTACGGTCTACAAGGAAAGCAGAATGAAGGAGAAACTGGAGGTAGGACACCCGAAAGGATGTCCAGCCCGGTCTAACTTGGGCAGCCCCTTTGTTCTGAGAGAGGCAGGACTCCCCTCCCCCAGACCTGAGACTCGGGAGCTGAGGTATCTACAACGACCATGGGAAGAGCAGAGGAGGAACAGGAGGGTGAAACTGGGGAGACAGGTGATGGAAATGGGGACAGCATCCTCTGGACACCACTGGAGGTTTGGAGGGACTTTTGTAAAAAGAAGAGAGGTTGCTGGGGGTCAAAGTTCTTGGTCTTTCCTCCCCTCCTTCTTAGTTTCAATGTTAGTTGAGGAGCCCTTGGGAATGAAAAAGCAATCCCCTTACCTCCCAGCCTGGGATTCTAGTAGACCTTAATGGATGCCTCCCAGAGAACAGGCTTGCTCAGTCTTGCAATGGTGGAGGATCAGTGTTTAGGCATCTGATATCTGGCAAGGGTGCTGGGAATGGAAGTAGGGAGGCAGGAGCAGGGTCAAGAGTTAGGGGTTCAGTTAGAGAGATGAGAAGATGGGAACATACTTTCTTTCCCTCCTTCCTTCCCTCCCTTCCTCCCTCCCTCCTTTCCTCTCTCCCTCTCTCTGCCACTCCCTCCCTTCCTTTCTTCTTTTCTTTTTCTTGCTTTTCTTCCTTTTTTTTAAAAAAAAGAGTTTGAACCTAGGACATTGTGCATTCTAGGCAAGTGCTCTACCAGTGAGCTACACTCACATTCCCTTCCCTTCTTTAAAATGTATGTTCATGTGTGTGCAGGCGTGTGCATGGTTGCTGTTCACCTTCTTTGAGACAATGGACTTGAGTTCACTAATTATATAGCAAATAGGCTGGTTGGCCAATGATACTTAAGGATCCTCCTGTCTCACCTGTCTCTGTGTTGGGACTGCAAGCACACACCACCGCCTCAACATTTTTTGTTTGTTTTCTTGAGACAGGGTTTTTCTGTATGTAGATCTGGATCTCCTGGAACTCATTCTGTAGACCAAACTGGCCTCAAACTCACAGAGATCTGTCTGCCTCTGCCCTTCAAATGCAGAGATTAAAGGTGTGTGCCATCACTGCCTGGCTATGTATCACCACCACCCCGCTCATGTTGATGTTTTTCTCTGGGTTCTGGGACTCCAACTTAGAACCTGTGCTAGGGATGTAAGTGTTTTACTAACTGAGGCATTTCTAGTCCCAGCATCATCTCCTAGCCCCAGCAGGCATCTCTTAGCCCCAGCATCATCTCCTAGCCCCAGCAGGCATCTCTTAGCCCCAGCATCATCTCCTAGCTCCAGCATCATCTCCTAGCCCCAGCAGACATCTCCTAGCTCCAGCAGACATCTCCTAGCCCCAGCATCATCTCCTAGCCCCGGCAGGCATCTCCTAGCCCCAGCATCATCTCCAAGCCCCAGCATCACCTCCTAGCCCCAGCAGGCATCTCCTAGCCTCCACAGCCCTCTTGTTATTGTGAAATAGTCTAAATTGTTCAGACTTGTCCTGAACTCTGTAGCCTAGCCAGGCCTTGAACTTGCAATCATCCTTCCTCAGCCTGCAGATCTTACAAGCCCATGTCACTAGGCATGGCTCATAATGGGGGATTTCAAGCAAGGAAAAAGCACAGAAGCCAGAAGGAAAGCAGAGACCCCTGGGAGGTCATCAGGATACACTGGGAGCTGGCATGCCCTCTTAAGTAAGTGGTCTTTGTCTGGAGTGTCACAAATCCCCACTGAGTGCTTTGAGCAGGGAATGGCATGGTCATTTTTACTTTTTAGGTGGGCCCTGGGGCTACAGGTTATGCAGCCTGGTTAAGGGAGGATTAAGACTGGAGACCAGTTTGGGCTAGGTGAGAAACAGGAGCCTCAGGAAGGAACAGCAGCAGACACTTAGCAAACTGCCATAAGATAGGAATAAAATTCATAAATGCAAGCCACATTCATAAAATATCCTAGGAAGACCAATAGAAGGCCGAAGAGAAACAAATACATTTAATTTTAGGAATATGTTTTGTTAAATATAAACTATTCAAAATGCCATAATTTTGGCATGTGATCAATTAGAAAATTGGACATGTTTTTGATACTGTTTTACAATGTGATATATATATATATATATATATATACACCTTAACACATTTCCATCTGGACTAATTACATACCAAATATCTATAATGTTGACTAGTGCAGAAAGTTATTCTGAATGTGGTGTGTGTACGTGCGCGCACGTGCGTATGTGCCAGCAGGGGGCATGGCAATAAGGAACAGAGGGACGTCTGTGTGGCTAAAGGTCTGACTGGTGATTGCTACCCGCAGACACAGTAAATATAAAAGTGGAGGAGCTTTGGGTCCTGGGGATAATGAATTCAAATTTGACTTTGGGCACATAAGCGGAAACGATTTACAGACAATCGAGAACATCGCTCTGGGGCTCAGGCGACGGCCGCGGCTGGAGAGCAAATGTCAGGGGAGTTTCCAGGGCAGTGGAAAGCAGGGTGCCGCTGACGGCAGTGGGAAGCAGGGTGCCGTTGACGTAGCGCAGAGTGTACAGGCAAGAGGGAGACAGTCAGGAACAAACTCCAGCTGGAGCTCTGGTGTCAGGATGGTTAGGGAGCTCTGCAAAGGCGACCATACAAGAAGCAGGAAAGATGGCAGTCAAGTATGGCTAAGGAGGCAGAGAGAGACTCAGAGACCCCGTGTCACAGGCTCTGGGATGAACAGATGCTTGCTCATTGGCCTTTTTGTTCTTGTGACTGATGTTGAGAAGAGGCAAGGAGGAGACTGGAGAGATGGCTCAGCGGTTAACAGCATGCTCTGTTTATCCAGAGGACATGAGTTCAGTTCCCTGCACCCACATGTGACTCCAGTTCTAGGGGACCCGACACCCTCTTCTGACCTCCTCAGCACTACCGCACAGATGCGTGCAGGCGAAACATCCATCCACATAAAACATAATCAAAAGAAGAAATTTAAAACGGAAGACAAAGTGAGCTAGATGAACTCTTCTATTAAAAACATTCAAGAGGTAAGGAAGAAGTAGGAAGGAGTTGGGGAACTGGGGAACGCAGGAGCTTCTTGGTCAGTGACTGTTATTTCGGGAGCCCATGGCCTGCTTTGGTGGTCATTGTCCCTGGCTTGGGCTGGAGGGGCCCCTGTTCTGACTCATATTGTTAGGAGGCACCTGTTCACCTACCCAGTCCTCTTTTCCCCCTAGGGAAAGTACCTGGCATTCCCATCCACCCACAATCCTTAGCTCCTCCTCAAACTCCATTTCTGCCTCGAATTCCATAATATCGGCCCAGAAGGAGCGAAGAGACTTCACCAGTAGGTGGTTGTGCTGGTGGCTGATCTTGTCCGGCCTCAGCGTACTCCCTTGCCCAGAGCCACACTGATGTCTGAGGTTCTCTACTGGCTAGCCAGGTCCTTGCTGCCTGCAATAGCTCTGACAAGGCTGTGAGGGGCAGTGACTTGGAGGGAAAGGGATCCTAGGTCATCAGGTGGGCATGAGAACCTAGAGGAGGGAGGGGAGCACAAAGGGTCTGGAAGGGTGAGGTCATCCCTTCCAGGTAGTCATCCAGGTTCTCCTGGAACAGGTTGGAGGTATTGTTTTCAGTGTGGACAGAAACAGCCTGGAGTTAGGAGTCAGGCTGGGGTGCTATCTGGAAGGGGAGGCTCACTGATCCAGGTCAGCCTTCATGCAGTGTGGGAAGGTTCAGTTAACCAGGGCTTTAACAGGACTGGGCCTTTGCTGCAGTGAGAGGCTTCCCGACACCCCCACCCCCACCCCAGTGAGGAGCTCTGGCCTCAGCTTTTTCTGTGAAATGACCTTGGAGCTGTCAGTCTTCCAAACTTGAACTTTCAAATGTCAGTTTTGGCCTTCACGCCTTCTCTGGCGGGTTTGGGAACCCTGAGGGAGGGCTCCCTCTGGAGGATCTCCGGGGTGTGGCAGTGCGGAGCTGCTGTGAGTTCCAGATTTATTCTTTGAGTCAGGGTGTGAGGGAATATTCCGGATATTCAGAGGTGTGAGAGAAGGAGGTGAGAACAGCCCTTACTCAAGAACCCCATTTAACAAAGATCTGAGTCAGGTGGTGGTGGCACAGGCCTTTAATCCCAGCACTTGGGAGGCAGAGAAGGCGGATCTCTGTGAGTTTGAGGCCAGCCTGGTCTACAAAGTGAGTTTCAAGACAGACTCCAAAGTTACAGAGAAACCCTGCCTCAGAAAAAAAAAGGGTGGGGGAGGTCTAGCCCGCAGGCCTCCACAACTCCCACACAGTTGGCTGAATGTGGTCCTTAAACTGGTGTTCTTGGCCTCCAAGGACAAATAGGAAGGAGGCAGAGGGACTGAAGCTCAGAAGGCAAGGGAGGGCTGAACATTTTATACTCTTTGGGGCCTAGGGTTTCCCTCTCAAGTCTGAGTCCTGGATACCATCACTTGTCAATCCTTATCAAGACACATCATCATAATGGCTTGGGGAATATGGAAATCGCTGTACACCCTGCCCCCTGCGACCCACTTGTCTCCCAAACTGGCCAGTGCTCCTGTCTTTGGCTTTACAAGCTGTAGGGCGGTTCCATTATGGTTTAAGATCGGGAATTCGGGGACTGTTAAGCAGTAGGAAAAGAGAGAGCTTGACATTCCAGATGCTGGTGAACTATGCAGAAAGGGGTGCAGGAAGTCATCCCTCTTCCTCAGCTCAGGGCCCTTGTCATTGCTTTGCTGCCCCTCCTCTGGCTCCCACGGGGCCCTGGGTTGAAACTGAAATGCTCGAATCTCTCATGTTCATGCCGGAGGTTTTGCCTCCGGGTTCCCACAAAGCACACAGCAGGGACTAGCTGATGGAATGGGCTGTGAAAAGAGGTTAATGAAGAATTGGGGGTGGGTGACGTGGATACTGCCTCTCTTGGCCACCCTCAAGTCTGTTGACGTCTCTCGTCCTCACCCCACCTCCGGGCTTTCAGCTAGGTCTTCTGATGCCCCCCCCCCCAACGGCTTTCCAGCTTCTTCGCTAGCCCCCGCAGTTCTCTGCTCCCCCAAACTGCAGCCAGGGGAAAAAAACCTTAACACATTCTCCCGCCCCTGCTTCCCAGTCGCATTGGTTCCCTACCCCCCTTGCAGCACCTGGTGCCCCCAGTCTTCCAATTGGCCAGCAGCCCCATCAATCCTTGCCTGGCTGTGCTGACGTCATCCTGCAGTAGCGGGGATGGGGTGGGAGTGAGTGAAAGAGAACGAGCGAGAGAAGAGAGCGAGAGTGGAGGACGCTGGGCTGGAGAGCGAAGAGAAGCTACTGCAAGTCCCCCATCTCTGCCACCCAGCCGGTCTGCACGCATCGGCTGTATGGACTAGCGTGGTCAGCCGGCTCCTTCCTCATCGTGTCCCACTGCCCTCCCCTCCTTGCAGAATCTCCGCATCCCTTCCCCAAGGTGGCTTTAGCAGGCTTGAGGCTCCCGGGGGACAGGAACGCCTGGCCTGGCGTGCTTTACACCGCACCATGACCCGCCTGCTGCTGCCCCTCCTGCTGACCTCTCTGCTCCAGCTCAGCTCTGGCAACAAAGGTGAGATAGACGGGGATGGGGGGAACTCTGAACTGGGGCGTCGGGCTGAGCAATGTGGGGGTATGAGGGAGGGAGATGTTGAGACTCTCTGGCACATGACAGGTGTCCTTTCCGTTCTGACCACCTCTTTCCACCCTTTCCTCAGACCCGTTTCCTTCACCCTCCTCACTTCCAAGGGCCACCTCCTCCTCTCTGGCCCATCTCTACATGTGCTTGCCTAGCATCTTGCTTGTATGTGGTCCCCATTCCCACCTGGCGTCTCTCTGCCCCCTCCCCCAACTCCTCCATGCTGATAGATACCTCCTGTCTCTAAGGAACTTGCTCCCGAGGGTGACATTCCCTCAGCTTGTTTTCCCTGGGTGTGCGCGCTAAGGGTGTGCGGCAGATCCGTCTGGTTGTCTTCATCCCTTCCTGGGGAGAAACTGGGTACCACAACTCAGCAATTCCGAGCACGTATGTTTTTTTTCGTGTCCCTCTGCATCCATACCCTTCTCCCGGCATCCGCTGTGTGGTGGGTGACCACAGCTGCCCTCTCTGGCAGACAGCAGATAAATTCAGCTGGGTGAGCCTGTCAGGGGGAGGGGGAGGGTGGGGCCAGGGGCAGAAGGTTCAGGTAGGCAGAGGGGAGGGAGAAAGGATAGAAAGGGCAGAAAGGGGTGTGGGGTGCTCTAGGGAAGAGGTGAGAAGGGAGACAGGAGTGGAAAAGGAGTAAGAAAGGGCTGGGAAAGGAGAAAGATTGAGACAGAGAAGGAGGGAGGAAAATCAACAGGAAAGGTGAGAAGTGGGGGAGGGAGCCAAGGAAGAGCCAGGGAGCCAAGAAGGGAGGAATAATGGATACAGGGCAGCAGGCAACCATTGGAAAGGGACAGGGAGAAGGGCTCAGGGACCAGGAGAGTCACAAGGTTGCGGGGTGCCTGGCTCTGTCCTTGGTGGCTATTCTGTCTGTTTTCTATGTCTGGCTGGAGCTTCTACTTCAGGATGGTCCTCCTGGCTCTAGAGCCTTCGGACACTAACTACTTGGCCTCCCATACACCATCTTGAGGCTTTCTCTACAGCTGTTAAGGAAGGGGGTTATGGTGGTCACCATCATGACATGGTGAGGCCTGCAGTTTCTAGAACATGTGTTGGGCCGTGAACAGAAATCAGAATTTCTTGCTCGTCATGAGATACTGGGGTGAGAGCCCTCTGGTGCCTCCATTTCCCTCTGATGATACATCCTCCCCTCTCCTTGTCTGACTTTGGGAGCTTGGCTGGGCCCAGTGGGTTTAGGTAAATCAAGCGGTGGAGATGGGGTCTAGAAAGAGGTAGACGAGACATGTGTGTCTTCCCTGTAGCCTCTCAAGAGTTTGAGGGGAGTTGGTCCTGAGGAAGAGACCCTACTTGACAGAGACTAATATGGTGATGTGAGGTAGAAAAAATTAGGATTCAGTCACAGGTCTGTGAAAGAGTTCAGCAAGTGTGGGGTGTGCAGGTCTTGAAGGACCTGGAAATGTACTGGTTATGACTGCATTCTCCTGGGGATGGGGATGGGAAGTAAGACAGGGATTTGCTGTGTTTCTAGGCCAGCTCCATAATCCCCTAGGATGTCAGCTCTGCTGGGTCCAGCCATTTGGCATTGATTTCTCTACCCTATCGCTGCCCCGTCTGTCCCCCTGCTACTGTCCTATATATTTCTCTCCTGTCCTTTCTTCTTTGCTGAGAGGGTGGCCTGAAATCTGGGCTGGACTTGGGGAATTATAGAATGAAGGGAGTAGGGTTGGGATTCACTAGGGAGAAGAATAAATCACTGAGATCCTAGGAAACTGGTCGGTACTCTCCCCTCGTCTTTATACTCCCCTCACCCATCCCTGCCCTTTCTCAGAACCTTCTAAGGGCTACTATTGTTTTTTGAGTCCCTAGTCACCATTTGCCAATACAAAAAGACCTTCATAGGAGATTTTCTACCCCTAACCAATATCCTCAGGGGGAGATAGTGGCCCCTTCCCCACAGGAAGGTCGTTGCCATGGAAACTGCCTATCCAGTTATAGGAGAAGGCTGTGACCTCCTACAGAGCCTCTGGATCCCTTCTGTAGCTCATCCTTCTCCCTCTTGCAAGATGGCCCGGCATGGTCTAGGGTATAGGCTTACCAAGGGCTGCACCCTGGAGTGGAGGCTCAGCTCATAAGTGTTTTCTCTCTTCTCCCTGGGGTGGGGGCAGCCAACAAGCACAAGCCATGGATCGAGGCAGAGTACCAGGGCATTGTCATGGAGAACGACAACACTGTCCTGTTGAATCCACCGCTCTTTGCCTTGGACAAAGATGCCCCGCTGCGCTACGCAGGTAACTGGGGTACAACGGTGGGACTGAGAAAGGTGGGTGGGAAGACAGAAGACAAGAGAAGGATGGGAAGTCCTCCTAGTGAGAGCAATGAGAAAGTGGGGCACAGGCCTGGGGAGAGTGTCAGATGTGCAACAAGGGGAATGGGTGGCCCCGAAGAACGAAGATGTAGCAAAGGATGGCAGAGTTGAGCAGAGTTAAGCACATTAGATCTTGCGGACCCGCTGGCTCTGAGTGTGTTGCTCAGGGAAGCTGGGGATCCACTGATTCTTCATGTCATCAAGAGAAGGGCTGGAGTCTGGGAGGAGTCGTACAGCTGGGCGTGGCCCAGGCAGGAGGCTGAGGGCAGGAAGGAGGGGTCATGTGGAGACTCACTTCTTCTCTTCCTGCTCTGCCAGGTGAGATCTGTGGCTTCCGGCTGCATGGCTCTGGGGTGCCCTTTGAGGCTGTGATCCTGGACAAGGCAACAGGTGAAGGGCTGATCCGGGCCAAGGAGCCCGTGGACTGTGAGGCCCAGAAGGAACACACCTTTACCATCCAGGCTTATGACTGTGGCGAGGGGCCCGATGGCACCAACACCAAGAAGTCTCACAAGTGAGGGAGGCCTATGCCATACCTATCTGTCATGAAACCCTTTCCCCTCCTTCAACAGTGGTCTCTCAAAGATGGGGCTCTCCTTTGTAAGCCAAGACTGTGAGGCTTAGCCCGGCAAGTTTAGTCTCTTCAGCCTCTTATTAGCAGAGAATAGACCAACAGGAACCTGGGTATGGAACCCACGACCTTATTTTTATTTATTTATTTTTTGGGTTTTCGAGACAGGGTTTCTCTGTAGCTATGGAGCCAGTCCTGGAACTTGCTTTGTAGACCAGGCTGGCCTCAAACTCACAGAGATCTGCCTGCCTCTGCCTCCTGAGTGCTGGGATTAAAGGCATGCGCCACCACTTCCCGGCTTCCTCTTTGCTTCTTACAACCCTGGGCAATGTACTCAGACTTTCTGGACTTGCTTCTTGTCTGTGAGACAGAGATGGTTTGTACGAAAAGCAAGTCCCTTCGCACCTGCTGCACAGCGTATGGACAGCTAAATTCTTACTTGACAACGGGAGGTGGATCAGTAATAAGGAATCCTGGGCCACTGAGAGGCATCAGAGGTTCGAAGGGTCTTTGTGACTTAGTGTCCCATTGAGAGACAAGACCTCTGCCTCTGAGCCTGGGAGCCTGGCTCTGGGCTAGAGGCAGGGAACAGAATGAAGACTTCAGACCTAGCTCTGCCTGTCTGGGAAGGTGTGTGAGTCGGGAAGAGCCATGGCTGAGGCACAATTTAGGCAGGTGAACTACTCAGATGTATCAGACAACTTATTCCAGTCAAATGCCACTTCCCTGAGAACTGGGAACTTTAAGATTTTTTTTCATCTATATCTCTCTCATTTCTTCTGTAAGATTTGACTTTTGTTCAGTCAGGAACCTGCGAATTTACTTTTTTATTTTTATTGTTTTTTTGCCCTTCCCCTCACCTTGACATCCTAATGAGGGCTGAGAGTGTTATGGAATGTGTGGTTGGGCAGGAGTGGGCAGCTGAGAGGGATGAGATGTGTGCAGAACCTATTATTCTCTTCCTGCTCCTTCTCTACAGCCTTCTGGACAGAAATCACCAAGATGGCTTCGGGTGTTGTCTAATGTTTGTTCCTTCTTCTCCACATCATTGGCCCTATCCTTGGGTGCTCCCCCTTGTATGGTTTTGTATCCCTTAGGACTTTAGCACAGCTCAGTGCCCTGTGGAGTGGGCATGGGCTGTCTTAAGGGCAGACAGGCTCCCTTCCCGTCTCTCGCCCCATCTGGATTCAGTGTTTGCAGCTGCTTAATGCTTCCGTGTCCACTTTGTTCCTATGAGCGCAGGGCAACCGTGCACGTCCGCGTCAACGATGTGAATGAGTTTGCCCCGGTATTTGTGGAGCGTCTGTACCGTGCTGCAGTGACAGAGGGGAAGCTGTATGACCGCATCTTACGGGTGGAAGCCATTGATGGTGACTGCTCCCCTCAGTACAGCCAGATCTGCTACTATGAGATCCTGACACCCAACACCCCTTTCCTCATCGACAATGACGGTGAGCCTTCTCCCTGACCCCAGCTGCCCAGCACCCTCTCTGCTTTCCGGATGACTGACCCAGGGCATTGCTCCTTACTCCTGCCCCTCCCCACAGCCCCCCCTTTTCTTCCCTGGTACCTCCTTCCCACAATCTGCTGAAAAATGAACCAGCTGATGCTTGCTCCCTAGGCCTCCCTGGGCTTCTTTTAGTGACCCTGACCTGTCTGTCTGGCCTCCCGTTTCCTACCTCAGGTAACATCGAGAACACGGAGAAGCTACAGTACAGTGGTGAGAAGCTCTACAAGTTCACAGTGACAGCGTACGACTGTGGGAAGAAGCGGGCGGCAGATGACGCGGAGGTGGAGATCCAGGTGAAGCCCACCTGCAAGCCCAGCTGGCAAGGTGAGGCTCTTGGCAGGGACCTGCCTGTAAATCACCTGTCATGTTTTTTTTGATTTCCCCCAAATTTTCTCTTATCCCATCTGATGACCACGGAAGGTAGGCTAGGTGCTGGAAGCACATTTCCAGGCAGGCCACTTCCCTCGGAGCTGCAGACGGTCAGTGCACATGACAGGAGGGCCTGCCTTACCATCTGTCTCCTCACCTTCTGTCTCACCTGTGCAGGCTGGAACAAAAGGATTGAGTATGCCCCGGGAGCTGGGAGCTTGGCTTTGTTCCCTGGCATCCGCCTGGAGACCTGTGATGAACCATTATGGAACATTCAGGCCACCATAGAGCTGCAGACCAGCCATGTGGCCAAGGGCTGCGACCGAGACAACTACTCAGAAAGGGCACTGCGGAAACTCTGCGGTGCGTGTGTACCCCGCCCCCTGGACCGTTCCTTCCCAACCATCCCTCATCTTCTCTGTCCCTCCTCTGAAAGCTGACTCCTCAGGCCATCGCAGGTATTTATATTTCTGTGGGAGCTGAGGTGTGTGGGTGGCTTTTGTGGCCCAAAGGGCAGGTAGATGGCGTTGAAGATGGAGAAGACGCACATTGCTGGACCCAGAACTAGATGCACAGGACAAGATTGGGAGCAATGGAGAAATGGCGAATGGGTTGAGTTAATGAGAGACATTTCTAGAAGAAAGAGAGCTACCCTTCTCTTGTCTTTGAAAGGCTGTAAGAGGTGTTGAATGTTGCCAGTCACCTCACCTACTTCCTTCCCACTTCTTCCTCTGCTGCTTCTCAGCTCTGACACTTGTGTCTCTTGGGGCCTCTGCAGGTGCTGCCACTGGGGAGGTAGACCTGTTGCCCATGCCCGGTCCCAATGCCAACTGGACAGCGGGGCTCTCAGTGCACTACAGCCAGGACAGCAGCCTCATCTACTGGTTCAATGGCACCCAAGCTGTGCAGGTTCCCCTGGGTGGCCCGGCAGGGCTGGGCGCTGGGCCGCAGGACGGCCTCAGTGACCACTTTACACTGTCCTTCTGGATGAAGCATGGTGTGACTCCCAGCAAGGGGAAGAAGGAGGAGGAGACCATCGTGTGTAACACAGTCCAGAACGGTGAGCCCTCCCTGGGACCCTAACCTGAGGCGGGACACTGGCTACCTGTCCTGCAGTGGCCACCTGTCACTACCCAGTGTGGACAGTCTCTTTCCCTCTTTTAATTTGTAAGTTGCCAGTGCTAGGGTTTTTTGTTGTTGTTGTTGTTTTCTGTTAGTTTGTCTATTTTTTAAATAGACAGTTTTGCTGTGTAGCCCAGGTTGGCTTTCACCTTGAACAGTCCCCTTGCATCAGCCTTCTGAGCGCTGAGATTACAGGAATGTCCCATCATACTCCCCACGCCACCTTAAGAAAAAGAGATGGAGTCTTGTGTAGGCTGACCCCAAACTTCTGGGCTCACTTTGCCTAGTTGCTGTGACTATAGCAAACACCACCACGAACATTTCGTGGACAGGATTTGGCACCCCTGTGATTCTGTGACTTGTTGAGATGATAATTTTGAGACTGACTCCCAAACGACATCATCCTTCTCATTGGCCGTTGTCAAGTTTATCTCTTTGCATCCCTGTCCGACACCCATAAAGCCCCCCGCCCAGTACACCTGGTTCATCCATGCTTTCTCTAGGAGCTGACTGGCTCTGTCTTCACATGCCCCTCTCAACGGCACTGAGAAAATGAGGCTCATCCCCTCCAGCTGTCTCCTGTGTTTGACTCCTGTCCTCTTTCCTGTCCCCTTAGAGGATGGCTTCTCTCACTACTCACTGACCGTCCATGGCTGCAGAATCGCCTTCCTCTACTGGCCGCTGCTTGAGAGTGCACGTCCAGTCAAGTTTCTCTGGAAACTGGAGCAGGTGAGACAGGGGCCCGCCTCTGAGAGGACCGGGTGGGTGGAGCCAAGGGGGAGAGGGGACTTTGGAGCTTCTGGGGTTGTTGTAATTGCTGTTTTGATTGGCCTTCCTCCAATCTTAGTCCTTGATTAGTCGACCCCAGGTTGTCTGGTCCTCTCAAGTCTTGCTGCCTAGAGAAGTATTTTTGGATTAAAGGGAAGTAGGGGAAATGCTCTATTAAACCCGGCCATCTATCTTAACCCTTGTTTTATTTCATTTCCTTCTTATATATAACCCATTTAACAGTGTGTCCTTGATTCTTAGTTGTAACCAGGAAACCAAGTGATGCTGGGGTCAAGTTCAGAGCTTATGGTTCAGCATTGAATGGGAAGCCTACTAGCTCTCAGTACTATTTATTTATTTATTTATTTTTGATTTTTTTTTTCAAGACAGGATTTCTCTGTATAGCCCTCGCTGTCCTAGAACTAGTTCTGTAGACCAGATTGGCCTCAAAGTCACAGAAGTCTGCCTGCCTCTGCCTCCCAAATGCTGGGATTAAAGGGCTGCTCCACCACTGTCTGGCCAGTATTTTTAAAATTTGTAATTTTCACCTTATGGTATTTTATTATTATTATTTTTGGAGATAAGGTCTCTTTGTAGACCAAGTTGATATTGAATTTGCTGAGTAGCAGAGGATGCCCTTGAACTCCTGATCTTCCTACCTCCACTTCCCAAGTACCTGGATTACAAGGGTGTGCCACCATGCCAAGCTAAACTTTAGCCTTTTCATAAGGATAAAAAGAATACTACATTCTGAGGTTGTTGTATGATTAAATTATACAGTAGACCTTTATAGACTTAAAATGATTCTATACATGTTAATCTTTATTATTTTGCTCATGCCTATGAAGGATAAGTAAAAATGGACAAAGGAACTAAGATCCTTTCTTAAGTTAACATTTCCGAGTTGCAGTCTAGTGTTTGACATGGTTTTTACTCTATGGTTCAGGCTGGCCTTGGACTTTCAACCCTCCTGTTTCTCCCTTCTGGGAGCTGGGACTGTGGGTTTGTGCCGTCATATTCTGTCTATTCAATCTCCAAGTCGACTACAAGGGCCAGTGAGGGCCAATTTGAGTTTCCATCTTCTACCTTTCTTATATACCCCCTGTATTGGAGTAATTGATAAGTGGGAAAAAACACAGGAAATAGAAGAGAAGCAGGAGCCTGGAAAACATATAAACTAGATAAGCGAGGTCTGTTTACAAAAGCTCTGGCTGGTGTAGCAAATTATAGAGAGATTTGCCGTTTGTTGCTTCTGGATGTTTCCTTCATGATGTTGGCTCCCGCTACTTCCCCCTTAACCCCTCCTTTCTCTCTTTTCCCTGGGATGCTGAAGATTGAATTTAGGACATTGCTCTGCTATGTCCCCAGTCCACTTTTTACTTTTTACTTTGAGACAAGGTTTCACTAAAGTTGCCCATGTTGGCCTTTTACTCACTCTGACTTTGAACTTGTGATCCTCTTGTCCTAGCCTCCCTAGGAGCTGGGTTTATAGACCTGTTCACCATGCCAGGAGTGTGTGTGTGTGTGTGTGTGTGTATGAGAGAGAGAAAGAGACAGAGAGACAGAGAGACACAGAGAGAGGGAGGAGAGACACACACAGATGGAGGGAGAGAGAGAGAGAGAGAGAGAGAGAGAGAGAGAGAGAGTTGATTTGCTGGGGACTTGGGGACTGAATACAGGGCCTTACATGCTAGGGCAATGCTCTATCACTGAGCTACATCCCTTATTCCTTCTCTTTAAAATTTACTTTATTCTCATCTATTTAAAACATTTATTAAACACCAATTAAATACCTGCCTTTTCAACAGATAAATTCTAGGGTACACTGGAGTTTGAATCAAAATACTCAAGTTCAGTTAGCTTATATTTCAGTTGGCTAGGTAAGCTGTGTCCCTTTTCTCCCCCCCCCCCTGCCTTCTGTTTATCTTCTTATCTTCTCTTCTTGGCAGAGATGGAGATCTAGCCCAGGAGCCAGTGCGTGCCAAGTCAATCCTTGACCCCTAAGGCAGCCTATAGTGGAAGTAGAGTTTTAAAAAAGATCTAAATAGGAGCAATAGATGAAAACTCTGAGGCAAGGAAGAGATGAGTGGGGCTGGGGCACAGCAGACAATGAGGAAGGGCTGAAGGAGTGCCTGGAGAGATGGGCAGGGGCTTTAGGAAGCCCTTGTCTGAAGGCCTTAAAGCAGGAATATGACTGGGTCAGAGTTACATTTGAGAATGGTCATTTGGGCAGTTGCGGGAGGACTATACTGATGAGGCAGAGGAGTGGAAGTCAGCCAGGCCTAGTGGCACAGACCAGTGATCCCAGCTACCTCAGAGCTTGAGATAGGAGGATTGAGAGTTCAAGACTTTCTTGGTAGTTTAGTGTGACTTTTTTTTAATCACCATCCTCACCACCACCATCATCACCATTACCATCACCATTACCATCACCATCATCACCATCACCATCACTATCATCATCATCATCATCACTATCATCATCATCATCATCATCATCACTATCATCATCATCACCATCATCATCACCATCATCATCACCACCACCATCATCACCACCATCACCACCATCATCACCATCACCACCACCATCATCACCACCATCACCACCACCATCATCACCACCATCATCACCATCATCACCATCACCACCACTATCATCACCACCATCACCACCACCATCATCACCATCATCATCACTACTATTGTCATCATCACCATCATCACCACCACCACCACCATCATTTGTCTCGGGGGATATAACTAAGTTGGGTGAGTGTCTAGCTACTGATGGCAGTCCTGAGACAGAGAAGACTACATAGAAACCCACAACTGTTAGTTTTGTTTGGCCCCAAGAGAAAGCATTTGTTGGTTTGGGTGTGGAGGATGGGATGGGAGGATGGGATCAGTATCACATACAACCAGGTGCCATGGTGCATGCAGGGGGATCAGAAGTTCAAGGTCCTGGTGAGACTGAGGATAGCTCAGGCAACAAGAGACTTTGACTCAAAAAACCCAAACCAAATGGCTCACACCTTTAATCCAACACTCCAGAGGCAGAGGCAGAGGCAGGTAGATCTCAGTGAGTTTGAGGACATCCAGGTCTAAAAAGTAAGTTCTAGGACAGTCAGGGCTACCTGGAGAGACTCTGTCTCAAACAAACAAACAAACAAACAAACAAATCCCAACCCAACCAACAAAATCAGAAATAAAAAGTCAGAAAAAGATGGACCAGGGATGTGCTTAGAGTAGAGTGCTTGTCTCGGATGCTCAAGTCCTGGGTTCTGTCTTCAGTACAAAGAAGAAAAGAGGAGGCAAGTCAACAGGTGGAACTATTGTGACTCCACACAAAAGGACCTGGGGACACATGGATATGTGACCATGGTGATGCGACTGTCAGTTTTGTTTGGCCCTGAGATGGAAGCACCTGCTGGTGGTTTGAGTGGAAGATGGGATGTGAGGGAGCTGGGAAGCATATTGGCTTCCATCTCATATATGTTAAATTTGAGGTGGCCATGAGAAGTTTGAGTGGAAAGGCCAGAATTTGGGGAGAGCACTGTGCTGGGGATGGGCATGGGGGTATTACGTGTGAATGTGGAGTCTGAGTACCTATGAACAGACTAGGGTGCTCCTAGGAAGGGGATATAGAGCGAGGAAGGGAAAGCGCTTATGCCTGAACCTTGAGGGATCCCAACACTGGGAATTCCGTAAGGAAGAGACCTCTACCCCTTCCTCTGCCCATTCCTCCTCCATCTTGATGACTCCAGGACAAATAGCAGAGTGAAGTCCCAGAGGTTCCTATTGGGTTAGAAACCACCTTGGAAATCACAGTGTCATCTGCCTATCCATTCATAAATATCTTGGGAAAAAGTTCATTTACAACATTGTGGGTTTTTTGTTGTTATTATTTTATTTTTTTGAGACAAGAGCTTGTCGTGTTGCCCCACGGCCCTTCAAACTCCTGGACTCAAGTGATTCTACTGTCTCATCCTCTGGAGTTACTGGCCGTTAGGCATATACTCCTGTGCCTAGCTCTGTTTGTCGTTTTAAAGGTTTTCCTAACCCATGGAGTTTTCTGTACGCGGTTGCCTGCCTTGCAGATTTTGGACAAGAATACTATTCCTTGGGCTGGGTGGGAAGCCCTGCTGATAGAACTGGGGACACGTGGGAGTGTCCTGTTTCCAGGACACGGGGCAGGGCTGGGGCTAGTTCCTTGGAGAACAAGTCACTGAGGGGCTCCTGCTCTCACGCTGCACCCCAGGTCTGTGACGACGAGTGGCACCATTATGCCCTGAATCTTGAGTTCCCTACAGTCACACTCTATACCGATGGCATCTCCTTTGACCCCGCTCTCATCCATGACAATGGTCTCATCCATCCACCTAGGAGGGAACCTGCGCTCATGATTGGGGCCTGCTGGACTGGTGAGTCCTCTGACCTTCTTAGTAAAGACTCAGCGGCTTAGGGCTATGAGGGGAGGTGGCCAGGTGAGGAGTGAGGATGGCCTGTCCCTCTGCAGAGGCTACCTTCTGAATCTCTGTACAGCTGGGCAGGGTAGCTACTCTAAATGAGCTCTGCTGGAGGAGACCTCTGCTTCTGATACTACCCCCTCCCATTGTGTGGGTCAGAGCCTTAAACCTGATGGAATTTCCATCCATAAATCTACAGTGAGATTGCAGCAGTTCCTACTTTGTTCTCTCAAAGAGATGACAATTTCAGCAGCCTCTTCCATGAAGGAGGACAGGAATCTTTCAGAGGACTGCTAGCCTTCCATTTGTGTTCTTATCTTACCAGAACTGTCCTGTCTCCTGTAACAGAGGCCTGCCCGATTGGGCAGTCAGGCACGGCATAAGAGGGACTGGGACTTTGTGGAGAGCCTACAAATCCTACAAGGCCTGAGAGGATGTAGGGGAATTATAGAACTTCATGTCACAGCCCTCAACTCACTGCCACTTTTTTCCTGGTTCCCAGAAGAGAAGAACAAAGAGAAGGAAAAAGGAGACAACAGTACAGACACAACCCCAGGTACACTGTGTATGAGGACTGGAGACCAGCGTTCTAATCCTGATTATCTGCCCCAACCCAGCCTTTCTAGTTTCCGGACATGTGACACCATGGTAGAGTCTCTAAACATGTATCAAGTGGGGCACCTTTTTGGAAGCAGGAAGGCTGTTGCATAGCTTGCCTGGATTCCGGGTGTTCTTTTCCTGCTTAAGAATGTAATAACGTTTCTCTTGCTGACTTTCCACATGGCAGAAAGCAGGTAGCAGGAGGGGACAGTCTAGGCATCTGTGAAGATCACACACATTCATCCTGGTCTCCCTGCATGTCCCTGGGAGGACTGCCCCTCTCACAGCCTCCTCATTCCTGTGGTTTCCAATGTTCCTACTCTTGACTGTGGTTTTCCCCTTCTCTCTCCTCTCAGAAACTGTTTACGTGTCCACTCCTCCTCCCCTTCTTCCTCATTGTGTCTTTCCTCTTCCCCTACTCATTTTTCTTCATTTTTCTGGGTAGAACCCAGAGCCTCACATATGCTAGGCAAAAATTCTGTCCTGCCTTTTGCCTTATGGGTCTTCTCCGTCCCTTTCCACAGGTCCACTTCTTTCTCACCTCTCATCTCCTTTATTTCCATATTTTCATTTTCTTTCTCAAGCATTCTGTATGTTCTTCCTTTCCCCTTTCTATCAGCCCTGCCCTTGGCCCCATCTTTCCTCTGCTCCTCTTTTCTCCTCTTACCACCTGGCCTGCCCCTGTGTTCCTGCCCTAGGAGACCCCTTGCAGATCCACCACTACTTCCATGGCTACCTGGCTGGTTTCAGCGTGCGTTCAGGTCGCCTGGAGAGCCGTGAGGTCATCGAGTGCCTCTATGCATGTCGGGAGGGGCTGGACTATAGGGATTTCGAGAGCCTGGGCAAAGGCATGAAGGTATAGCCCCTTCCGTTCCCTCTCTTTCCCAGCATGCCTCTGCCCTACCCTTAACCCCTCCACACTTCAGCACCTTTCCTCTCCCTGCCACCTGGTGTTGCTCTCAGCTATGTCTGTGTCTGGGACCCAGGTCCACGTGAACCCCTCGCAGTCCCTGCTCACCCTGGAGGGGGATGATGTGGAGACCTTCAACCATGCCCTGCAGCATGTGGCTTACATGAACACTCTGCGCTTTGCCACACCCGGAGTCAGGCCCTTGCGCCTCACCACTGCTGTCAAGTGAGTGTTGGGTGGGAGGTCAACTTTTGGAGTAGCGCCAGGGTCACTCTTTGGTCTTAGGACATCACTAGAGCTAGCCTACCTTCCTCTTTGGTCTTAGGACATCACTAGAGCTAGCCTGCCTTCCTCATTTCACGTCCCTGAGTACAGGGAGAGGGCAGCTCACCTATTGATAGAAGGGCTTGGATCAGAATCTTGTTTTCCAATCTGTTCCTCTGCAAAACTGTGTTGTCAGAGTTTGGGGGTTCTGATCTTCTCTATGCTGATATATAAAATGGGACAGAGAAGATTGGAAGCTGAGGAACCTGACGTTAATTCTGACTTGATACTACTTGTTTGGATGACCTTGGGCAAATGGTGAACTCTACTTGATTTTGCCTATTTTAATCTTACTTCACGAAGTTCTTGCAAAATGAATGTGATGAACCTGAGCCATGAATGGTCCCAGGCCAAATCTGGGCTGCTGTCTATTCTGGGCAGTTCTAGTGGAACACAGCCCGCCTGTTTGCCTACTGTTCATAGCTGTTTGTATAGTGTGCTGGCAGGTGAGTAGCTGGGACTGGGATTGTGTATCTCCAAAACAGAGAGATGCTGGTCCTTCACAGGAAAGGTTTGCTGAACTCTGCATTCTAATGGGATGATTTTTGAGCTCCTTAGCAGAAAAACTGTGGATTTCAAGGTTTAAGTATTTATCGGATATTTTAAAATACAGCTCGAGGAATAAGAGAGCTTGACTGGTGGAATTGTTATGAACGAAATGCTAGAACCCAGAGCAAATTCTCGCCAGAGTGCCTGTTCTGTAGGTGTTACCAGTTCCTCCTTGAAGGCTGTTTCACCCTAGTTATGGTCCTTAGGGCAGTTTTAGGAGCTACCGCCATCTAGTGGGTGGACTATACAATTTCAGATTCAAATTCCATGTGTTTTCCCTTCTCTGCCTCAGTTTCTCCACAAATTTCCTGGAGCATCTGACTTCAGCTATCTTGGGAAAGGGGCCCTAGGATCTCTAGTAACTGGGCACAATCACGAGGCTGCAGTCAGACCTGTGGGAGGGGCTGGGGTCTTAACTGTCATGAGGATACACGGTGGAGTTGAAGGTCACAGAGTATTGAGCATCTTGTGGACATGGATCAGAGCTGTATGAACCCCACTGTGTACTAGTCAGAGGATCTTTTGTAAAGAATCATTTATATATATATATATATATATATATATATATGTGTGTGTGTGTGTGTGTGTGTGTGTGTGTGTGTGTGTGTGTGTGTTTTGCCTGCATGTATGTCTACGTACTGTTTGTGCAGTGCTGGCAGTGGCCAGATGAGGGCACTGGTAGATCCCCTAGGATTGGAGTTACAACCTGTACAGAGGTGCCATGTGGTTGCTGTGAATTGAACCTGGGGCCTCTGGAAGCGCAGCCAATGCTCTTAACCACCGAGCCATCTCTCCACCCCTCTAATCAGAATTCTAAATCAGAATTTCATCCCTCAGCAAGCAAGAAGCCTCCTCACTCCCTCCATGTACTTAGGAGCTACATAGAGGAGAGAACTGTGTTTGGCCAAGGGCGGAACTCTGGCAGGGGCATCCCAGAAGGGCATATGTCAATGTCTTTGCTGCCTCATTCAGGCCTAGACTAGAGGCTGATTAAGGACTTGGAAACTGATTTTGGTCTTTTCTGAAGCGGGAAAAGGTCTTGACATTTTTTAAATGAAGTTTCTTCCTTTCTCGCCTTTCTCTCTCTCTCTCTCTCTCTCTCTCTCTCTCTCTCTCTCTCTCTCTCTCTCTCTCTCTCTCTCTCTCTCTCGGGTCTCATGTAGTTCATGCTGGCCTCAAAGTCACTATATAACTAAGGATGGCACTGGACTTTCTGTCCTCTAGCTTTTATTTCTCAAACACTATGGTTGTAGGCACATGCCACCATATCAGCTTATATAGATTAGGAGATCAAGTACATGCGAGGCAAGCATCTTTCCATCTCAAGCTAATATGCCGCAGCCCTTACTTTCCTGTAGGCTACTATGTGGCTGGTCCAGCTCACTACCCTGAAGTCATAGGGAGATATTTGGAGGTGGGTAGGTAGGTGTGTGTGTTGTGTGTGTCCAGCTCACAGCAGAAACAGATGCCAATCAGAGAAGGATGTGTTTCAGAGGAAAGAACTGTTTTCAATGTCTGGATTTCTGATCATTTAAGTCAGATTTATGCAATCATTTGGTCAATGCTTAAATGCAAGTTGCCCCACCCCCAATATTTGTTGGTACTAGGGCCTTGTGCATAACAGGCAAGCGCCCAATCACTGAGCTCTATCCCTGGCTCTATTCTCACATTATATTTGGAGAAACAGGTTTTTATTAAGTTGACAAGGATGCCTGTGAACTTGTTCTGTAGCTCAGGCAGGCCTTAAATTTGCAATTCTCCTGCCTCAACCTCTCTAGTAGTTGCAATTGTAGACCTGTACCATCAGGATTGGCAGAATTAAATGATTTAAACTCGGAACAATGTATTTTTTGGAGAGCCTGCCTACTCGACATTAGCCTCTGGATAGATGGTTGCCATCTTTTCTTAACTTTGTCCTCTCTGTGGTTCTTGACTTTATTTCTATTTGCTGTAGCCTCAGCCTAGATAAACCGATGCTGAAATAATTGAGTTTAAATAACCCATGCCCAAAGGGACCAGGGCTTCTAATTTCTTTTCTAATGGTATCTCTGACCTTGAAGTCACTCAGGCTGGGTTATCTTTGACTCCTCTCTGTCTTTGTCCTTCATGCCCCATCTATTGTCAAGTCCCTGACCTTGGGCATCTGAAATTTAATTTCAATCCCTCATTACTCTACCCTGTTTACCTTCCTAACCAGTTGATTTAATTCTGCTTCACCCTTACTCCAGACTAGGCCAGTGATATCAAACAAGTCTTTATGTTTTTGCTTTTGCCTTCTCCTCTTTCTCCTCCTCCTCCTCTTCTTTTAAATACATGGTCTTGGCATTTGATGCTGGCTGACTTTGAACTTAAGACCCTCCTGTTTCAGCCTCTCACACACTGGAATTATAGGTGTACACTACCATGTCTAATTCAAACCAGACTGTTTTCTAATGAAAAAGACACCATGATGTCTGTGTCAGAAAACTGCAGGCTGAACGGTGGTCACTGATGCACAGCCTCTGCTTTTGGTTCAAGCCATGCTATCTACTGGCTTTATATTGCCTTTCATCCTGTGACTCCTTAAAGTGTGTTCTTCATCTTGCTCTAACTTCTGCCTGTGCAAAATCCTTCACCCTTTCAAAGCTACTTTTAAAAAAACATCCTGTCCTGCCCAGAAAGCATTTCACTAAGCTGTCCAAGCTGTCCTTGAACCTGTGACCCTCCAGCTTCAGCCTTCTGAGTGCTGGAGTTATAAGTATGCCTCACCATACATATCTAATATCTTACTTTCTTTTTTTGTGTGCATCCATGCACTTGTTTGTATGTGAACATGTGTGTGCACATGAGTGGAGGCCAGAGGTCAACACCACGTGTCCTTCTCAATCACTTTCCACCTTTTTCATTGGGACAGCTCCTCTCACTGGAGTGTGCCAATTTGCCTAGATTGGCTAGCTAGTAATTTCAAAGATCCTCCTGCCTCTGCCACTCCAGCACTTCAGGTACAGGCATGCATCACCACGCCTAGCTTTTATGTGGGTGCTGGAGATCTGAACTCAGGTATTCCTGCTTGTGTCATGAGTACTTTGCTGGTGTAACTGTCTCCCTAGCCACGCTAATTGGAATCTTAAGATTTCAGACTAATGAGTTAAAGCTATAGCTCAGTTGGTAGTATTGCTTCTCCTGGATCTGAGTCCCAGCACACCACAAATCCATGCTGCGTGATTTATAATCGCAGCACTCAGGAGGTAGAGACAGGAGGCTCAGGAGTTGAAGGTCATCCTTGGCTATACAGAGAGTTGGAAGTCACCCTGGGTTATATGAGGTCCCCATCACAAAACAAAAGAAAGTAAAACAAAACAGAAGCTTTCAAATAACCCTTGACTCCTTGTGCAGCTCCTAGACGTTCTGGGATGGGGTCAGCCAGGAGGCACCAGACAGCCCTCCTTCCGTGACTTGCTGGGATCAGTTATGAAACAGTTTCTACAGTGGCTTTGTCAGGCCAATGACCCATGCTGGGAGCTCTTTAGCTCTGCGGTCTCTGGTGATTTCACCTTCCTTGCCCTAGAAGACTGACTGTTCCTTTCAGTATGGCCCTAATATCGTCTGTATTGTCTCTGCCCTCTTGACTCTTGGGGCTCTCTGTGACATCGTTTGAAATCAGGTGTAAATGAACCATGCCCCTTTCTCTCACATGGATGCTACCAATGCCTGTGTGTGCTCTTATAGGTGATCCAGCTGCATCTGGGATGGCTGAACCTGGGAGTGGGTGGAGGGAGGAGGGTTCTGGACTATGGGGAGCAGAGACCTGAAGTGACCCAGGCCTGGAATGTTGATTTCTTGCCACGCCCTGGGACTGCTTTGAAGATCTCTGAACGCCTTTATTTTTCCAACGTCTTGATAATCAACACCTTCCTCTTGTCCACACTGATCCCTTTATCAAAGGATCATCTAGTTACATTTTTGTCTGCCTGTTTGCTCATTCTTTACTTGGGAGGCTGTGAATCCTTCCAATCCAGAAGCTATTTGCTTTTGAGTTATGGAATTCCATCTTTAAATTAGTCTTCTTTTCATTGTAATCCTCTGACTAAAGGTACTCATGCAACTTCTTCAGATTTGCCTTTGAGTTTCTTGCACTAACTCTCTAAAGAGAGTATCTTTTTTTTTTACACGTATGCATGTGTGTTTGTGCATATGCTTGTGAGTGCCTATAAAATCCAGAAGAGCATCCAATCCCCTGGAGCTGGAGTCCCAGGCAGTTACGAACTGCCGAACTGCCGGGAACTGGATTAGGATCCTTTGGAAGAGCAGGAAGCTCTCTCCACTGCTAAACAAATTTTTCCAGCCCCTACCAGCTGTTCTTGTTCATTGACTTTAAGCTCTGCTTCCAAAAATATATACCAGGCAAAACACAGCTCAGTTCTTGCCCAGTATATACAAGGATGGCCATTACTCTGGCTTTTCACCAGAGAGTCTGCCCTTTCATCTCCCCATGAGACTTCAGTAGAATGGCCTTTATGAACCATATCTCTAGCAGAATCCTGATTATGATATCTTCAGTCATCTGTAAGAAGTTCCATGCTGGGGAGACGGCTCCATAGGTAAAGAGCTCACTACTCAAGCATGAGACCTGATTTCAGATCCCCAACCCTCCCATGAAGAAGCCAGGAGTGGCGTGCATCTGTAACCCTGGCGCTGAGATGGTTAGGGAAATTGCGGTGATGGAGGCAGTGGATCCTCAGAGCTCTCTGGCAGTCCAGAATAACCAACTTGTGAGCTCTGGGCTTGGGAAGAAACTTGTCAAAACAAAACAAAACTCACAAAATAAAACAAAATTTCTTCTCACTGAATCCTCAACAGAATCTTCTTAATCCTCCATTTATGGAAACACAACCTGCTTGCTCCCCAGCATCCTTTTCAAAACTGCTTCAGCCTCTAACCTATTTCCTGGCTCCAAAGCTGCTTTCACAGTTTTGACATTTGTTATTGCAACACCCTGCTTCTCTGGTCCCAATTTCCTGACTTACTTTGTTATATGATAGAATAGCCGAAACTGGGGGATTTATAAAATACTTCTGGAGGGATGCCGAGACTGAGGCACTAGTGTATGGTGAAGGATGTCTTGTTTCATTGTCCCATGGCAGAAGGTGCAGGAAGATGGTGAGAGACGGGGAAGGAAATTTTACCTGGTACAAATCAGGGCTTCAAACATGGTCCTCAGTGAGACTCTGGCTGAAGACTCGACTGCAACAAATACTGCTTGTGTGGCCCAGTATTTCCTTCCTTCCTTCCCTTTCCCAATATTTGTTTATTTATTTTATTCTGGCATTTATATAGAGCCTCCCCAGGTAGCACTGGTTGGCTTGGATCTTGATTTGTAGACTAGTTGGCCAAGAAACCACAGGGACCCACCTGCCTCTGTCTCCTGAGTGCTGGGATTACAGGTGTGCACCATCACACCAAGTTAGAATGTTATTCTTTTATTGAGTTACTACCACGTTCCCCAAATTCTACTTTTCAACTATTTTACTTACGTGTATGCGTGTCATGTGCTCCTGTGTGCAAGTGCTCTTGGAGGCCAGAAGGGGGCATCAGTGTTCCTGGAGCGAGAGTTACCCAACATGATATACTGGGAACTGAACTATAGTATCCTGGAAGAGCCAAGGATTTTTTTTTAGTGTAGTGAATCATGTTTGAAGTAGATAATAATCATGCTGTGATTACAGTCATTAGTAACAGAGATACCAAAATATTGATTGTTGATTTACTATATTAAGCTACTTAATAAAGCTTAATATAGTAGACAGAGATATTTCTATTGCAGGAACTGAAGAATCTTTAGTAAGTTCACCATGAATAATGCTGTTCTAAACGTGTCATGTACGACACTACATCACCGTAGCATCCTTCTGTTTGGTAATTAGTGTCTAGGATTGTTAAACTCTATGTATCATATACCTTTTTTTGATGCAGGTCTTGCTATCTAGCCAGGGCTGTCTTGGTGCTCTGATGTGTAGCCTTGAACTCAGTAATCCTCCAGCCTCAGTCTCCTGAATGCTGCAATAGAGATATGCAGTGCCATGCAGGACTCCAAGCTTTGGTATCCTATCCTTACCAGAAACGCTACTTAAGGAAATAACAGACAGAATGCTTCATAAGCTAACAAGAGCTTGAGACTGTGAGGGGTCAGGGTGGGGCTAGAAGAGTGTCTCGAAGCATAGCTGGTGGGTTGGCTGAGCAGGTCCGGGCAGATGTCCAGTAGAGGAGATAGAACATCTCCCCCCCCCCCATCAACAGACATTATTGATAGATACGCCATTCTAACCCACTCTTAGTGTTGGATATTTAGGGGTACATATCTTGACAGATAATTTACTGAACCCATGTAACTTTCACTAGGTAAAGAACTATGTCTATATATTTAATTTTTTTATGTTTATTTCTTGAGACAGAATCTTAGCCCAGGCTGGCCTTGAACTTGCAATCCTCTTGTCTCAGCCCCTTGAGCGCTGGGATTACAGACATGTGTTACCATGCTTGGTGGAACAGCAGAAAGAGGATGCGAAATAGTAAGACTATCTCGATGTATGTATGTTTTTGATAATTCAGTTTCTTTTATTTTTTTCATTTGCTAAAATAGGACATGACAAACATTCCATGGTTTACAGCCTTGGTGACGTGACCACCCTGTAGGCTGAGGCTACCTTACCCTTGTTTTTTCTGCAGCAATGCCATACAAGGAAGGACTTTGCTGTGGGGGATGGGTAGAGGGAGGTTGATGCTGCCTTCTCTTCTCTCCTCACTCGCTCTGAAATGGTTCTCTGGTGCAGAGGTGGGAGCTCAGAGGTGTGAAACAGACTCTGGACTTCTGTTTCTTGAGACACTGTCTCACTGTGTATCTCTGGTTGGCCTGGAACTTGTATGTAGATGAGGTTGGCCTTGAACTCACAGAGATCCGCAGGCCTCTGTCACCAAGTGCTGGTATTAACGGTGTGTGCCGTCATGCTTGGGCAGTCTCTGGGTCTCTCAGGGAGTGACAAGTCGCCTCTCTTCTCATGCAGGTGCTTCAGTGAAGAGTCCTGTGTCTCCATCCCTGAAGTGGAAGGCTATGTGGTGGTCCTTCAGCCTGATGCTCCCCAGATCCTTCTGAGTGGCACGGCTCATTTTGCCCGCCCAGCGGTAGACTTTGAGGGACCCGAAGGGGTTCCTTTGTTCCCTGATCTTCAGATCACCTGCTCCATTTCTCACCAGGTGGAGACCAAAGCAGATGAGAGTTGGCAGGGCACAGGTAGGGATAACCCCAAGGAGTGATACGTTCCAGAGAACAGTGATGTCTGTGAGTGGAATGACTGTGGAGATGGAGTGGAAAGGCTTTCTCTTGTGTCAGTGTGACTGACAACAGCTCACCCTTAAAAACCAGAGCCCAAGCCGGGTGGTGGTGGCGCACGCCTTTAATCCCAGCACTCGGGAGGCAGAGGCAGGCGGATCTCTGTGAGTTCGAGGCCAGCCTGGTGTACAAGAACTAGTTCCAGGACAGGAACCAAAAGCTACGGAGAAACCCTGTCTCTAAAAATTAAAAAAAACAAAAACAAAAACCCAGAGCCCGTGGGAAGTCATGAGTATAACAAAATGTTGCATGGTTCGAGATATGTTTACCTTCCTTAAGGAATGGCCCTGGGAGCGGGGAGGAGTGACCAGCATGCAATGACCATGTCTGGGTCTCAGAACCTTATTGGGTACAGCTCTGACCTTGACCCCGACTCCCCCCACAGTGACAGACACACGCATGTCCGACGAGATTGTACACAACCTGGATGGCTGTGAAATTTCTCTGGTGGGAGATGACCTGGACCCTGAGAGAGAAAGCCTGCTCTTGGACACGGCATCCCTGCAGCAGCGAGGCCTGGAGCTCACCAACACATCTGCCTACCTCACCATTGCTGGTCAGTGAGGCCCGGGGTGCGTCGTGTGTGTGCGTGTGTGTGGTATGTACGTTTGTGTGCATGCGCGCGTCTGTGTATGTGTGTGCGTGTGTGTGCTGTGCGTATGTGCGTGCGCGCATGTGTGTGTGATGTGCATGTGTGCGGTGTGTGTGTGTGCGTGTGTGGTGTGTGTGTGTGTGTGTGTGTGTGGTGTGTGTGTGTGTGGCCTTCCCCCGATTAAGCACATGGTTCCTCCTTCCCAGGATGTTGGTCAAATGCTATTTTGTTCCTTCTTAGCTGGAAGGCCCTTTGGCTTCCAGATCGAGGGACACGTGCCTGGACAAAGGCTCTGAAGCCATCTCTTCCCCTTTGCTCTCCAGAGCCTGGCTCCCCTCCTCTCCTCGTTATACTTCCATGTCCCTTCCCTTCAGATCTCTGCATCGCTCTCCTTCCTCGGTCTTCCCCTACCAGCTTTCGATTCTTGTGGCTTTCTGGTGTGTTTATCTGTCCTTTCCTGCATCCACCATAGCTTTAGGGGCTCACTCAGTGACGGTGGGGAGCGATGGTTTGGTGGTTCCTGGAGGCAGCTGCATCCCGGAGGGGAATGGGAAACGATGACACCGGTCCCTTTCTATTCCTGGCCCCACCAAAGCTGGGCCCCTTCTGCTTATTACCTTCCTTCCCTTGGAGACGCCTTTACCTTCTCTTCTATAACTATCTAGATTCTTTCAAGCCACAAGTCTTGGTGAGAAGGGCAGAGAGGCAAACGTGGCTTTGCTTACTCTACCCCTGTAGATTGGAGTGTGTGGGAAGTCCTAGACTTCAGCTTATGTCTCTGTTGAGGGATGGGGCTAACCAGCCTTCCCACTGCATTGTCAACTGGTTGGAGCCTGAGACAGGGTGCTGCCCTGAACCTCCCTTCGCTGGCCTCTCCACTGAGCTTGTCTCCTTATTCCCCAGGGGTGGAGACCATCACTGTGTATGAAGAGATCCTGAGGCAAGCTCGGTATCAGCTTCGGCATGGAGCCGCCCTGTATGCCAGGAAATTCAGGCTTTCCTGCTCGGAGATGAATGGCCGCTACTCCAGCAACGAGTTCATCGTGGAGGTACCCAGAGGATCCCTCTCCCTTCCAGGTCACCCGCTGTTCTTGGCAAAGAGCCGGGATGCACTGGACTCAGAGAGATGCTTGATGGACAGGGACTTTGTTGCGTTGAAGATTCCTAGACTCATGACAGGTGGAGGAGGAAGAGAAGGAGGGAACGTGAGGTGATAGTTAGGGTGATAAGACTCGCTGCTAAGCCCAGTGGCCTGTCTGAAGTCGGTCCTCAGAACCCGCATGGCAGACAGAGAGAACTGTCTCCTGCAAGTTGTCCTCTGATCCCCACACATATTACGTGGTATGAGCCCCACCCCAAATGAGAGAGAGATGGGAGTACCGAGTGAGCTTGGAGGGGGTGGAACAGGCCCTGGGAAGAAGCGGTTGTACCTCAAAAGCCTTCCCGTTCCCTAGGTCAACGTCCTGCATAGCATGAACCGGGTGGCCCACCCCAGCCATGTTCTCAGCTCACAGCAGTTCCTGCACCGGGGTCACCAGCCTCCTCCTGAGATGGCTGGACACAGCCTGGCCAGCTCCCACCGGAACTCCAGTACGTAAGCTGAGTGGGGACGAGGAGTGTGGCATGACCCCATCCCTATATCCTTGGGAACGAAGGAGGGCAAGGCAGTAGATTCTGCTTTCTGTGGTACCTGCCCTAGTGATGGCTGTGGGGTCACCTCTGCATCCCCCTGGACGGTTAACCCCACTGTGAAGGTGAATCCTGAGTCAGTGCAGGGCGCTCAAGCTTGGAATCACAAGGCAGTGTGGTGCGTAGGCATTTTATTATTCTTGCTGCCCTTCCTGCTGCCAGAGTCTAGTTAGCTGGGATCTAGAGATCTTCTGTAGTGAAGTTACTTATTTGGTGCCTGTAGCACACTGGCACTACCTGAAGATGCTACTAGGGGTATAAAGGACATTTAGGAGTTATGTGTGGTGGTGCATCCTTAGGATGCCAGCACTCAAGAGGCTGGCACAGACAGGAGGGAAGCCTGACTAGGCCATTGGTGAGATCTGTCTATTAAAAAGAAGAGAGAGAGAGAGAGAGAGAGAGAGAGAGAGAGAGAGAACAAAAGAAGAACAATGAGGGGGGTAGCAAAATGGTTCATCAGGCAAAGACACTTGGCTATCAAGTCTAATGACCTGAGTTTGAGTTTAAGCACTGGGACCTGCACAGTAAAAAGAGAGACTGACTCCTGCAAGTTGGGTTCTGACCGCTATACATGTACTGTGGGATATGCATTAACACACACACACCAAATAAATAAATAAATGCAATACAAAGAAAGAATTACAGGATAGCTACCCCCCTCCCGGAAAGAGTAGGCACTATTAAACATGTAATTGTATGTTCTATGTAAAATCCCAAGGACATTTCTAAACCAACACATGCCTAATGCTCTCTTTGGATGGGGGAGTCTTGCCCACTGGTGATGGTTCACTTTATCAGTGGCTCAGCATTTGTTTTCTAATACTAAGAGTTGCCTAACTACAAAAGAAAAAATAAAAGACGGGAGGAGAAAGCCTGAGTATAAAGAAAAAAATCAGCTCTGCTTCTGTCAGATTGAGGCTACCCACCTTTTGAGGCATGTTATGTTTCTACTGTATTTCATGCATCTATCTGTCTATCTATCTATCTATCTATCATCTATCTATCTATCATCTATCTATCTATCTATCTATCTATCTATCTATCTATCTATCTATCTATCTATCATCTGTCTATCTGTCTATCTATCTATCTACTATAAGGTTGACATCACACTATCTTATAACATGTTACACTTCATAATATAAAATAAGTCTTGTCCTAAGTTATTAAAATCTGAACGACGGTGGTACATTGCTGAAAGTGACTTTGGGGACCCTCTTAGAATTGTTTTCAGAGCCTGTTTGGAGGTGTGTTTACTTATTCTCACTTTTGGGACACACCTTGCTTTTGGCCCAGTGAAGTTAGCCAACTTCGCTATTCGTTTCTGTCAGGGTTGGCTCTGGAGATCATGTCAATGTTTTAAGTGTTAACTCTACCCCAAAGGCCACAGACTGTCACTTCTGAAAAGCAGCCAGAGGTCACAGGCTCCTTAGGCAATTCCCTGAGGAGCTCACGGCCACTAGGTCACCTCACAAACTTTTTGTTGGGCTGGATGCCAGGCTCTGCTCCCAGGAGTAGGCTCAAACTAGATCTGGGGGCCATCGCTGTGATCTCAGCCCCCTTCCTCTTTGGTTTGAGGTCCCAGGCAGGGTGTCCTTGTTCTAATTGCTCAGGGCTTCTGCCCAGAGTGCCTTGTCCTGGCTGGCTCCACAGACAGTGTCATCCCTCATCCCCCTGCTCTGGAAGGGCTGCTCTGATGCTGTGTGCCATGTCCCTCTGTGACGTACATCCAGCCTTATGTCCTGCTGGGATTTCAGTGGACAGCAGCCACCTACCTTCCTCGCCGCTTCCTTTACTTTGGCCCTAGTAGGCACAGAGGTCACCATTTTCCTGGGTCATTTGTGAGTAAGCTAGCTTGAGCTCACCAGGTGACACACTTCATTCCCACCTACCAAACCTGTTCCATACACTGCTTCTGACACCAAGGTGTTCGCTCCCCTTCACCTCCCAAGTCCAAGCCCTGCTGTGCAGGATTAGGGCTTCGTGATGCTAAACTGCTTTAAAGCTGCAGTAGGAGTAGCTCTACCATCTCAGGTGGAGGGGACGCCGAGGAGAGGGGGATGTAGATGAGAGTAGACATAGCTGTATCATCTCCTCCAAGGACAGAGGCTGATTTCCCTGCAGCTTTTTTATGCATCAGACAAAAGAGATCCCGGGGGGGGGGTGGATAAGAATGGTCAAGGAGGAGTCTGTGACATGCGTGGAGTTTGCACTTGTGTTCTGGAGAGTAACAAGCCCAGGCAGGCCGGAGAAGCATGGTAGACAATGAGGACTTGAGAGCAGTTGAGGAGCGAGACAAGATGTTGAAGACATTGCGCTACCACCTCCCACACTGTTTCACATGCGTCACAAGGGGAACTCAGAAATCTCTTGGTGGCTGACACCCCAGATTGATGAGAGACAGGTATCAATGGTTTTTATTTTACTTAATTTTTAAAATTATTATTGTTGTGTATTTGTGTGTGTGTTTGAAGTGTGTATGTGGGCACATGTGGCAGAGGTCAGGGGACGACTTTGTGGAGCCGGTTGTCACCCTCTGTCTTGACATGCTGTCCAGGGAGTGAACTCAGGTACCAGACTTGCTAGACAAACGCCTTTCCCTGCGGGGCCATCTTGTCCATTCTATCAGTGTTTAACTTTAAAGATCGCCATGTAACCCTATTGCTCAGCCGTTTGGGAGCCGTTTCTCTACTTTGCTTTTTCTGAGTACCTGAAGCACCACAGAAAGCTATGCAGAGGAATCTTATTAGAAAGAACACGGTGATGATGCGGAAGAAGAGTTGAAGTTGTCTGAGGGAAGAAAGGGACTAACTCGGGTGATGGGGTAGAATGGAAAGGATATTGGGGTGACTATTCTCAACATACATTATGCACTTGCATGAAAAGAGCCTTAGGTAACCCTGTATAATGAAATAACGAACAAAAAAACAAAAGAAAAAAGAGAATTCCTTCTAAAAAGATGAATAATTTCTTCAGGGTCCATGACTGAAAGAAAGGAAAGAAGGAGGGGGAGAAATAAGATTGGCACAGTGTTGTGTCCTTATATTTCCAGTCTCCTAGAGCTGAGGCAGGAGGATTACTCGAGCCCAGGAATCCAAGCCAACTCCAGGCAACAAAGCGATATGCCATCTCATGAAACCAAACCAAACCAAACAAACCAAAGCCAAAGTACCTAAAAGAGAAATAACTAGGAAGCAAGGAAGAAGGGTCAGTGGTGTGAGGAGAAGGAGATGAATGAAGCCGGACCTGGTGTCCATTTATATCAAATGTCTCCTGTGAGCTGTGGTGTGGTTGCAGCGCTGTGCCAGAGTCGAAATCTGAGCTGGGAGCTAAAGCCAAAAGGAGCCTGAAGGACCTGTGCAGTCCCAGCGTAGGCACTGGGAGCAGAAAGTCATCTCTTCTGAGCTGCTTTCTTCATCAAGGGGTGGCGTTATGTTCGGCTGTGGACAGGGCTTTCAACTGTGTCACTAAGGTCTCATGAACCATTTGCTAAACACCCCTTAATGTTGGCTGCAGCGGTCACTCAAGGCCAGAATTCTCCACGTAGATCTAATGCCGCGAGATCTGATGGGCTTTCTGAAGTCTGTGGCTAACTGAAACATTCTCCCAGCCTACTGAATGAATCCTAATGAGTCAGAACTGTTGGTCTACAGCTGGAGTGTTTGCGTTTTGTCTTTCTTGAAGCCACTTTGTGTTCATGGCATATCGTTTCCTTCATTACGTCATGGCCTCAGCGGTACAAATGCATCTGATTTGGGTTCATTTTATGGCCCCCATCAGTGCAAAGTCACCTACTGTGGCTTGCATTCTGAAAGTGGGATTGACTAGGCTTGGCCACAGGGGCCATCTGCTTGTCCATTGACCTGGAAACCTGTGGGGGGCTATTTGGGGCACGTGCACAGAAAAAGAAGCTCTGTCCCCTTTCCCCTTCCTCCTCCATGCCCAAGCAGTTGAGAAATGCTGATCCAACCAGGCCCATCTTTGCCTGGGAGCCAGTGCCTAGTGAGTCTGCCGGCCCTGCCCCCGCAGAGTTAGCTCTATTTGGCAAGTGGTCCCATATGGGCCGTGGGTCATGTCAGGATGTGAACAAGCTTGTCAGAGAGCCATCAGGGCGGCCGCAGGGAAGTATGTGGTGGCTGGGACAGCCCCAGCAGCCTTTTTCCACTTAACCTGGTTGGTCCTGGAGTGGTGGCTGTGTGTACATGCTTGGCTGCTGGCAAAAGGGGTCTGTAGCTGGGTGTGGGGCTCTTACGCTGTCTCCTCTATGCTGTTCTGTTTCTTAATGTGTGAGTTTTAGGATGCGGGTCAATTAGAGGCTGAGTTGCAATACGACATTCATGTACGGTTTGCTTGTATGACTGCTAGTCGCTGTGTGTCTGTGAAACACACCACACACACACACACACCACACACACACACACACACACACACACACACCACACACACCACACACACACACACACACACACAACACACACACACACACACACACACACACACACACACACACACACTTTCAGCCACAGGACTTCCTCAGGTGTGAAGAGAAGTGTGAACCCATGTGGCAAGTAGTGATCCAGCTGCCCAAGAGGGCTCTGGGCTTGGGAGAATACCTGTGGGTTCTCTTCCTCCACTTGCTGGCTCAGGGGTTTGCAGCTCCCCTGCTGTGGCTCCTCATGCTTCTCCGCGTGCTGTGTGTGTGTGTGCAGAAGGGGGCCCAGGTTGTGTTCATGGCTGCTTGTCGTGTGGCTCTCAGGGCCCATGCCTGTGGTGCTTTTGTCTTCCTTCAGGGGGTTGCTTGGCTTGCCCAGCTGGTCGGGAGTTTGGTGAGCCTGCCTCTACGGCTCTTCGGTGCTGTGCTAGAGACTCTGACACACCTCCCGTTACTCCTACTGAGTGAGCAGGCTGCTAGGTGGCTGGTCCAGGCAGGCGTGTGGACCACTAGGGGCCTGGCTGGGATCTGGGGCATGGCACTGTTTGTTCAGCTGTGTGCCCACTCACTCCTCATTGGCATGGGCCTCTGTATGCACATCTGTTTTTCCACCATCAGCTCCAAGGTCCGTGTGAGAGTGAATGTACCTTTCTGTTTCTCACTGCCTGTGAGAGTCCATGCACCCCTGAACCTGGGCATCAGAATGAGGCTACAGGGCAGGAGGCCTGGGGGAGCAGAGGTGGAAGTCAGGACACCTCAGGGGGAGACTGGGAAGGAGCAGAAGCCCCGCAGGACCAGGAACCTCAACCCTCCAAGGAGAAGGGAGGTGTCACGGAATAGAAGTGAGCTCAGACCAGGTGGGTAAGTGAAGGGGCCATTCTTTGAGATAGGAATCTGTCCCTAGTCTTGGGGGCAGCAACCGCTTTGGTCAGCAGGCTAAGCTGAGAGTTCTTTCTCTTCTCATCCCAGCCAATCCCCTGTAACTGCTCCCCTCTTTCCCTCTGAGAAATAGGTGGTCCGTGGGGAAGGTCCAGACAGAAAGACAACGTCTTCAAGGAGAGGCTCCGATGGTGGATAGGCTGTTGATCTCGTGTTTTCAGTCTTTGTCTTCCATCCAGAGACAACATGACTGCTCAAGGCAGCACTAGGCTGGGAGCCTTCTCCACACCACCCTCCTCTCCTTGCTCATCTCTCTTCCCTGCTGTGTCTTTGACCTTCGACAGCAGCCTTTTCCCCTTCCTTCCTGTTGACTCTTCTGGTGGGGTCTGTTTTTCTTCAGTTTCTCCGGCTAGTCACTTCCTTGAGACCTCCGCAAGGGCTGTCTTCTCTTCCCAGGCCTCTTCCCCTGAGCAGTCTCTTCCCTACAGCTCCTGTGCCTGAATCTCCCTGGTGTGCTGTGTTCACCCGACCCCTTGTTCTCCCCACAGTGGTCCCCAGTGCTGCGACTCTCATCATTGTGGTCTGTGTGGGCTTCCTGGTGCTTATGGTCATCCTGGGCCTCATGCGGATCCACTCCCTTCACCGCCGCGTCTCGGGAACTGGAGGACCCTCAGGGGCTTCCACTGACCCGAAAGACCCCGATCTCTTCTGGGATGACTCTGCTCTCACGATTATCGTGAACCCCATGGAGGTGAGTGCCTTGGAGAAATGAGGGATGCAGCTACAGCAGATACCCCTGGTGAGGCCCAGGCCCCAGGAGAAAGCTCTTGGTTTAGCTGCTGAGAGCATGGAGGAGGAAGGATGAGACAGGGGAAGAGATGGGGAGGGGTACGTGATGATGTGTGCATGTATCTTCAAGGAGAGGTTCTGGATGGTGCCTGTGTGCATACGCATCTTCAAGGAGAGGCTCGGGATGGTGTGTGTGTGTGTGTGTGTGTGTGTGCATGCACACATGTCTTCAAGAAGAGGCTCTGGTTGTGGGTGGGCTATTGAGCTCTTGTTCTCTCTGCTTTTGTCCTGTGCAGTCCTACCAGAACCAGCAGGCCGGTGTGGCAGGGGTTGCTGGTGGCCAGCAAGAGGAAGAGGACAGCAGTGACTCAGAGGCCGCTGACTCCCCCAGCAGCGACGAGAGACGCATCATTGAGAGCCCCCCACACCGCTACTGAGGCTGCAACTCTGCCTAGAGAGAGGCCTGCCCTGGGGAGACAGGCACCCAGGAAAGAAAGGGAGAGAGGCATTCCGAGAGAAGAGAGACCAAGAGGAGAAAGAGCTCTTATGCACGCGGAGTGCTCCCTGAATCTCAGAACCCCAGCGGGCCCCACAGGGGTTGCCCTCCTCCAGCCTGCCCCAGCTGGCTGCACTGGGAGAGTAGAGAGCCGCTGGATGACTTTGGCTGTCCTGTAACCCACCTATGGAGGAAACCCTGCACTGGGGAGGGGGACATCGCAGCCATGGTTGAGGTGGGCGTGGGATTGGTTAGGAGCCAGCTGCTGTGCCCTTCCCTACTCTGTCCTGACACTGGGCCTCCCGCTTCCTTTAAGGATCCCTCGCCTCTATTCCCACTTCACTCTGGGGATCCCTGCTCCTCCCTCTTCACAGTCTCCTCCTCTTGTCCTCTTTTCCTCTCCTGCCTGAGCCGTCCCAAGGTCCTACAGTCCCTGTCCCTTTCTCCATGGCCTGCTTCTGCCTAGGTTGTGGGGAAGGAGGAGGAGTGGGGGCCCCGGGTGTATTATATATAGTGTATATTTTTTCAGTGTTGTCGTGAGCGCAACTCCTGTGTTTCTGCGTGCAGCTCACAGCCTTGTATGTGTGTGTGTGTGTGGCATTGTCATGTCCAGGGGTGAGGGTAGGGGATGGGTGTGGTAAAGGTGGGGACACACCCTAGGGTTTTCAAATAAAACAACCAGAAAAAAAAAAGCCCTAGCCTGCTGTCTATGTGGCCAGTCTGTGTGATTGTGCACTCTCTGATCTCAGGGGTCATTTTCGGTCTCTGAGCAGGTTGAGGTGATAGGGTGGGGCTGGCTCTAGCTGTCATTTGGTGTGTGAACCCCTAGGTTTTCAGGTCCCTGGGAAGGGAAGATGGAAGGGGGGGGTCATGACTCACGCTGCCTTCTTCCCTCTGTGTCCTGGAAAAGAATGATCTAGAAGGGTGGGTAGATGCCCAGTGCACCAGTCCCTCCTCCGTGTTCAACATCCCAGTCCAAGCACACGACTCCCAGCTGGAAGGTCTGAGGGAGGGCCCGGCAGTTCTGCTGTCTGCAACAAAGGATCAGATATTTTTGCTGACCAATCCGTGACTCAGGCCCCAGGGACCTCATCCCCTGAGGTGGCTGCTGAATGGCCTTAGCTCTCTTCACACAGAACTGGTAGGATGGCAGATTGTGGTTTGTCCACAATCTTTGGGGCCACTGGTTCTCTCTGTCCCTGCTGCTGCAGACACTGCTGTCCCCGCCGCTGCAGATACTGTCCCTCCTGTACTGTCCCCACTGCTATGGTCACTGCTGTCCCACTGCTGCGGACACCGTCCCTCCTGTACTGTCCCTGCTGCTGCAGACACTGTTGTCCCCGCCGCTGCAGATACTGTCCCTCCTGTACTGTCCCCACTGCTATGGACACTGCTGTCCCACTGCTGCGGACACCGTCCCTCCTGTACTGTTCCTCCTGTACTGTCCCCGCCACTGCGGACACTGTCCCTCATGTACTGTCCCCCCTGTACTATCCCCACTGCTGCGGACACCGTCCCTCCTGTACTACTCCTGCCCCAGGCAATATTAGGGAACCACACTGTCGTTCCTTTCTGAAGAGCCTGCGAGCAATCTAGAGCATTATCCTTTCCCTAGTTCTACATGGTCCTTTGTAGCATCATGGGGTAGAGCTGAAGTTTTCTCATCTACTGATGCTCCATTCTCCGTTCCGCTTCTACCAGGTGCCCTGGGCCTAGCTCACAATTCCAGCCCTCAGCTGTATGTGGATGACTCCATGTGTATGTCTCTCACCCAGGCCCTTTTCCTCTCTTGTGTTCCCATCTATCTATTGGTATGAATGCCTGGCATCTTCTGCCTTTGCCCAAACTGCAAACCGCAGTCATGGTTACCTCTCCCTAGCCTTCCCTGGCAGTGTCCTGATCCAGAAAGCTGGCACACAGTCTAGATTCCTTTTTCTCACCCATCCCCGTGTGCACAGAGTGACACAACCTGTCATTGCTTCTTCATGCTGCTGCTGTTGCCACGCTGACTGGTGCTCTTCACCTCTGACCCGGTCGGTCCCAGGAGCCTCCTTCCTGCCCAACCCCTCCGTCTTCCTCCACTCCAGTCCACCTTTAATGCTGGGCCTTAGTGGCCTTTCTAACACACAGTTCTGCCTATGTCATTCCCTTCTTTGGAATCTTCCTTTCTGTCATGGGTTGAGTCAACCCCAGATGCCCTGGCAGCCTCTTAGCCCCTCTCCCTCTCTGGCTTCTTTGCCACCACCACCCCTGCACTCCTGAATGCTGGGCACACAAAGCACTGGCACTTCCTAGAGCTACACTGCTCTTTCTTGCCTCTGTGTTCTTGCATGAATTGCTCCTTCTGCCGGTCATGTCTTTCCCCCTTTCCTGCCTGACAGCCCTTCTCATTATCAAAGAGTCCATTCAAATGTTGCCTCCTCTAAGACTCTTCTGTGTTCGGATACGCTGTGGTCACAACTCCATGACAGCATGTCCTCTGAGGCTGTCGCACGTGTTTTCCCTGTATCCTCTACAACTCGTGTAGGGCCAGGTGCACACCGGGGGCTCGGAAAATGATGCACGAAATGGTGGGTGATCCTCAGACTCAGAGAAGACTTACTGGGGTAATGGAGGAGAGCTGCTCTTGTGACCCATTGGCCTGGGAAGCCAGGGGCTGGAAGGTGGACCAGAAGGTGCCCTGAAGTGTTGTTAGGACCTGTGACAGCACCGTGGGAAACAGACTTCCAGCTGCTCCGGCCACCCATCAGAAGGCCAAGGTGAAGGCCAGAGGCTGGAGAGAACTGAAAGATCTAAACTCTCCAAAGAGTACAGGAGTCTGAGTCCATGGTCCCGACTTAGTGCACCCAACTTTCTGCTCGTCAACTTCCTGGTCCTCACTCACCCTGGATTTTAGAGACTGAGGCTTCCCAGGCAGAAGGACAGAAGCCAGGCCTTACCATTATTTTTATTTGCTTTGGAGTCCCTCATGCTGTGACTTGGGCCTTGGAGCTGTCACTTTCAGTCATTCTTTGTAAATTCTGTACCATTACATATCCTGATTCTTGTTCCTGATCTCTTGATTGCCTTCTTACCTGACTTCTCTAGGGCTCCCCACCCCCTCTCTCTTTCATGTGCTCTCCCCTTCTCGTGTGTGTGTGTGTGTGTGTGTGTGTGTGTGTGTGTGTGTGTGAGAGAGAGAGAGAGAGAGAGAGAGAGAGAGAGAGAGAGAGAGAGAGAATAGAATTAGACAAGATGCCAGCTTCAATGATTCAGGGAAAAAGGGAAAAGGCATCAGGCAAGAGTCCAAGTGGGTCTTTATTTCTTGCTCAAGCTCTCCTGTAATATTCCCTAACCTCCCTAACCTCCCTTAAAGAATCTGGCAAAGCCCCAGGATCTCAGGTTTGGCTGGGCAAGTTCACCTAGTTCCAATTTAATTAGAAACAGCAAGCACATTTTCCTTGGCTGCACTCAAATTTTCCTCCTGCAGTGGGAGGCTCTTTCCTTCCTAAGTCCACTCATGACTGTGAAAATTACTTAGCTTACTCCATGATGAAACTCCGAGTTCTTGGGAAGCCTCACTGTAGAGGCAGGTGCGTCAACCACTAGTTCAAGAGCAAAGTGTGTCTTTCTTAGCGTTACCAAACCAGAGCCCTGGAAACTTGCCTTGGTGTCATCAGGGCGTGAGGACGCAAGTTCAGTGGAGGCGTGCCTTAGATTCACACTGCACTTTGGGGCTTATCGGAACCCTTGAGCTTCTCAGCCAATCAGCCCTCACCTTGGGGGCTTTGTTGGGAAGGGTTAAGAATAAGTTGGCTCCTCCTCTTCAAGGAGCTGTGGAAGATCTCAGATTCCTTCCAGATTTCAGTTTTTCAGGGACTCTCTGAAGTAGATTTATTAAAACTTCCAAACCAGTCACAATATGGATTTCCTCTGAGTTGTGTGAGGATCCCTTAGATCTCTCTCTCTCTCTCTCTCTCTCTCTCTCTCTCTCTCTCTCTCTCTCTCTCTCTCTTTCTCTCTCTGTCTCTCTCTCTCTCTCTCTCTCTCTCTCTCTCCAGCTGCCTCCTGAGAGAGAGGAAGGCATGGGGAAGGGAGGTAGGTGTGAGGGTGATGGGTAAGCCCTTGGCAGGCAGCAAGGAGGAGCTGTTTTATCTGCCTCCATGGTGCTAGAGTTATCGCCTCTCTTGCGACATCATCCCGAGAGTGCTTAAAATACCCTCATGCTACAAGAAGAGGACCGACAAAGCTCTAAATTTAGAGACAGTGGGTAGAAGGAGGGGGATGGAGACTCTGGGGTATACTGGAGCTGGCTCTGTCAGAGAAATAGGAAGAAGCCTGTGTCTGCAGGCTGTGCCTTCTAGTCCACAAGGATGAGGGAACCTCTCTTTCAATTTTCAGGCTCTAAGACATGACCCCCATTCCTCCAGCTCCTCCTATTTCCTTCATCAGTTGGTATTTTCCTTCCTTTTCCGTGGTAGGTTGCAATGTGGCTGGCTTGGAGGAGAGGCTGTTAACAGGTCTGATAGCCAATCGGAGAATACCTCGATTTGTTGCTAGGCCACGGTGAAGCATCTCCTCTCCTTCCGCTGCACTCTGGAGAGGGAAAGTCAGTCCAAAAGAAGGCACGGCGGCGACAGCTTTTAGACAACAGTGCGACTGTACTTCCAGAGTGCCAAGCCCAAGGTGGACCTGAGCTGTTCACGCCACCTGTCCCCGTGGAGCTGGCTCTGCCTAAATTACTGGCCCAATGGTCCTTACCGACTAAGCTTCCTTGGTCCCACCCTTTCTCCTTCAAGAGATTATCTCAGGCACTTGCTAAGGTCTGTTGATAAGTCAACAGAGTCCGGTGTGGATGAGCAAAATGCCAAGGGCATGCAAGCCTATTATGGGAGGGAAGTCTGCTGAGTTCTGCAGTGTGGTGTCAGCCCCCCTCCCAAGACCAGAGAAAGCAAAAGACGCTCAGCTGGCGTGAGTCGTGACATACTCATCCAGAGGACATCAGCGACAATTCCTCCAGAAGAAAGTTCTAAGAAGTCACCAAATAAGAATGCCCCATCAGTGTGTAGCCCTGAGCTTTGCTATGCTGCTGCCCAGTGCGACAAGTGGGTTTTCTAGCACCGAGCTGGAGCTAGGATGTTGAATGTCTCTATGGCCTCTGGATAGAAGCTTTGCCTCCAGAGTGAGAAGTCATGGGAGTTTAAGGAGCTGGAGCCTGATTAGTGAGAGACTATGTGGGAGGTTCATAGGTCTCTAGGGTCATACGGTCATGGGGGATTGTGGGTCTGGTCCATTTCCTTTTCCTGTTTGTTTCCTGGCCGTGAGGTGGGCAGTTTGCTTTGCCTTACATTCCCTGTCATTGCCACATGAGGCGGGCAGTTTGCTTTGCCTTGTGCTCCCTGTCATTGCCCCCTAGCCTACAAACTATGGTTCTGTCATGTCATGTTTTGGAAGCAAAGACTCTTTTATTTACTTACTTATTTTTTCATTTTATATTCCAACCCCAGTTTCCCCTCCCTTCCCTTCTCCTGCACCCCCCCACTCGCCCCTTCCCACCCAAGGTTAGGCCTCCCTTGGAGAGTCAACAAAGTCTGGTAAGCCAAGTTGAGGCAGGACCTGGCTTCCTGTATTAAAGCTGAGCAAGGTATCCCACCATAGGGAATGGGCTCCAAAAAGTCAGTTCATGCACCCGGGATAAGTCCTGGTCCCATTGCCAGGCTCCCAACTCCACAACGTGTCAAGCCGCATAGCTGTCACACAGAGGGTCTAATTCAGTCCTATGCAGGTTCCCCAGCTGTCAGTCCAGAGCCCCTAAGCTTCCACCAGCTCAGGTCAGCAGTCTCTGTGTTTTTTCTTATGATGATCTTGACCCCTGCCCCCCTCTTCGCTCATGCAATCCCGCCTCCCTCCGTTCAGCTGAACTCCAGGAGCTCAGCCCAGGGCTTGGCTGTGGGTCGCTGCCCCTGGAAGCAAAATTCCTTTATAATTACCTCAGGTATTCTAAGTCAACAGAAAGCAGACACTTGGGCTGGGCTGTTATAACAGAGTACCACGGTCTGAGAGACTTATAAAGTAAGCATTTATTGGTCACAGTTTGGAAGGCTAGGTTGTCTAAGATCCGGCACCGGTAGATCCAGTGTCTGGTGAGGGCTCTCTTCCTGGTTTATAGCTAGTTCATTCTTTTGTTCTCACATGGAAAGGAGCAGCAAGAGTCAGGGCAAGCAGCTGTATCATTTCCCAGAGGTGTATAGCTTCAGTTCCTTTTCCTTATGGCTGTGGGGAAATGCCCTGACAAAGGCGACTGAGAGAGAAATTGTTTATTTGGCTCTCGATTTTCGGTTACATCCCATCACGGCAGGTTACAGCAGCGGGAACTTGTGGGGCTAGACTTCTTGTTCTCACAGGCAGGAGCAAAGGGCAGTAAACCAACGCCCAAGTGCTGATCCTCCGCTGCATTGGTCCATTTACGCAATCCAGAAAACCCTAGCCAAATGGTCTTGTCCACACCGAGATGGGTCTTCCCACATCAGTTGTAATAAAGACGATTCTCCACAGATGAGCCTAGAGGCCTCCCTCCCACGTGATTCTGGGGTTTTCTACGCTGACAATGAACTCTGACCATCATTGGCATCGATCCCATTCATGAAGTCGCAATACCATGATCTAATCACTTCTCCAAGTCTCCAGTTACTTATATATATTATCTGACTGGATTTTCAGTGTATGAATGCATAGACAGTGTTTCTATCTGTGGTGTTAGAGAGAAAACCCAGAGCCTGTGTGTGCTGGGTGGTACTCTGCCACTGAGCTCCAGGCCTTCCAGTTCCCTCCCCTGCTGACGTTTATTTTCTTATATATTTATTTTTTTAAATGAACAATAATTTTAGGCTGGAAATGGAAATAAGCATCTGACCATTATATAGCTATGTAAAACCATATATTATACATATATAACATATACATATACCACACTGGTATGAACACGTATGAGGGCTTTGAGGAGTTGTCCTTTTTTCTGCTCCTGCCAGTTGAACAAGGTCATTCTTGGGCTTGCCTGACTAGAACATTCTTTTCTCATTCTTATTTCTCACAGTTTGCCGCCACGCCCCCATTATTTTTCTATTTCTCTCCAAGGGTTTGGCACCTGTCTCCCTCCTACTTCTTGAAAGTCATTCTTGTCATTATTCAGGGTTTATCAGGCTCTCACTCAAGGCCTCATCTCGCTCTTCACTACCGTCCTGCTCCACGGTGACCTTCAGGTCGCTCCACCCGAGCTGCTGACTTGTACAACTCACATTATTCTTTGTCTATAATAGTTCTTTGTTTGCACCTTCAGCTCCAGAATCTCAGCCTGGGACCTATCAATTCTTTTATTCACCACACCTAGCCCTTAGCCAGAAGCAAATATCTGAATATTACTTGGTTTTCAGGGTCTATAGTATCAAAGAAAATTCCAGACCTGACTAGTGTCCTGTAACTCTCCAGCCCGAGCTGTCCTTTCTCATGTGGATTGATATGATTTTGGAATGCTGGGAAGATGGAGAAGCCAGAGGATTGTAAAGTAGCAGGGCCTAGGGGTCTAAGGACTGTTACTAAATCATTGTGTTTCTGGACCCATTGCATTGTGAGAAAAAGAAAGATTCTTGCTGTTTAAGCCACTTTCTGGCAGGTAGAGTTTGTCATGAGACTCCAACCTTCACCTCTGTCTGAAAGCCTCTTGACTCATGGCAAGGGTGTCTGTGGTATCTTTTCCAAGCACGAATCTATGTATCGAAGTGATCTCACCTTAGAATCTTGCCACATTATCCTTATAGGGTATTTCCATCTTCTTTAGTAAGCTAAATATAATGGTTCCCTTAAAAAGGTGTTTTTCTTTAATTTATGGAACTATATTTGTTATTAAAGCTTATATGAGGCAATTACCTGTTGGAACAGAAGACCACAGACTGAGGATAAACAATAGAATTTTACTGTACTCACAGTTCTGGAGGCTGGGAAGTCCAAGAACATGGTACTAGCACCTAGAGAAAGCTATTGTGCTGAATCATAATGTAAATTAATTATTTTTATTGAAGACAAATGATTAAAAAATTTAAGCCCATTGGCCTATATTTATGGCTGACCTGATAAGCAAAGATCAAAGGTCAACAACAGCTTAGTCACTTCCCTGCTAACTTTTAAGCTGAATGGTAGATTTCTAGCTTTGGAGCATTCCCCATACTCTTTTCCACAGTGGCTGCACTGGTTTGCCATTCTGTCAACAGGACTTAGGGTTCCTTTTCCCCATACTTCCCCCAGCACTTGTCTGCCAGTTGCTTTGATGACCTTACCCATTCCGACTGGGGTGAGACGAAATCTCAAGGTTGTTTCAATTTGCTGAAGATTGTGAATATTTTTGAAGTATTTTTAGCTATGTTTTTCTTCTTTTGAGAACTCTGTCCAGATCGACAGCCCCGTTTTCAGTTGGGCCATTTGTTTCTGGATTATTTGTATTGAGTTCTTCGTATATTTTGCATTTTCATTCTCTCTCAGATGTAGAGCTGACTGTAAAATCCCATGGTCCTGTAGCTCCTGCCCCACAGGACCAGTTAGGCGAGCCGGGAACTGGCCTGGAGACTTAAAATCACATGCACACACAGACAGAGACACGAGGACACAGGCCATCCCTGATACACAAATGCCAAGTTTATTGTGCTCAGGGGCAGCTTATACAGGGCTCTGGCCACGTCCCAGCTCTCGGGATCTTTCAGCTGCAGATCCATAGCCTGTCAGTCAAGGTCTCGTGCTCAGAGCAGCTGCAGCCTGCTCAGAGCAGAGAAAAACAAGTTGTTTTGCTCAGAGCAGCTGCGAGCATAGGAAAAACAAGCCACTCACAGGGAATTCAGGTTCGGGGGTCCAGAGCCCCCAATAGCTCCCAACAGCGGACAATGATCCTCTTCCACTCTGTGGGTTTCTCCTCACTCAACTCACTGCCTTCTTAGCTGTACAGAGCTTTTTTGTTTTATGAGGCCCCACCTGACAATTTTGGGCCTTAATTCCTGAGCAAATGGAGTCCTGCTCAGAGAGGCATTTCCTACACTCATGTGTTCTAGTAGTTTTAGCGTTTCTTGTTTCGCTATGAGGCCTTTGATCCACTTGTGGTTAATTTTTGTGTGTGTGTATGCAGGAAATTGACACACGTGTAGTTTTATTCTTCTGTGTGTGGACATCCAGTTTCCGTTTGTTCACTCTTGGGAATATACCCAGGAGAGGCCCTATCATACAACAAAAGTATATGCTCAACTATGTTCATAGCAGCATTGTTTGTAATAGCCAGAACCTGGAAACAACCTAGATGCCCTTCAATGGAAGAATGGATGAAGAAAGTATGGAATATATACATATTAGAGTACTACTCAGCAGTAAAAAACAAGGACTTCTGGAATTTTGCATACAAATGGATGGAAATAGAAAGCACTATCCTGAGTGAGGTAAGCCAGACCCAAAAAGAGGAACATAGGGTGTACTCACTCATATTTGGTTTCTAGCCATAAATAAAGGACATTGAGCCTATAATTCGTGATCCTAGAGAAGCTAAATAAGAAGGTGAACCCAAAGAAAAACATATAGGCATCCTCTTGAATATTAACCTTCATCAGGCGATGAAAGGAGACAGAGACAGAGACCCACATTGGAGCACCGGACTGAAATCTCAAGGTCCAAATCAAGGACAGAAGGAGAGGGAGCACGAGCAAGGAACTCAGGACCGCGAGGGGTGCACCCACACACTGAGACAATGGGGATGTTCTATTGGGAACTCACCAAGACCAGCTGGCCTGGGTCTGAAAAAGCATGGGATAAAACTGGACTTGCTGAACATAGTGGACAATGAGGACTACTGAGAACTCAAGAACAATGGCAATGGGTTTTTGATCCTACTGCACGTACTGGCTTTGTGGGAACCTAGGCAGTTTGGATGCTCACCTTACTAGACCTGGATGGAGGTGGGTGGTCCTTGGACTTCCCACAGGGCAGGGAACCCTGATTGCTCTTCAGGCTGATGAGGGAGGGGGACTTGATCGGGGGAAGGAGAGGGAAATGGGAGGCGGTGGCGGGGAGGAAAGAACCGTTTGTTGTAGCTGCTGTCTTTTCTTCAGCATGCTTTTGCTTCTTTGCCAACTATCAGGTGGCTGTTGTTATGTGTGCCCACGTTTGGGTCTGTTGTTTCATCTCATTGTTACATATAACTTTTCTTGTGCCAGTGTTATGGTTCTATTTCTCAAGCTCTATAATATATTTTGAAATATGGAATGGTAATCCATCCATTGTTCCCTTTGCTCAGGGTTACTTTGACCATCTGGGATTTTTTTTTTTATAGTTTCATCTGAACTTAGGGTTTTTTAAAAATTATTTCAGTAGGGAGTATTATGGGTATTTTAATTAGGGTTTTATTGAATCTGAAAATTGCTCCTTTTTTGATGATGGGGAAGCTCAACCAATCACATCTGGTTAGGGTGTGGCCGCCTGGAGCCCAGGTAGGAAAAGCTGGGGTAGGTAGGTGTGTGCTCTCTACATGGTGCCCTCCGGACCATTTTGAATTTCAGACCTCCCACTCTTGTAGCGTGAGTTCCCTCCCTTTTCAATTATTAAATTATATCTGTTGTTCTTGAGCTGGTCTGGTTATTTATCATACCGACCAAATACGCCAATACTTGGCGCCCACAGAAAGCTTGAGAAAGCTTGGGAAAGAATAGAGTAAAGCATGTTTTTTTGGTAGCAACAATTTCTCGGGTCTTCTCTGCTTGCTAGAGGCAAGCAAGTGCTCTTATCTAAGAGAGGCTTCCTGACTTAGCTTTAGCTGCAAACCCTTGCAGCTCTTTTAAGAGGTCCTGCCAACAAACACTTAAATAGTGTTGATAAAAAGCTGACCGCATGCTTTTCAGTTTTCAGCCATAGCAGGAAAAAAGCTGCGCCATTTTAAAATGCCGGCTTTCTGGGCTGTCCTGCCAGGGCAAACTCTGACTCTTTCAGGCAGGCAATCTAATTACGGAGCATTTGAATGTGGTCTGTGAGCAGAATGTGGCAGCTTGCTTGCTGGCAGGGACCTTGGAATGCCATTGAGTTGTGGCTACAGCCGGTATCTCCACAGTGAGGCTAGAATCACAGAAATCTAAGGAATGGGCTGGATCTATATATTCTGTCAAAGCCACGGCTTTAATCCTACCTATATTGCTTGGTAAATAAAGACTCACATGGTCACAAAAAGAGAGGTACACAGTAAAAGAAAGATTCAAAGTCAAAGAAAACCTCTAAATGGTTTACAGTGTGTTAACAATATATACAGACTAAAGTTTAAAGATCTTAAAGTAAAAAAGAGAGAGTAGTTGAGTGTGGTGGCACACACCTTTAATCCCAACATTTGGGAGGCAGAGGTAGATTGACCTCTGTGACTTCAAGGGCCAGAAGTAGATTAACCTCTGTGACTTCCAGGTGTGGTAACACACACCTTTAATCCCAATGCCTGAAAGGCAGAGACAGAAAGATCTCTGTGAGTTCAAGGCATGGTTTCACACACCTTTAATCCCAGCACTGGGGAGGCAGAGACAGGTAGATCTCTATGAGTTCAAGGGCAGCCTGCTCTACAGAGTTATTCCAGGACAAAGATATACAGAGAACTTGTCTCAAAAAATAAAAGTAAAAATAAAAGGAATAGAGGATAAAGGAAAGTCACATAAAGATGGAAAATATACAGAGAATCTTGATACTGTATGTTATTATGCTCTCTTTGAATTGTTTTAGTGCTGAGGAAGGAGCAACAACTGCTAAAAGATACTTGATTATAAATGTTGCTGAATTAATCCAAGATAGGTATTTTGAAAATAACTTGACTTCAAAATTGAAGTCAAAAGGTATGTTACTTTGGAGAAGAGATTTTGCTTTTGTTTCCACAGGAAACGAGAGGCTGTGGATTGATTCTGAGTTAAGAAAAATCAGGTTTGGCCGGGCAATGGTGGCGCACGCCTTTAGTCCCAGCACTCAGGACCAGCCTGGTCTACAAAGTGAGTTCCAGGATAGGCTCCAAAGCCACAGAGAAACCCTTTCTCAAAAAAAAAAAAAACAAAAAGAAAGAAAGAAAGAAAGAAAGATCATGTTTGTTCAAGGAAGACCACCTGAGAAATCTCTGGTCGGAACAGATGGCCCAGATGTCTGAGTTCTATATCCAGAACAGACTCAAAATGCTGCCTGAGATGATCAAGACTCACAGAATACTCCAGTCAGGACTTGATCATAATTCTAAATTTTCTTTAGGTCCTGATAAGATTATCAGTGCCCCCAACCAGCCAGAAGTAGCCTGGAATACTATGCCCACATTCCCAAAAAAATGGACTATGGGTATTTTCCTTTGTTTTTTTTTTTTTAAAAAAGAGGGGGAAGTGGTGTGGGAGAATTGTCTGTATCCTGTCAATCATGTTTTGAATAAACGCTGATTGGTCAGACAGGAAGTATAGGCTGGTCAACCAGACAGGAAGTAGAGGTGGGCGATGAGAACAGAATTCTGGGAAGGAGGAAGCCCATTCCCCCCATTCCTGCCCAGACCACTGAAGAAGCAGGATGTGAGCTTCCCACTGAGAAAGGTACCCAAGCCATGTGGCTAACATAGACTAGAATAATGTGCTATATAGGCTATAAGAGCTAATACGAAGCCTGAGCTAAGGGCCAATCAGTTTATAACCTATGTAGACCTGTGTGTGATTTTCTTTGGGACTTGCCAGCTGTGGGGTACCGGGTGGGACAGAAACCCTAACAAGCAGGCCCCTCATGTTACATTTTGAGACAAGTTCTCACCATGTTACTGTAGTTGGTTTTGAACTCACAGATATCCACCTGCCTCTGCCTCTGTTTGAGTCCTGGGATCCCAAGCATGCACCACTTGACTGAGTTCTGTATTTTTAACTGGAAATATGTTTTAGCTTTAGGTTAATTTTTAGCTGAAAGCAATTTGATGCTGTCCAAGGTACTAAATAGTATTCTAGCTATTTGAATGAGAACGGCCCCCACAGGCTCATATTTTTGAGTAGTTAGTCCCAAGTTGGTGGAGATGTGGCCTTGTTGAAAGAAGTGTGTCACAGGGGGTGGTTTTGAGGTTTCAAAAGACTTATGTACCATCCATACTACTATGTGTACTATGGTACTACGCCTGTAGTGCGGAGCCTGCACTACAGGGCCATTCTCAAGCCGGGCAAGGGCCTGGAGATTTAAACACACAAAGACATGCAGACAGAGACACAGGCCATCCTTGAAACAAGAATGCCTACTTTATTGTGTACCAGAGCTGCTTATATATGGTTCCTTAACTGATAGCCACTCCCCAGCCAAACCCACCAGAAACCACTCCCCTGCCATCAGGAACTCCTGAGGGTCTCATGCTCAGAGTAGCTGCAAACACAGGAAAACAAGTTGTTTTTCTCAGAGCAGCAGCAAGCATGACAAATTGTTTACAGGAAATTCAGGGTCTGAGTCCACAGCCCTCAACAGACTGACACCATTCCCAGTGTGCGTACCTCCTGCTTATGGGTCAGGATGTGAGCTCTCAGCTGTTGCTGCTGCCGTCATGGACCCTAACCCTCTGCAACTGGAAGCCAAACTGTAACTTTCCTTGACTATGTTTTGTTACAGCAAATAGAAAAGTAACAAAGACTAATGACATTTAATGAAATAAAAAAAACTTTAAACATTTTCTACATTTTTTCTATTTATGTTGTGTGCATGCATACCTGTGTGCACGTGTGTGTGTGTGTGTGTGTGTGTGTGTACATGCACGACAACTGATGTGTGAGTAGAGGCCAGTGAACAGTTTACAGGACTTGATTCTTTCTGTCCAACTTGTGGGTCCCTGTGGCTGAACTCAGATTGTCAGCTGTGGCAGCAAGCATCACACTCGTGAATATGGTCTAAAGCAGTTATGGAAGTTTTGCCCAGCTTGTAAGTGGGAATGCTAGGATTTACACACGAACTCTCACCAGCTGGTGGTGCTGTTTTGGAACCTTTAAGGGTGGAGTTGAGGATTATAGGCTGTCTCTGCTCAGGTCTGGGCCCTCTGCTCCCCAACACGCTTGGATGTGATAAACTGCACTGCAAACTCCGACCACCAAAGACGAAGTCCCGGCAGCATCCCCCGCCCGCATGAACTCTGTCATGTTTTCTCCACCATTTTAGCTGTCCCCTTCAAAACCATGAGCCCAAATAAATCCTTTTCCCTTAGTGCCCCTGTCAGTGTTGTCATGGCAATGAGAGAGGTAATAAACACGAGGTTCGTGGGTAAAGGGATCACACCTGTTCAAAGTGAACTAAACCGCAACCAAAGAATGTAGCATCCGTGCTACTACATGTACTAGAGTTCTACGCCTGTAGCATACTGCCTGCACTACTGGATGGTTCACGAGCTGGGCAAGGGGCTGGAGATTGAAGCGTGCAAGCATGCACACGCACACACAGGGACACGGGTCATTCTTGAAACAAGACCGCCAAGAATGCCCCCTTGAGTCAAGAATGTCAACTTTGTGTTCCAGGGCAGCTTACATAGGGTCTCCTTGACCAAGGGCCACGCCCCAACTCTCAGCTGCAAGCCCACCAGAAACCACTCCCCTGTCTCACGCTCAGAGGAGCTGGAAGCATAGGAAAACAAGTTGTTTTGCTCAGAGCAGCTGCAAGCATAGAAAAACAAGCTGTTTACAGGAAATTCAGGGTTTGGGGGTCCACAGTCCCCAACAAAAGAAGAAGCAGAAGGGATTTGAAAGCATGATATTTAGTACAATTATACAGAGAATAGCAAGGTTGAATTTAGAGGCTTAAGTGAAATCAGATTATCTACTTACAATTTCAGTAAGTTAATTATTCATTTAAAATCTAGTTAACCAGAAATAAGTCTTTTCCACACATAATACACATTAACATATTCATAATTATGTGTGTGTGTGTGTGTGTGTAAAAGCATGTGTCAGCTATTGCATGAGAAAATGTAAGGGATCCAAGGAAATCTCAGAGTCGGAGAAGAGCTGATTCAGAGATACATCTGAAGTCCAGCACATCATTTTGAGACGGTCCCTCAGAGCTGCTGTAGAGTCCATGGCAGAGCTAGTGTATGTCTGTGTCCTCTGACCAGGACATGACCATTGCCATTATGAAGCCAAGGGCTGTGGTGACCGACAGGTGACCTTGTCAATGACATAAAGTTAAACACAAATAGCCAGGTCTACAATAATGTATTTTTTTCTTAAGAGTTTCTCATGTAGTATGGGCTTTAATTCACTGTGTATAGGGAATGACCTTGAACCCTTGGTCCTCTTGCTTCCACCTCCTGAACTCTGGGACTGCAGGCACACATCGTGTTTCTAACTGATGGAGGTGTTAAGGTTCTGAATTGGAAAGGAGAGAGAGTCAGCAGATCTCCCATAAGAGTCCTGTCATCACTACCAGCCGGAATAATCTAAATTATGTAAAATGTTCAAGACTGACTGGAGGGGTCTCCTCCCAGGGCAGCTGCCATGTTCCTCACGCTCCTGTGGCCTCTTCACACTCATTATTCACCAAGCAGGGCTGGGTGGAATCTTTCTTTGATCCGTTTGCTTTCTCCCTCTTGGAAGTGAATAGGCATTTATTATGTCTCCCCAGACACAGCAACTGGAAAGTGGAAGACTAAAAGCCACACTGAGATCTTGGCGGGATAATCCTTTCATTGGAGTTCGGTTTTATGGTCACTGTCTATTGTGTGGGGAGACATAAACAAATGTCCAGTCACCCCAATAGAGCACCGGCCACAGACAGAAGAAACAACTTTGCTGGTGTCTCCAACGGTGGGTGATCCAGCGAGTCTACTGGCTTTCTTCCAGGAGTGAGTTTGTTAGAAGTTCCTTTACGATGACTCAAGGCAGCTGCAGCCCCAAAAAGCCCACACCAGCAGGATGAGGCTCATAAAGGCTGTGTCCCTGGAGCTCCCCGCACAACCTATCAGCCTTTCAACCAGCAAGGGTCTGTCTTCAGCGGTTGTACCCCTCATCTAACCTGGGGCCCGGCCTGTGAATTAACGTCTGAGCTTCCAGGTCCTGGTGAGATGTGTGGGCTCCTTTTCTCTCCTCCTGTCAGAAGGGAATGTTTCCACTCAGAGGAAATGGCTGCAGCACTGGGGGGCCTGATCCTAGAAACCAGAAGGGCAGACTGTTGGAGAGACTGTCAGTGATGTTAGCACGGAACTGAGCTCCGTCTCCTCACCCCGCGGCCATTCATAAACGGGTGGGCTTGTGAACATCCGGCCACACCAACCTCTGAGAATGCTCCTGGTGGGCTTGTGAGCATCCAGCCACACCAACCTCTGAGAATGCTCCTGGTGGGCTTGTGAGCATCCAGCCACACCAACCTCTGAGAATGCTCCTGGTAGAGTTTAGTTTCATAGTCACCAGCATGTCCCAACACCCTGTCAAGATTTCCCTCCGTTCTCCCAGGTTGGTTGTGGGCTTTGACTCTATATACTACACGAGGCCTTTTATTTGCAACTTGGAAGTCCACAGAGCTCTGGAAACCAAAGCCAGATATGTTTCAAGCAAACAATTATTAAATATGTTGTCGATTTTGGTGCCAAAATTCATGTGTGTTAATGCCTTCCCTGAACCGCTCTTGAGGCCGTTTGTCATGGTGAGACTAACCTCAGAGTAATGATCACACATGTTGCTGAAGAAACATTAGCATCTTTGGTTTTAGGGCGCTGCTCCAAACCTCCCTGGGGATGATGCATGACTAATATACACTCAGATAACACATACACTGTATTGCCTTATTGAAGTTCCCCGATTCCTGAATACTAAATTACACTTGGTCCAAGAGTTTCAGATAAGGGACTTTAGACATGAGAAAATGTGGTTTAGGTTGTGGCAAGCCTCTGGGGACACCATTGTGTTTGGGGTGATCAATTTTGAATTAAAGAGCCCATTGTTGCTCTCAATCTGAGGCTTCCAAAGGTTGCTGTACAAGAACGGTTGCGTCAAATTGGGAAGGACTAGAGTTGGAGGACGGCACTTGGGAGGATTGCAAAAGGAAGGCCTGGGAGAGCATTTACCATTCTTCTTATGGCTCACTAGCCTAATACTATGGGCATTTTAACAGTAGGGCTGGGAAATGTAGTTCTGTCTCTTGACCATAGTGAGGAATGGGGGGGGGGGGGAGGTGTTGAGCAATCAGCCGGCTGTTCCGCTAACAGTCGATCCCTTTAGTCAGCAAATACCGCTTCTGGTCTGCTTGCTGTAGAGACAGGCAGTACCTGTTCAGGACTGACACCCAGCTCAACCTTCCTAGTTTCTGCTTGCAGTGTTCTACATGTGACCCCTGTGGTGACCTGTGGCCTGGAGACAGGTGATCTGAATGCTGTCCGTCCCCACAGCCTTTGCAGCTATTTCCGTGCAGTGGAGATTCTCTTTGTCCAACCTTCTCTGGTCTGCCTGGGAGATGTTTGTCCTGAAGCACTTGCTGATGACATCAGAGTGCTTTTCCCAGGCTCCTCGACCCTGGGCTACAGAGTTGAGCTAAGTATGACATCTCATATGTAAAAACAGAGGCTTTTTAAAAATTTTTCTGTGATAATTTTCTCTTTTTCATGCTATAACCCCTTTCTCTTGCCAGGTCTTTGTTGTTTGTTTGCTTTGTTTTTGAGATAGTCCTAACTGTCCTGGAACTCACTCTGTAGGTCAGACTGGCCTCGAACTCAAGAGATCTTCCTGCCTCTGCCTCTTTAGTTAGTGCTGGGATTAGTATGCTATCACTACCCTGCATGACTAAGTTTTTTCTTAATGGTTTATTATTTTCTTCAATGATCATACTTTTGATATGTCTATTTATTTTCACTGTACACCAATTTCAGAGCCAAGTATACTTAATGTTGTTGGTTTGGTCTTTTTGTGTGTGTGTGTGGCAAGGTCTTACTTTGTAGTCCAATCTGTTTTGAGATTTAAAATCCTCCTATCTCAGCCTTCTGAGTTCTAGGGTTACAGACACACACTGTGAACCTTTATTATTTTTTTCATCTGTAAATGAGGTTCTATTTTATCTATCTATCTATCTATCTATCTATCTATCTATCTATCTATCTATCTATCTATCTTCTATTATTTATAGTATGTGTTGTATGCCTAGATGTTCATGTTTATGTGTACGTTTGCATTTGGGTGCACACATATGTGTATGAACATGTGTGTATATGTGTGTACATATGAGTTTAGAGGCAAGCTCATCAGTTTGGCTCCTGGCTGACCAGCAAGCACCAGGGTCTTCCTGTCTCTGCCTCCCCGGTTCTGGGTCTGCAGGTGAGCAGTGGCATGACCAGCTTTCTGCACGGTGCTGGTGATCTAAAGTCAAGTACTCACGCTTGTGTGGCAAACACTTTATAAACTGATTACACATGAGTATTTATTTATTTAAAAAAATCCGGGCTGGGGAGACAGCTCAGGACTTAGGAGCTCTTCTAGAGGACCCAGGTTTGATTCCTAATACCCACACGGTGCCTCACAACCACCTGTAACTGCAGTTCCAGGGGACCTCATGCTCTCCTCTAGTGTCTGTGGGCACAAGGCATGCACAGATATACATGTAGATGAATCACATAGACTCATAAACCCAAATAAATAAAATATAAACTATAAAAATTCACATATGCTGAACAAATTCTGCCATAGTGCCTTCACCTCCATTGTCTGATCCTCTCCTCTCCTGTTTGTCTCTAGACATTTTCACTTCTAATTTCTTTTTATATAAACACACAAACTCACAAAGACACACATGATTTTATTTGACTATATAAAATAAGACATCTGTGTCTTTGTTGTGAGACTGGCTTCATTTGCTTTAACGTGACTGTCTTGGTCACATCCATTTTCCTGCAAACAGCCTAGCTTCATTCTAGTTCATGGCTGAGACTGTTCGATGGTGTCCTTGGCCACATTCTATCTATTCCTCTGCTGTTGGACACCTAGGCTGTTCTACAGCTTAGCCATTGTGAGTAGTCCTAGCCCCACACTACCTGCCCATCTCAGATTGTGATGGAAGCTGATCTCTAGAACTGTGCATGAGTTACATACAGCCCCTCCTTTGCTGTCTGGATGTTTATAAAGAGTATTGTCTTCACTGGGAGCTGTACATGTTAGAATTATGAGGTGTTTTCCCTCATGTAGTGCTTTTATATCTGAATTTATTTTGATGTTTATCTTGTAATTCTTTCTTTTTGTTTGGTTGTTCTTTCTTTTATCTACTCCTATTATCTTAACCATTTTGGAATGAGTTTATTTTAAATGTGTATCTTGTACACAGCATGAAGAATCATTTTGCTTTCTGACCTAAGTTGCCCCTTTTAATTCGTGAGTGAAAAAAATAAAAAAGATGTGAGAGAAGGGGGACTATTGGAGGAGAGGAAGGGGATCAGAGGGAGGAGATGGTGGACAGGAGAGTCAAGTGGAATGATGTTGGAGGACGTTGCTTGTTTGTCCTGGCTGCCCAGAACTGAAACAATCACACAGAAACCATATTAATTAAATTACTGCTTGGTCCATTAGCTCTAACTTCTTATTGGAAGATGCTTACATATTAATTTAACACATTTCTATTCATCTGTGTATGGCCACGTGACTGTGCCTTACTGGCTAAAGTTGCGTCTGGCTCCAGCAGCACTACATGGCTCCTCCCTGACTTTGCCTCCTTTCTCCCAGCATTTTCCCCACCTAGCTCTGTTCCCCTATAGCTCTGCTATAGGTCCGAAGCAGTTCCTTTATTCACTAATGGCAATCACAGCATACATCAGAATGAATGATCAAAATATATTATGTACATGTATGGGGATGTAAGGTACATTGTCCACATGGAAAACAATGTAACTGTACATTGCTTTGCACAATTAATGCACTAAATTAAAAAACAGATGAGTGGCCCATATGATAGCTATAAAGCTGGGTATCACCCGTGACATATTATTATACTTTTAAGCATTGTTGATTTTGTATGTATACATGTGTATGTGCACTACACAGCACTCGCGTGGAGGTCAGAGGTCAGCTTCCAGGAGTTGGTTTTCTTCTTTTGTATGTGGGTTCCAGGGACTGAGCTGAGGTCATGAGGCTTGGTAGAAAGCGTTTTTAACTGCTGAGGCATCTCAATGGCTCCACACACTGTTTTAATACAAACATGAAAAAAACATGTTAAAAGCTATGTATAGGAAAAATTTGTTTATTTTATTCTCTCCCTCTGAAGCACGATTAATAAAAACTCAGAGAGAGAAATTGGGGTTCAACCTGAAGATCCACAAGCAAAGCAGTCAGCCACTGGCTTTTACCTCGACCTCAATCCGAAAATGGAGATCCTGCCTCCAGGAATCTCAGAATGAGACTGTGACTGAGAGCTGTCTCCTGTGTTTTATAATCCTCTCTCATTCTGGGATTAAAGACGTGAACCACTGGGATCAAAGGCACGCACCACCTGGTTTCTATGGCAACTAGTGTGGCTTCTGGGATTAAAGGTGTGTGTTATTCTTGCCTAGTCTGTAAACCTGGCCAGTGGGGCTGTTTTACTCTCTGATCTTCAGGGAAGCTTTATTTGTTAAAATACAAACGAAATGCTACTACATCCTCCCCCATGCCCCTGTTTCTCTCCAGGGTTTCATTCTGTAGGTCTGGCTGGCCTAGAACTTGTGCAATCCTCCCGCTTCAGTTTCCTAAATGCTGAGGTTACCCATGTGAGCCACCATGCCCAGCCGCCCTTTTTATAAATGACACCAAGATATTACTGAGGTGTTTCTATCACTTTATTCAATCTTTCTGTATGACTTCCTGTGAATTACAGTGGGTAATAAGGAATTAACTACGAACCAGAAGGTCCACTTTAGGAACAGAGTAACCTTGAAGTAATTGAACAAATTGAAGTTTCCACCCAGTCTTGGACCTTCTGGGAGGAAAAGCTAAGTTGTTCATCTTGCTCTAGGCCGATTCCTAAGGAGGAGTGGCTATCACTGGGGAGTAGCATCATAGGGAACAGCTCTGTTTTTAGAGAACTTGCCACACCCTTGGTTGACAACAGGCTTTACGGATGCCCAAGATCAGCAGATAAAGGGAAACAGATAAGGACTGGTTGTTCTCCTTCCGTCAGGAGGCACGGTGCTACTGGCCCAAGTCTCCCACAGGAGGGCGAGCTATCTGACAGCTATCTGGTGAGCTGACATTCAGCAAGCCATGGTTTTCAAAGCGGGGGGAAAATAATCTAGGAGAAGTGTGAGAACTTCCTTTCCTTCCAACAGGTCTGAAGTTCTGGAAAACTGTGTTGGCTCCAGAGACCTCAGTGTTCCCTGGGGAGCTGTGCCAAGCTGGAATTGTATCAGCAAGCTTGTCCCACGAAATAAAACTACATCCTCTGACTTTGGTTTAACAACAATAAACTGAAATTTGAACTTGACCTCATTTCTTTTGTGCTTTCTTTCTCTGCACTCAGAACATAATTATCATTGCTCAAAACCCAACAGTAATAAAGTCATTCTTGTATTACTATTCTGCAAATATTTACTGACTATATTATCCGTGTGTGTGTGTGTGTGTGTGTGTGTGTGTGTGAGAGAGAGAGAGAGAGAGAGAGAGAGAGAGTCTTCCCACAGCTCTGACTTTTTTTTTTTTGTGTGTGTGTGTGAGAAACAGTTTCTCTATAGTTTTGGAGCCTATCCTGGAACTAGCTCTTGTAGACCAGGCTGGCCTTGAACTCACAGAGATCCGCCTGCCTCTGCCTCTCGAGTGCTGGGATTAAAGGCGTGCGCCACCGCCGCCTGGTTAGCTCTGACTTTTATAGTTAGGCATGGTGACCCTGTGGTTTGGATCCTGGACAGGCTATTTAGGTATTGATAGTTAGAGCAATATGTAGGGGAAAAAAAAGAAGCACCTCGAGAATCTGGGGGATATTTTGAGATCAGGCATAACTTTCTTCACTTGAGGAAAAGGTGAAAACTAATTTGTTGCTTTGGGATGCTGGAGTGGCCTGTCCCACTGGGAGAAGGTGTGTTTGGGGTCCTTATCCTGCCCTTCAAGATAGCTTGTTGTCCGCCAACACGGAAAGAGTCCCAGAGTCCCACGCTACTCCCCAGAAACCCTCCTTGTTTGCACACATACTGAACCCTATTAAGATTAGTTGAAGGCTGGCGGTGCTGGTGCCGCCTTTAATCCCAGCTCTTGGGAGGCAGAGGCTCCACTCCTGTGCTGTAGATGAGAAAACACGATGAAAGCCAGAGCAGTTACTGCAGCTAATGCAACTGTAACTGGAGGGCAGTGAATCAAATTCTCCCCTAGAGCTCAGACCCAGGAAAACAGTGCTATGGTGTGCGGTACTGGATATGCCCTGGACTTTGTTCTTACTGCCACTTTGAGCAACTAAAGCAGACTGCGGTTCCCAGAGTGTGTTCAGGGGGCCCTGGCTTTGGGAACGGCTGCATCTTACCACACACACAGCTTTCTTCTGTTGCCTCATCGCCTCTGTCAGGGATGAGTAAGGCTGAAAGGAATGATTGGCAGTTGTAACCGACAGATCCTTCCAAACGTGCCTGTGTGAAGACCGGACCTTGGTTTTCCTGTGAGAATGATCATAATGCCCCTCCCCACCAGAACTAGACATAGCAGCTCATGCCCCGTGATCCTAGCACACAGGGTGCTGAGGCAGGAGGACTGCAGTAAGTGTGAGGCTGGCCTGGGCTACACAGTGTGACCCCGCCACAAAAATGAAAACAAGCCAAACACAAAGCAAGTGTATAGCCTAGTCTGTAAGAATATGGATGCAGGTTGTGGTGGTACATGCCAGCAGGATTTAATAAAGGAGGCAGAGGCAGGAGGATCATGAGTTTGAGGCCAGCCTGGGATCACATTTAAAAGGGGCTGGAGAAATGGCTCGGTGGTTAAGATTACTGATTGCTCTTCCAGAGGATCCGGGTTCTATTCCCAGTACCCTTATGGCAGCTCACAACTGTCTGTAACTCTAGGATTGAACACCCTCACACAGACATACAAACAGGCAAAACACTAATTTAAAAAAAAGAAAAAGAAAAAAGAATATGAACTCTGGAACTGAAATTTCTAGGTCAGAGGTCAGCAAAGCAGGGCCTGGCCTGCTCCTTGTTTTTGCAGAGTCTAAAAGCTAAGATTTTTTTTTTTGACATTTTAAAACACTTTTACTTCAAAGTCAAAAGAATTGTATGCCACGAAAATGATACAAAACTGTGGCTTCAGAGCTCATAAGAACTTTGAATGGACTCGGCCATGCTGGTCCCACGGCTCTATTGTGAAACAACAGCACAGCAGAGGAGCTGGGACAGACGAGGTGGATCCAGATGTGCTCATTGTTTGGCTCTTTATAAACTTTGATGGCACTGGCTTAGGTTCAAACCCCAGCTCTTAAAACTCATATCACAACCCTGGGCAAGTCTCAAGGTTTCTGAGTCTCAGTTTCCTTACCTGTTAAATGGGGACCGCTTAATATTAATGGTTATTAAGTGGATTACATAAGTTGTTGGACTCTGGCGTCCAAACACCGAGAAGGAGTCGCCCCCAGAGACCATCTCATACACCACAACCAATGCAAAAGCATGAGGATTTTATTAATTCTGTCATGACAGGGTCCTCCAGCATTCGGGAAGCCGAGGGACCTCGAATAGTGGGCACAGGCTACTTTTAAAGGGGCCACAGAAGCAAGGGGGATTGTTCTTTGACTATTCTGATTGGCTTATTTGAAAGGGCTATTACCAATAATTGACTGGAGAGCTGTTGCCAGATCAGATGAGGTAAAAGGTCATTTTGACCCCGTTTCCCAGGGGACCGAACCAAAACATACGTATATGGGTTCAGGAACTGAGTACATGCGAGTGTAGCTGTTAGGTCCTTGGTTCCCAGAGGAGGAGGGGAAGCACTATGGCACAGAGGCTGAGAGGATTCAGAATTGTCAAAAATGGCTTCAGGATTGTCTTAAAGTCTTACAAAGTCAATACTTGAAAAGTGTTTAAAAGCACAGCTGGCATGTGACCAATGTGTCTGAAAATTAGAGGACTTCAGCCTGTTGAACTTGCTAAATATTAAGGAATATTTACCTTTATTTTATAAAAGTTCTTTCTTTTATGGATACAAGTATGATTTTAAGGTTGAACTTAGAGAAGATTTGATTTAGAACCTCGATAAGCTAAATGTCAAAAGATTAGCACCCACATAACTTATCTTGTCTTCTCCCAGCACCTCTGGGGTTGTGGGCCAGACTCTGTGAGAAGTCTTTGGCTTATATCAATGCTTTAGGGTCTACAAGAAAGATCTCTCTCCGAGTCTGGGTGGCAGAATTGTATACGGGTCAGTGTCTGGAGTTATGCGCTCGTATTGATCAAAATGTGGTGTGTGTGTGTGTGTGTGTGTGTGTGTGTGTGTGTAGAGGTCAGAGGACAACTCTCAGAGGTAATCAGTTCTCTCTGCCACTTTATGGGATCAGGGGATTAAACTTAGGCCATCAGGCTTGTGTGCAAATGCCTCTACCCGCTGAGCCATCTTGCCAGCTCTGCTTGAATGGATTCTGACTTCCTAGATGCTCTCTTTCGGGCGAGTCTTATTTGTAAAACACGGCTAGTGATATCTTTTTCATCGGAGTATTATGAAGATTATGATGATTAAAAGTGTTAATGTTCACCAAGTGTTTAGTGTAACACTTGGGGTTTAACAGGCATTTCATAAAGCTTCAGTTATTACAACCATTCTCCCAGAGGCTTGGCATAGTGAATTACTGCTAATCAGTTACTAAACGTCCTAGCAGAGCAGAAGGTTATATGTGTTGTGTGCTCTGAGTGCTATTGGGAGATGCTTTCTTGTTTCCCTGATGTTCTGAAATTCAAACATCACATACTTTCCTTAAACACTGCTTTCTCCAGAAAGCCTCCGGTTTAAAGTGCTCATCTTCCAAGAGGGTGTCCTTTTCTTGTTGGTGTGGTCAGTTTATTAAATGCTAGGTTTATTTATTTATTTTTCTAGTTACAATGGTAGCTTGGTAACAGTGGGGACAGCCAAGGGCTGGGATTTGTCGTCAATAGGAGAATGGGGTTAGGGCCTCTGAAAGATACCGACAATGTCCTAAAGACAGAAACATTGCACAATATTCTGCCTTGTTCAACACTTTATAAGGGCAATTTCTAGCTTCCTAGGGATGAATTTATACAGCCGTATTCCCCAAGAAGGCTACCTTTGCCGCAAAGATCAAGCCTGCCCCAGGGCGCCACCTGCTGACTATCTCGGCTCCCGCATTCCGGACTGGGACAGGCTGGCCTTTCTAGCCCTAATCTTAACCTAGCCCACCTAAAGGCACTCTGAATCTCCCCTACCCTAAAACGTCAGGGAGTCCCTTGGTCTGGGACCTAGGTGAGGTCGCAAGGTTTGTTTCCCAGTGACCTTGAGGTTTGGCACCCAAGCCAGGTTTTCTGGCAGATGGTGGAGCCTGAGGCTTAGAGGTTCATATTCCCTCCTCAAAGGTATTTTTTGCCACGTTCTCCCAGCTTGGAGGAATCAGGCCATCATGACCTTGACCAGTAGAGACGCTGGAAGGAGAGGAGTGACTCACTGCACCGTCCCCAGCCATAACCGGTTTGAGGTCTTAGAATGCGTAGGACCCTATTTTAGTCACCAGAATTTGTCATCATCCGGCGCTATTTTCCTCATTACACAGGCATGGGAGAGAAACTGGGGGCAAGTCTCTCTCTCCAAGGAGGTTGTGACGCTGTCCAGGAGCACAGCGGTAGGCGGTCAGATCTACAAGGCCGACGCAGGTCACAGGTTCTGTTTGGGCGATTTAGAGAAAGAGAAGACCCAGGAAAGAGAGCTGAGCCTTGGACTCTGCAACCTTGGTTTTCCGCTAAAGCCCTAGAAGCCTCTCCTGGCTCCATTCCTCCGCATTTTCCACAAAATAAATCCTGGCGTTCTAGGGACTGCTCGAGCCCTACCCGTGCCAACTGCCCAGGACTTCCCCTTTAAGGCCCTTGGCTCCGCCTCTCACGCCGCGCCGCTGAAGGCCCCGCCCCCTCACCCGCTTCCGTTGAGCAGGGCCGCAGCGCGCCGGTCCAGGTCCCTTTAAGGCCGAGCCCCGCCCCCTGGCTCCCGCCCCCTCCCCTCCCCCAGCCCACCCCGGGTGGCCCGGTGGGTCCTACGGTGCGGCCCGTGGCGGTGAGCATCGGAGCCTAGGGGGCGCGGGGTCGGGGCCCGCGAGTCTCCGCTGCTGCGGTGGCCTTGCGGGGCGGGGGCGGGGCCAGCGGGACAGGGGGGCGCGGGGCGCTGGGCCCGGACGGGCACGGCGGGGGAGGGGCTCAGGTGACGCTGACCGGGATCGGGTCCCGCCGCGCACCCCAGACTTGGTCCAGGTGTCCGGTCGGCGGCGTTCCCGCTCTCCCTTGTCCGGTCAGAGTCCCCGTCTAGCCGGGTTGGTGACGCCTTTACCCGTGCTCCCCAGGGGTCCGGGCCCATTTGTCGGGCTGCAGTGGGCGGGTGGTGTCTGAGATGCAGTCGTGACAGCTGCGGGAGGACCCCAAGCCGCAAGCCGTGGCTTGGAGTGGGGAGGCGGGAGGAATCAGACTCCCCTTGGGCTCCGGACATAGCTAGGGGGTGGCCAGCCGCAGGTCGCCTGGCCCCGGAGGCCTGGCCCCTCGTGGGACCGTCGTGGGCCCCCTTGCTTTAGATAGGTGCTGGGGCGTGCGTTGGTAAAGTCTGGCCTTGGGACCATAGTTCTAATCTTCTGTCCATCAGGGAGCTGGTGGTCACCATGGCAATGCGGGAGCTGGTGGAGGGCGAATGTGGGGGTGCCAACCCGCTCATGAAGCTGGCCACCCACTTCACCCAGGACAAGGCCCTTCGGCAGGAGGGACTGAGGCCTGGCCCCTGGCCCCCAGGAGCCTCTGCAGCGGAGACGGTGAGTGTTCTAGAGCAGGGGAGCCCATTTGTCAGCCCAATAGCTGCTTCCTCTGTTGTCACAGACACTGGAGTGAGCAGTGTGTATCTTTACACAGATGAGGACAACTATTTGTGTGTGTGTGTGTGTGTGTGTATGTATGTGTGTTTTGTTTTTTGAGACAGGGTTTCTCTGTGTTGCTTTGGAGCCTGTCCTGGAACTAGCTTTTTCTTTTCTTTTTTTCTTTCTTTCTTTCCTTTATTTCTTTTCTTTTTTTGAGAAGTAGCTTTGTAGCTTTGAAGCCAATCCTGGAACTCACTCTGTAGACCAGGCTAGCCTGACTCCCGAGTGCTGGGATTAAAGGCGTGCACTACCACCGTCTGTCTTGGACCTAGCTCCTCTAGACCAGGTGGCCTCGAACTCACAGAGGCCCGCCTGCCTCTGCCTCCTGAGTGCTGGGATTAAAGGTGTGCTCCACGGCCCGAGGACAAGTATTTTCTAGACCGAGAAGCCGAGGCTCTGTGAAGGCTCTTGGCTAGCCTCAGGTCACCTAAGCAGTAAGTCTGTGGCCTCCATCAGTGTGTATATTGCCTCTTTTCTTCCTTTCGTAGGTTTCCAAGCCTTTGGGAGTAGGTTCTGAAGATGAGGTAAATAAAACAAGTTTCTTTTCTGCCTCTCTCCATTTTTTCTTGTTGGTCGATGGTTATTTTTTCTTTTAAACCTTTAACAGTCCACTCGTACTTCACTTTGAACTCTCTTCACCAAATGAGATTTGTGTGCCAATGTTTTTTTCTACTCTTTTTGGTTTCCAAATTTACATATAGATTTTTTTCTTTATTGTTTCCAGTTTCTGTTTTTCTTTCTATCTGATATCAGTAGCTCCATCCAGTTGGCCCTACCCCTTTGCTGAGGCCCCCCAATCCTAACGGCTCATCTCACCATCTCTTTACAATAGTTGGTGGCAGAATTCCTGCAGGACCAGAATGCACCCCTTGTATCCCGTGCCCCTCAGACGTTCAAGATGGATGACCTCCTGGCAGAGATGCAGGAGATTGAACAGTCAAGCTTTCGCCAGGCTCCTCAGAGAGGTGGGGTGAGGGCTTGGTGCGAAGGCCAGTGTTTTCTGTGCATGGAGGCCAGAACGCTCCATCCTTTGATTTTGCTGGTATCAGCAGACTAAGGAGACAAAGGAGGTGGCATCCAGGAGTGACAGGTACTTGTTTCCGTTTTTCTTAGTCGTCTCTTGTCTCTCTGCAGCCCCTGGTGTAGCAGACTTGGCCTTGTCTGAGAACTGGGCCCAGGAGTTTCTTGCCGCTGGAGATGCTGTGGATGTAGCTCAGGACTATAATGAGACTGACTGGTCTCAAGAGTTCATTGCCGAAGTTACAGGTGAGGCTTGAGGGGAATCGGTACTAGTGACAGAGCGTTGGAAGGTTCTGATCTGAAGTCCTGACTCCTCTTAGGGTCTGAGTTGATTTGGGCTGTAATGACTTTTCTAACTTGATTCGTTTCTGTGGGGTGTTAGATGTGACTTCTTGTAGTGGTTGTAGGGAATGAAAAAATTAATGAGAAAACCACGTTTGAATGAAGAAAAAAGGAGGGGGAGGAGAGAGAGCGTGAGAGAGAGGAGAATGAGAATATGAAGGAGCGCTTAAGTCTGCCTCTTCCTCAGACACTTGTCGGCTTTATTCTAGTGGAGAGGAGCTGGAGATCGGATGAATGGTCCTGGAAGAGAGAAATTGTTACCGTAGCATTTGGGAGTCTGGCATCCAGCCATCTTGAGTAGAATTGGGGTCTGGGAAAGTAGGATTGTGGGGTTCAGAAACTTAGCTGTAGGTTTCTCATCTGTAGATTGAACAAATTGTGGATGGAAAATGTTTGGAAGAGTATACATACCTCTTGAGTCTTTAGACTGGGCTGTTGTAGACCAGGCTGTCCTCCAAATCCCTACATAATAACTGAGATCTTCCTAGGATGGCCTCTTAGCACAGGTATGAACCACTGTGCCTGGCTATTAGTGTGTATGCGTGTGTGTTTATTTCCTAATCCACGTAATTACTGTATACATAGCATTTCTATTACATTGGGTATTATAAGTCATCTAGAGATGTTACGGTAGTGGAAGGTTGTGTGTGGGTTCTATGCGAATAGATCATTTCCTAAGAGACCTGAATCTTCAGCATTTTGTGTCTGTGTGAGTTCCAGGAATCATTCTTTCATGGATATTGAAGAATGACTAGGCTTTGAGGGAAAGACCATCTCTGATGATAAGGACAGTATTAACTTCTGTGTACTTACTGGGTTCTGCGCTCTGTGTTAAGTGCAACGAATATGTTGCTTATTTAAGCTCCATGAGAACCTAAGTTCTAACTATTTTTAGAACCACTTTACAGATAAGAATATTGAGTTTTTGAGGTAAAGTAACTTGCTTACAATAGCACTGTATTGTAAGTGATTTAGTTTTTTGTTTTTAATAGAATAGCCTTTATTTATTCTTAGGCATTTTCATACATGTAAACAGTTTATTTTGGTTGTATGTAGCCTCAACTCTCTGGAAGAACTCCTGACTCCTCCCTCTACTCCGTCTAGATAACCTCAACATGCCCTGCTTCCCTTTCGTGTCCTTTCCTCTCTTTTCCTTTCCTTTCTCTCTCTCTTTTCTTTGTTTCTCCTTTTTTGTTGATAACCCACTGAGTCTGTTAATGCTGCCTGTCAAAGGTCACCTGATCTCGTTGACTTGCTCTCGCGCAGGTGAGTACAGCTGAAATGAGTCCGTGGGTGCAGTGGGCATATTATGTCCTGAAGACAGTATGTCACAGCACCCCAATCCATCCTCTGGTTTCTACATTCTCGCCACCCCCTCTTCTGAGATTTCCCGTGGGCAGGGGATTAGGATAGATGTCCCATTGAGGGCTGAGTGATTGATACTTTTTCTCAGCACTTTGACCAGTTCCAAGTCTCCGTCTTCCCTGCTGACCACTGCAGAGATTCACTTCCCTGGCCAAGGTTGAGGGCAGCCCTGACCATGGCCTGAGCATAGGTATTCAGGAGGTATCTGACAGCACATTGTTTAGCTTTCTCCCTGGGGTGTAGTGGGGGTTTGACTGTGACCAAGCTGTCAGTGTGTCTTGCCAGGCCTGTACTTTATGTTCTTTCTCTCTTGGCTACACACTTAGTCTTAGCCATGTATGGTCTTTGGGGCATCTTCCGCTCACTGCCTCCCTGCGAATTGACTTTTCTCTCCCATACCTATCAGATTAGGGCAAAGGGGAAGGGCAGTCTTCAGCCTTCCTCCTCCTGAGAGAAGCACTGTTTGTTTCTTTTGCTTTGAGAAATCCAAGGATGAGAAGAGATACCAATGGAGAAAGTTACAAAGATTCTAGCCTTTCAGGCAGTCATGGGGTCCTGAATAGTTGAAGGCTTTTGAGCTAATGGGACTTGGTTGGCTTCTCCTCTGACCATTTCTTGTCTCCTGAAGGCAGGACTTCTCTGCGCACAGGAGAAATGCTCAACCACTAGTGTAAGCCGCTCCAGACACCCTTTCCTCAAGTAAGGTGCAGACAGTGCTCTAGGGAGAGCTTTAGTTTTAAGCACTCTCTGCTAGGTGGAGGTTTGGAACCCTCTTACAAAGTGTCAGTAGGAGATGTGATACCCAGGTGCCATACTTTTTGAACTGTTATTCCAAAATCTCAATTTTAGATTACTCTCAAGTCTTCCGTGTGGAATTGCCTCAAGTCAAGATTTGAGCTATACAAAGACCCTCTGCTGGACAGGGCCTTTCAGGTGTCCACACAAACTTTAACCTTAAGTGATACATCTTAGTACAGACTTCTGTTGGAATGGGTGGGCATCAGTCATTTCCATAATTTAAAGCTAGCAGACAATAATACCAAAACAAAAACCAAACCGTTTGTGCAGCTGAGTTTATTGTAAGTAATTGCTTCCTGCCTGTGGAATCCTCCCTAGCTCACAGCTGAGAGCAGCCTTAGGAAAACATGTCGGACCTGCCTCACCTGTTTGTTGTCTTTGGAGAGCCCGTCTGTTTTGCACATTCATTGGCAACTGTGCCCACTTCCCAGAGGTTCGGATGTGGGCACCTGAGATTGCTGTGTGAAATTGGGTTCTATAAAATTATCCTATTGTAGTATGCCTCAGATAGTGAATGTATGGATGGATGGAGATTTAGGAGCAAAAGCTAAAAGAAATTGATTTTCTAGGAACTTATATTTTATTTATTTAAAAGATTTATTGTTATTTTATGTGTATGGGTCTTCTGCCTGCATGGTTGTCTGTGCGCCACATATATGCATTACCTGCAGAAGTCAGAAAAGGGTGTCAAATCCCCTAGCATTGGAGTTGGAGACTGTTGTTAGCTGCCAAATGGGGCCTGGAAATTGAACCAGGTCACCTGGAAGAACCCTTTAATAAGCCAGTGCACTAACCACGGAGCCATCTCTGCAGCCCCAGGATTCCTGCTTTAAAATGGCTTTCCCGTGTTTGTAGCTGATATGTCAGTGATATAAGTTAACTGTTGTTTTATGGATAAATATATTTGAGACAAATTATTTTATACTGTTTAAGGTCTTATTAATTAGTTACTTTTTTGGTATTTGTGAGACAGTAATCTCACTTGGATGCAGACTGGCTTGAGTTTGCGGCTGTCTCTGCTGACTATTAGGATTACTGGCATGTATCCTTATACCTGGCTTATTTTGTTTTGTTTTGTTTGTTTTTGTTTTTGAGAAAAGGTATTACTCTGTGGTTTGAGCTGGCTTTGAATTCACATCTGCCTCTGTGTCCCAAGTGCTGGGATTATAGGCACGTTTTTTAGGTTCTTATCTTTTAAATTCCCATGTTTAATATTCTAGAATTATTCAAAAAGGAACATTGAAGTTCATCTTGTTATTTTAGTTGTTTTTATATGGAAAATTTTATAGTCTTGCTGGTAATGGTGAAAAAATAAATAAGTAAAAAGAAAGCATAGAGGAAAGTTTTGTGTTTCTACCTCAGAGTCTCCCAGTGGTGGTCAGGAGATCTGCTTTGGTACAGTCCCCAGAGCTCATTGGTTTTCTTCAGTTTTACGTGCCATTATCTGTGCGTGAACAGTATTATGCAACTTCATCAGATGTGTAGATTTGCATAAGTACCATCCTAGTCAAGAGGTAGACCATCACCACACAAGACTCCCCTTCCCCCCTCCGCTTTCGGTCTGTCACACAGATGGAAGCATCTGTCGTGTTTTCTGGCCAGTCTGCATCTTGTGCTGACTCAGATCTGGAGATGAATACAGCCCATAGGTATTCTGAATTTAGACAGACTCACTTTTCATACTGTGTGTATTAATCAGGGTTCTCTAGAGGAACAGAAACTTATAGAATATGCATGCGCGCAAACACAGAGACGCACAGACACACTCATAGCTGGGCGGCCGGGACGAACAAGCGGGCCCCTCCCTCTACAATAGGGGTTTATTAGAGTGGCTTACAAGCTGCGGCCCATCTAGTCCAACAATATCTACCAGGAGGCCTAAGAATCCAGTAGTTGTTTAGTTCATGAAGCTAGATGTCTCATCTGGTCTTCAGTGTATGCCACGATCCCAATGACTAGGTTTTAATGCCAGAAAAGGAATGGGCTTGCCAGTGATGAGAGCAGAGAGCAAGCTTCCTTCTTCCGTGTCCTTTATATAGGCTGCCAGCAGAAGGTGTGGCCCAGATTAAAGGTGGATTGTCTCATCTCAAAAGATCCAGATTAAAAGTAGGTCTTCCCACTTCAAATGATTTAATTAAGAAAAACTCCCTCACAGGTGTCCCCAGCTTATTGGGTTTTTGTTAATTCCAGATGTAGTCAAGTGGACAACCAAGAGCAGCTATTACAGTGTGTGAGGTTCATAGGGCAGCTATGAAATACCATCTTGTATTGTATAGTCCAGGCGCTTTAGATTTTTCTTTGTGTCAGGTTGTTGTTGTTATTACTGTTATGTGTGGTCCTGAGACAAGCTGTGTCAGGTTGTTGTCGCTATTACTATTACATATGCCTCAGAGGCAAACTGTGTTAGGTGGTTGTTACTACTGTTTTGAGCTGTTGGGGATTGAACTCACCCCCTTTCGAATGCTAGGCAGGAATTTAACACTGATGTGCACGCCTAGCCCTGAATTATCGCAGTTTAAGGTGAGGCTTCTCACCTGTGTTTCTTTCCCCCTGAAGTGTGGTGTGCATGTGATAAGTCCAGGCACTTTAGGTTTTTCTTTGTTTTGTTTTTGGCAAGAACATTCTACAGAAATGGCTTGTGGCTTTGTGGTCCTGACCACTCACAGCCCGAGTGAGAGTAGGAGGGAATGAGAGTAGCAGTAGAGTTCTTTTCAACAGACCAGGACTGAAGAGCCGGGAGGTGTTACTGAAATCCGTCTCCATATTAAACTTCTGATTTTCAGTCTTCACACGTGAGCCACAGTCTAGTTACAGTAAGGGAAGAAGAAAAATGTTACCTACAGGATCCGAGGACGGACCTGCAGTTGTTGAGGGTTCTTGAAATAAAACACAGGATCTGTAAACCTAAACAGTTGTCAACCATACAGTTTTTGTTTCTTGAGACAGGATTTCTCTGTGTAGCCCTGGCTGGCCTGTAACCAGCTCTTGTAGACCAGGCTGGCCTCAAACTCACAGAGATCTGCCTGTCTCTGCCTCCCGAATGCTGGGATTGAAGGTGTGCGCCACCACTGCCCAGCTCAACCATGCTTTTTTATTACATCAATTATGCATGGCTTCCTCCCATTAGGTGTGTGATCTGAGAGCCTTGATTCTTTTTTATTCTTTAAGATTTTGACATTATTTTCTCAGATTTTGAGATTTCTTTGTTGAAATTATTCAGACTGAGTCTTAGGTAAAGTGGGATGCAGTCAATACTAAGGGTATAAGGCGCCTTCTCAGTGTTAAAGCCGACAGTCAGATCTTCGGGGACGGAAAGATGGGGACACAGTAGGAGGCCCAACTGGGCTTGTGCCTTCTCTGCTACCTTGGCAACACAGTGAACAATCTGTTCACTGCTTGGTAGGACAAAGTTCAAGGAGTTGAGAAACAGTTCAGTGCCCTTATTCAGTGTTTGTTCCCATGCTCACAGTGCCCTTTGTCACTAGAGTTTCTAAGATAACTTTAGAATTTGACTGAAAATCATGGCCTCTTGAAATGAATCAAATGGCTCATGCCTATAAACCCCAGCTGTGACGGAAGATCTTGAGTTCAAGACCATCTTGGGTTACACAGTGAATCACTATCTTAAAAAACACCAAGCAAAGTTGGGTGATGGTGGCGTGCGCCTTTAATTCCATTACTCGGGAGGCAGAGGCAGGTGGATCTCTGTGAGTTCGAGGCCAGAAGGGTCTATATGAGCTAGTTCCTGGACAGACTCCAAAGAGAAACCTTGTCTCAAACAAACAAACAAACAAACAAACAAACAATCAAAAAACAAAAACAGCGACGCCACAGTGATGAGAGCCAGAACAGTGTTAATCTGTGGGTGTAGGGCCTGCGGCCCATGAGGATACGCACCCCTGACATTCCCGGGTGGGGTTGTGAGTGCTGTAGTGTGTCCAGCTTTGGCACATACTTCGTGTATAGTTCCTGTAAGGAAGTCCTGATGCTCCCTGCTTCCTACTGAGGACTGTAGACTTCAAGGAAAAGGATTTGGAAGGATGGGGAAGGGGAAGAAAGAAAAAAGAGGGAAGTTTGGTAGTAAAGGGTGTGTGTATGTCTGTATGGCTGGGCATGGTGGCTCCTGTCTTTTACCCCAGCCATAGGCAGGTAGATCTCTGAATTTGAGGCCAGCTTGGTCTATGTAGTGAGCTCCAGGACAACGAGAACTTCATAGAGAGGAATCCCAACACCTTCATTCCCCAAAAGAAAGGGAGTAAATGTGATCAAAACTCTTTGGATATGTGGGAATGGTATATGGAGGCCCTAACTTTGTGTAGCTGATATATACACTAATAAAGGCTTTAAAAGTTTTATTTTATGTGTATTTTTTTCCTACATGTGTCTGTGCCCTACTTGTGTGCTTGGTTTCTTTAAGGTCAGAAGAGGACATTGGATCTCCTGGAACTAAAATTACTGTCTGTAAACTACCATATGGGTTCTGGGAATTGAACCCAGGTCCTCTGGAAGAGCAGCCAGTGCTCTTACCGACTCTAAGCCCTCTCAACCGTACCCTCCTTTACAGATAGGCTCTTTCTATAGCCTGCAGCTTTTGAGCCTCTGGTTTAGCCTTGGGATTGCTCTGTTCTTTCTTGATCGCCCTTAGTAGGTCTCCTGTTCCCAACTCTCCATAAACTTCCATTCAGCCCCCTTGGGAATGGCTCAGCCACCCAAGAGGCTGTTAGGGTTTATTAGACTTCTCGTTCTCAGGAACTCTACAGGGTTCTGTTTGCGTTGGTTTGGTTAAGAGGGTCAGTGAGTCTGTATTACTTCCTCTTTCTCTGTCGTTACCCTGGAGCCTTGATGGGTCCCACAACTGCTCTTGCAGATCCCTTGTCTGTGTCCCCTGCTCGATGGGCTGAGGAGTATCTGGAGCAGTCTGAGGAGAAGCTGTGGTTGGGAGAGCCGGAAGGAACATCCACCACTGATCGATGGTGAGTCCAGTGTCTTCCTGGATGCTGTGAGAAGAGAATAGTTTTGGGCAGTTTTCCCAGCCTCGTCCCTCCACATTCTCCACCCACATCCAGCTTGCAGTTTTTTCTTTTCTACTTCATTTATTAACATCGCCGCTAGAGTTCTTGGTATTTTACCTATTGGTAGTGATCCTAACTGTTCCATAGGGATTTGTCAGTGGCTCTATGCACCGTGTTGCCCTGAGCGTCTGCTCTCTTCTCCCTCTCTGCAGAGCTGTGTTCTGCAAAAGAGAGGGTAAAAAGACTTCTCAGCTTCCACTGAGATATCTCTTTATAAGGAGCTTGTAGCTCCTTATGGTAGTAGTATAGCATTATTGTTCTCCCCCCAAGAGTTCTGTTTGCCGTGAGCTGGGATTGGGGAAGAGCATGGGCAGTGGGGTGGGTGACTTGGTCTTTCTTCCTCACCCAGGTACGATGAATACCATCCCGAGGAGGATCTGCAGCACACAGCCAGTGACTTTGTGTCCAAGGTGGATGACCCCAAATTGGCTAACTCTGAGGTGAGTCGTCTCCTGCTCTGCTCCGTGGAGCTGGGACTGAAGGCAGAAGCCTTCTTCCCCCACCGTACTGTGCTGTAAGGGGGATGAGATTCTAGAACTATCCCCCCTCCGGAGAATGGAGACTTGGGATCTGGCTGCATCACCCACTTCTCCCTCATGCCCTTATCTCTAACCTTTGTCTTTTCTGTGCCTTCTCAACTCTAGAGGCAGAAATCCCATCTTTGATCTCTGCTTCCCCCTCCACCCCCAGGGCCTTTAGCATTATCTTGATGCAGCTAGAGATGGTCATAGGGAGGGTCAAGTGCAGGGTCTCCTTGGGCATAGTTGAGAGTGTGCACCCAGAAGTCCTGTCCCAAGGTGCCTATGTGTGTCTCTGTGCCCCAGTTCCTGAAATTCGTGCGGCAGATTGGCGAGGGGCAGGTGTCCCTGGAGTCCGCTGCAGGGTCGGGCCGAGCTCAGGCAGAGCAGTGGGCAGCAGAGTTTATGCAGCAGCAGGTAGGACACTGTCACTCCCCAGCCCGCCTCAGGCTGCTGCCCAGGGCAGGGTCAGTGCTCAGTGGGAAGGGATCTAGAGTGTGAGCGGGTGGGGAAGAGTCTGAGAGCATCCAGGCTGGTGGTGTTCAGTGGTTTTCAGCCACTCTGTGTTACTGCAAAGCTGGTGGAGGTGGTACTGATCAGCCTTTGTCACAGGGCACCTCAGAGGCCTGGGTTGATCAGTTCACAAGATCAGGAAACAACACGTCTGCCCTTGATGTGGAATTTGAACGAGCCAAGTCAGCTATAGAGGTGAGAACAGCTGGTGTGGATACAAGTGCCCCAGGGCCGTGCCTTCCCATGAAGAGTATGTATGGCCTTGTTAGTGTCTGAGGCGATAGACTTTGGTTCATAGTATGCTGGATCATTGGGGTCAGAATTGCATAGGTGTGGGCCAAGTGCTTTTTACAACATGCAAATTCTTGGACATCATTTCAGATTTCTGCATCAGAATCTGGGGGTAGGATTGGAGAATTTGCATTTTACAAAAGCTTTGCTGATGATTGCTGAATACATTGAAGTTTAAGACCTGTTGCCCTAGGGACATATCCCAGTAGAGTGGAGGAGGGAGGGTTGGGTGGTCATGAAGCCTCTCCTTTCTCTACCTGCCTTCCCTTCCTTACAGTCTGATGTCGATTTCTGGGACAAGTTGCAGGCAGAATTGGAGGAAATGGCAAAACGGGATGCTGAGGCGCACCCCTGGCTTTCTGACTATGATGACCTCACGTCCACTTCCTATGACAAGGTAGGAGCCCCTGGCTTTCCGGGTGCTAGAATTTGAAGCCTTTCCACGCTGTTACTGTTTTTGAGCCTACATCTATGAAAAGAAGTTTGGCTCCTGCTGTCCAGTGACTGAATGTACTATGTTCTCTAGAGTAAGGGTTCGCAAGAACACCTTTGCAAATCCTACAGTGACGTAATGCCCGTGAGGGAGGCGCACACTGGATGTGCTAACAACAGATGAGTAGGCCTCTTAGAGAGCTGCACTGGGACAATTTATCTGTTGCTGACCTCTCTGCTGGACAGTGGTAGTTGATGGATCATTCCTGTCTGTCCACGCTGTGACACATACTTTTTTTTTTTTTTTTTAGCTCATGGGTTCAAGCCACCTGGGGATCAACCCAGGGGTGGTGTGTGCTAGGAAGGACTAAGTATCCTACTGAACTATGCCCTCAGGTCTCATTTAAATTCTGATCTCTTCTTGTAGGAACCAGGCTCTTGTCCCAATTCAGGGGTTCAAAGAATCACATTAAATAATTTAAGCAATAGGAAGATCTCTCAGAAGTCTGTGGTGAAGATGTTTGGATCTTGTATGTAATGTGTGCTTTTAGCGTAGATGTCTGTGACTTTTCACTTGTCTCTCTGTGAATCCATCTGCTTGTGAGTTGCAGGACCACTGGGGATATGGCTGATAATTGAGCCTCTGAGTTGAAGCATGAGAGGGAAGGAAAAGAATTGCTTGGTTTTCAGGAAGACAGAATAGGAACAGAACAATACCTCTTTCTCAGCTCAGCTGTGGAGGAGAAAGAACCTGATCTTGAGATGTGATGCGGGGCAGTGGCGGTGGATGTTGACACAGGGAGCCGTGCAAAGACAGGAGAAGTCCAGGGACTGTCAGAAGGCTAGAGCTTGAGAGCCCCAGAGAAACTGCCCCAAGGGAAAAAGGCACTATTTTGTTTCCATCCTTTCTGGGCTCGACCAAGAATGGTCCTGTGGTGCATTGAGGGACCACTTACTTCTAGGAACCTCTCCTTGTATTTGGCCACAGTATAAATTCTTATAGGACAACACTTTCATTGTCCTGCATTAACAATTTGATATGCTGTTAACTTATAATTGGCATTTCCATACATTTGACAAATTGAGATATAAGTACTACTTTTATTTGGGTAATATTTCCTCTGAGTGTTGATTACTCTGGCATTTATGACCTACACAGAATAACTTTTTAAGTTAGAAGCTTCATTTAGCACTTACTCTTCCCGTATCTATGACATGCTGGGCCAAGTACACCTTTAAAATTAAAAGCTTGAAAATCTAATGAGGGATCTAGGCATAGTGATGCGCACCTGTAGTCCTAGTACTCGGGAGGCTGAGGCAGGCTGACTATAAAAAGACGGGTGTAGGTTAGTGAGATTGTGTTTCAAAACAAACAAAAACTATAATTAAGTTATTAGATCCATGAATCCTATTAAATGTCAGTGATACCTTGAAATATTGCAAAACTAGGCTTAGAAACAGTTGCATGGATGCTTCATAAGAATGTTCCATGTTATTAATCACTAATAGTGAAAAGTTAAGATCTCCCTGTCCATAAGCTAAGTTGTACTGAATTATATGGGGTACTTTAAAAGTGTGGATATGAGATCATTGTCAAATATATTCATGGATCATGTCATTTTGTACATTTTACTTGTTTATTATTTTGCTTGTGTCTGTGGTGTGATATTAACATGGGGTGTTTTCCTTAGTTGCTTTCCACTTTCCTGTCTGGGGCAGAGTCTCTCACTGAACCCAGAGCTCACTGACATAGCTCTAGTCTAGCTGGCCAGCTTGCCTTGCAGATCTCCTATCCGACTGGATCGCCACACCTGCCTGCTTTTTATCACAGGAGTTGGGGTCCGAACTCTGGTCCTCCTGCTTGCCTGCAAGTGCTTTATCCATGGAGCTATCTCCTCATCCCTCTTTATCTTTTTTTAAAATTAAACATTTTTTTTATTGATAACCTTTAGATTTTTCAGAGGCTACATATACTTGTGACTTAAAAAGACGTGTACAGTGTTGCTGAAAGAGTTTCTGTGGTGTGGAGGCTCTGAAGCACTGCTCTGTCTGCAGTAGGATCATGTGTGGTTTTGGACCAGCCCAAGGCAGGGGGTCAGACAAGATGACTGGCTGACTTAGAGCTTTCAGATGCGAAGCGACACTCTCTGCACTCCGTAGGCTGTGAAGGGTTCCTGCAGAGAATTCTTTTTCCATCTGTGCAAATATTTTATTTTTGCACAAGGGAATAATAGTTAATTTCTCTTTGAGCAGTAATTGATGAGACCTTAGAAGTGATAGGTAACGGGGTCTAGAGGTGACTCGTGTCTGAACGACGGTGGCATTCATTTGTCACATTGTCTGCTGGAGACACGTGAGAACGTTCATCTCTGCTGACTGCTACACACACAGCCATTGAACTCTAAGAAAGTAGTTCCAATCACCATTAGTGAACAGTGCTTAAGGCTTTTAGAAGGCTCTCAGTAGCTTTGAGGCATAAATTATATTCATTAGGAAATTACATTATATGTGATGTGATAACATTCTCTGTTTCCCACAGAGTGGCTTAAAGGGTGGATTGATGATGGACAGCAGTTAAGGTTGAATGTAAAAATATTTATTCTGTTGAATTCAGATGATCTAGAGCATGGATCGCCTGTGGAATAAATGAATTTGCTACTCATTTGTAAATGGTTTAGTGACTGAGAATGGTTTTAGAATTTTTAAATGGCTGGAAGAAATCAAAAGGGTAATACAATTTGTAATACCTGGAAATTAAAATCTAAATTTCAATGTCCATGAGTAAAATTTGATGATGATACAGCCGTGCTCATTGCTTACGTATGGCCCTGACTGCTTGGCCCTCCTGTGGTGGAGTTGGGACATTGCAGTAGGACCCGCAAGGTGTGCCGTCTTTATTGTCTGGCTGTTTACTGAGAAGGCAATGCTGTCCCTTGCAGTAGGGTCATTTCTGAGTTTTTAATGTTTCCCAGCTATCCACGTGACACGTTCCCCTCAAATCCATTTCCAGCAATGAGTCTCATGATTTGGATCTCTGCTGCAGTTGTTGACTGTCTGCTGCAGCTGATGACTGTTCTCTGCAGTTGTTGACTGTCCTCTGCAGCTGTTGACTGTCTGCTGCAGCTGATGACTGTCCTCTGCAGCTGTTGACTGTCTGCTGCAGCTGATGACTGTCCTCTGCAGTTGTTGACTGTCTGCTGCAGTTGTTGACTGTCCTCTGCAGTTGTTGACTGTCTGCTGTAGTTGTTGACTGTCCTCTGCAGCTGTTGACTGTCCGCTGCAGCTGATGACTGTCCTCTGCAGTTGTTGACTGTCCGCTGCAGTTGTTGACTGTCCTCTGCAGTTGTTGACTGTCCTCTGCAGTTGTTGACTGTCTGCTGCAGTTGTTGACTGTCCTCTGCAGTTGTTGACTGTCTGCTGTAGTTGTTGACTGTCCTCTGCAGGTGTTGACTGTCCTCTGCAGCTGTTGACTGTCCGCTGCAGTTGTTGACTGTCCTCTGCAGCTGTTGACTGTCTGCTGCAGTTGTTGACTGTCCTCTGTAGCTGATGACTGTCTGCTGCAGTTGTTGACTGTCTGCTGTAGCTGATGACTGTTCTCTGCAGCTGTTGACTGTCCTCTGTAGTTGTTGACTGTCCTCTGCAGCTGTCGACTGTCTGCTGCAGTTGTTGACTGTCCTCTGCAGCTGTTGACTGTCTGCTGCAGTTGTTGACTGTCTGCTGCAGCTGTTGACTGTCCTCTGCAGCTGATGACTGTCCACTGCAGCTGTTGACTATCCTCTGCAGTTGTTGACTGTCTGCTGCAGTTGTTGACTGTCCGCTGCAGTTGTTGACTGTCCTCTGCAGCTGTTGACTGACTGCTGTAGCTGATGACTGTCTGCTGCAGCTGTTGACTGTCCTCTGTAGCTGATGACTGTCTGCTGCAGTTGTTGACTGCTGCAGTTGTTGACTATCCGCTGCAGCTGTTGACTGTCTGCTGCAGTTGTTGACTGTCTGCTGCAGTTGTTGACTGTCCTCTGCAGCTGATGACTGTCTTCTGCAGCTGATGACTGTCCACTGCAGCTGTTGACTATCCTCTGCAGCTGTTGACTGTCTGCTGCAGTTGTTGACTGTCCTCTGCAGCTGTTGACTGTCTGCTGTAGCTGATGACTGTCTGCTGCAGCTGATGACTGTCTGCTGAAGCTGTTGACTGTCCTCTGCAGCTGTTGACTGTCCTCTGCAGCTGATGACTGTCCGCTGCAGCTGTTGACTGTCCTCTGCAGCTGTTGACTGTCCTCTGCAGCTGATGACTGTCCGTTGCAGTTGGTGACTGTCCTCTGCAGCTGTTGACTGTCTGCTGTAGCTGATGACTGTCTGCTGCAGTTGTTGACTATCCTCTGCAGCTGTTGACTGTCCTCTGCAGCTGATGACTGTCTGCTGTAGCTGATGACTGTCTGCTGCAGTTGTTGACTATCCTCTGCAGCTGTTGACTGTCCTCTGCAGCTGATGACTGTCTGCTGCAGTTGTTGACTGTCTGCTGCAGCTGTTGACCGTCTGCTGCAGTTGTTGACTGTCCTCTGCAGCTGATGACTGTCCTCTGCAGTTGTTGACTGTCTGCTGCAGCTGTTGACTGTCTGCTGCAGTTGTTGACTATCCTCTGCAGCTGTTGACTGTCCTCTGCAGCTGTTGACTGTCTGCTGCAGTTGTTGACTGTCTGCTGCAGCTGTTGACCGTCTGCTGCAGTTGTTGACTGTCCTCTGCAGCTGATGACTGTCCTCTGCAGTTGTTGACTGTCTGCTGCAGTTGTTGACTGTCCTCTGCAGCTGATGACTGTCCTCTGCAGCTGTTGACTGTCCGCTGCAGCTGATGACTGTCCTCTGCAGCTGTTGACTGTCCTCTGCAGCTGATGACTGTCCTCTGCAGCTGATGACTGTCCTCTGCAGCTGTTGACTGTCCTCTGCAGCTGATGACTGTCCGCTGCAGCTGTTGACTGTCTGCTGCAGCTGATGACTGTCCGCTGCAGCTGATGACTGTCCGCTGCAGCTGTTGACTGTCCTCTGCAGTTGTTGACTGTACGCTGCAGCTGTTGACTGTCTTCTGCAGCTGATGACTTGTGGTTTAGGATGTAGAGGTTCTGGTTCTTTGTTTCACAGTGATGAGCAAACAGGACAGCTTGTCTGTATTCTGTCCAGTTTACTGCTGAGTTCTCCGTGTCTGCACTGTATTTGAAACTGTGGTCACCAAACTGTCTGGTGACTACATATGGTTTTAGTTCTTTTTTTGTGGTAGTAACTGTTTACTGTAGTAATATGGAGCGGC